>NC_090929.1:815236800-815539831 GCF_040938575.1 Ambystoma mexicanum
GATGGTCAAATTTGGACCCACCTAAAGAAAGGACACCAGAGTCCATGACGCGCCCAGAGCCACGTAAAAGGCGATCTGTTAGTGAGAGGGGGGAATCGCCATCATATGTGAACTGGCTGAGGTCATTACAAGGAAGAAGGCGATCAGGAACCATTGTCCCCACTATGGATAGGCAGATGATGGAAGCTGATTGCGATTTTTGGATTTAGCAATTTCCCTTGTTAGAAAAAGTAGGGGCCAGACCACAGTATATCCCGTGGCCCCAGATGGCTAAGGATAATCTAAGGTGTAAGCTCCCGAGTTTGACTTCAGGCACCGGGAAAAGTATTTATGAATTGGAAATAATGACAGGAGGAAACCCGTTAGCTATAGGGGACATTAAGGGTCTTCCAGCAGCTATCCTTGGGGAAAGGGCTGATGACATTTGGACAAGAGCAGGATACGCAAGTGTCACAGCACAGAACACAACGCATGATGGGGCACCATTTAATAATTGTAGAGCGGCAGTCTGGAAATCGCTTAGAGTACAATATCCCGATATGTCAGATATTGGCTCAATTATGTCATGAAAGATGCAAGAAGGTGAATATCCGCTTGCTTACATTCAGAATTTTCAGGAACAATGGTCTTTGGAAACTCAAGAGCCTTGGGGGAAATCGATACCTGTGTTCTGCCATATTTTATGTCAGGAGTTGCCAGAACAGGTACAGAGACAGCTCAAGAAGCTGGTGAGTATGAAGGCAAAACCATGGCCAGAAATACTGACCATTGCGCACCATTGCCGATAGTTTCAAGAGAAAAATCGAAAGAGCGAAGATGCTAGGAAGCTCGAGGAAGCTAAACTAGCACAGAAGAAGCTGTCAAAATACGCTATAGAAGGGGTGATGTTGACTAGCAGAGAAGGGCTAGGATCACAACAAACAGCAGGTATGCCACAGGTGAATAACCAATGGCAGTCGGATCAAGGAGGGAATGGATTTATGCCGAGAGGCAGCTAGAGGCAGGGGCGGCTTCCGTGAAAGAGGAGGCTTTCAGAGGAAGGGCAGATTAAGACATTCCCTCCTGTGTGTTGGACATGTGGAATGACAAGACATATTGCACGATCATGTGGAGCCAAGGGTATGTGCAGAATGGGCAATTTATCCTCCAGCATATAGCTCACAAAGTAGGGATGGGTTCGCCCAAGATCAGACAGTGTATCAACCACATGCGCCGCAAACACAACAGGCTTTGCAACCACGGCAAGCACCACTGAATCTGCTGCAAGAGCAGTCACAGCATGCACCCATGCAGATACAGCAGAGTGCAAACACAGGACAGTTATTGACTCCTAGAGTTGGGGGTGTCACCATCGAGGGTGGAAATCCTTTTACGGGTAAAGGAATAAGTATGTGCCCACAATAGGGCAGCTCATAGGGTGACTTGATGTGTTCAGTACTATCGCTGATGCCAAATCCTCAAGAGGAACCAAGGGTTGATGTTACCATAGGAGGCAAATTCTTTTCTTTTTAGTAGACACTGGGGCACATCGCTCATGTATACGAAAGGGAGCATTTTCGTTATCAGGAAATGCCATGAATGTTCAAGGGTTCTCTGGAGCTACAAGTAGAGTTCCTTTTACTGAGTAATTGCCAGTCTCTATAGGAGAATGCGATATGTCTGTCCCATTGTTATATTCAAGGCAGACAACAGTTAAATACTGGGCCAAGAGAGTTAATATGACGATTTCCTTCACTGCTAAAGGCATAGTGTGTTCAACCCCAGGCATACATTATTTAAACGTGGGTGAATTTATTATGGCATTTACAGGGCAAATAGCCGTGTGAGGAGTGCCGTTACAGCCAGAGGTTTTTCACTATGCGGTACGCATTCTGTTAAAATGGCTACCCGGTTTAGTGGGCAAGATTATGAGAATACCTGATGAATTTCTGTTCAGGCCACAGATACCTATGGGCGTAGAGGGGGGATGGATCATTCCTCTACAACTAGTTGCAGCTGTGGTACGAGGAGATTTAGCCATGCTCGAAGGGTGGTATAAGGGCAGGCAACGGAGAACAGCGATTGCTATTGGGGAAGGATGTAGATTAACTGATATCACTGACGAGGATATATTTAGAGATGACCCGTCTGATGACGAAGTAGTGTTCGAAATGGGCATTACATATTGGATTAGGACAGAAAGACGAGAGGTCCCACACAAAATGATGATAGTATGACAGCGTCCTGCATTTTTTGATGAAGATATGGAGAAAGTGCCACTTTCTTTATGGACTACGGGCACCTATGACGTGAGAAGATAAGATTAAGCTGAAACCAAGAGCAATTTTACTTCGTGCAAGACAGTATCCCATGTCTCGCGAGGCAAGCAAAGGTATTTTCAAGACTATATCAGCCATGATGGAACAAGGCATCTTAGTGATGTCAGAGTCACCATGTAATACCGCAGTGCATCCTATCAAACAATCAAAGGGTGGGTCATGGCGTTTAATTCAGGACATGAGGCAGATTAACCAGATTTTAGAAGCAGTTTCCTTCTGTTCTGAATCCTGCAACGATACTATGTAGTATCCATGTTGAGGTGTGACATTTCATGGTGATTGACTTGAAAAATGTGTTTTTCTCAATCCCGTTGCATAAAGATTCCCAAGATCTTACGTCATTTACATGGATAAATTACAGTATTGTCAGGAAGAGGTGTTGTACACAGGACAGTTAATTTCATATGAAGGAAACAAGGTTACACTGGAGATAGCTGAGGCGATCTTGAAAATGTCAAAACCGCACACGATAAAGCAAATGCAACAGTTTTTAGGACTGTGTAATTATGTCAGAGCATGGGTATTTGATTATAGTTCATTTACAAGACCCTTGTTGCAGGCACTGAAGAAGGCACAGTTGAATCAGGAAAAAATTGAATGGACTGAGGAAATGGAGGAGGGTTTGATGACGTAAAAAAAGGAAATTTGTACAGCTTCAGTTTTGGGAGTTCACAAATATTCTGAAGAGTTCTTTTTTGCACACCAATTGAACAGTCATGACAGTAGTGCTCACATAGAGACCTACATTGGGGTACAAGCCCATAGCATATTACAATGGGATTTTGGACCCAGGAATGAAGGGTCACTTTGTCGGAATAAAAAGTATATTGTGCCTCCTATTGTAATAAATATATTAATATTGGCCTACGCCAAGCTGCTCGAAAGTCATTTGCGAGATCTGTGTTACAAGGTCCTGACCTTTAATCTATGTAGGCTGCCATTTTAGGATTTATGTGGAAAAGTCACCTGTGAGATAAAATGGTGGACGAGGTCATTGCAAAATACAACATGGCCGTCTTGACCTCTGTACATCGCTAATGTGTAATCTGCTTGCAGGCTACTTGTTGAGGTCATGAACTGAGACCTCGTCCTACGTTGACCTATGTGTAAAAGGATTACTCGCGCAAGTAAACCAATCCACGAGTGTGTATTATGATAATGTATTTACACATTGGACAAAGAACATCTGTTTTACTATATTGTATTAATGTTTAAGAAGACCTGCAATGCGAAACTTGGAATACACAGTTAATGCTTATGCTTATTGTTACGTGTAATAAAGAACAAACCAGTTAGACGCGGTTATTTGAGACTCGGCAACAAACCCTAGAATTGGTGATGTATAAAGTAAAATATTAAACCGAAGAGGGGTTGGCCATAGCGCTCACAAAATGTATAAAAAGCTAATGCATTCTAATGTACAGTCTCTCACTGAACACACTGAACCATGCTGGAGTTCGTTGTGTTGTACTGAGAGCTGATAGCTACCTGACTTTGCACTGTTTTGTAATTGTATTCGATAGAGAATAAAGTACTTTGTATATTCCTTTGAAACCTGTGTTTGGTGTATTTCCCTTTGGGGTAATCAGCCTCGATATTTTGTTTCTGTTTTCACAGTTGGTGCCCGAATAGGGACCCTCAAGATTGATGCCGGATTGTTGAAGGTTGACACTTGCTATCGGACCGGGATCGGACGGTGTACAAAAGTAAGGGGCCCCTGGATGAGACGCGACACCCCAGCAGCGCTGCACGATCCGATCCCTGGATGACTAGCCTGTGGTCTGAGACGGAATCTTGACGAGGGTCCACTTATCAAGGCGGGCAGATTTGCCGAAATCACCATACACGAGGTAAGATTAGTTAGGTAAGATTCTTAGAAGTACAGATCGGTCCTCCTTAGGTTTGGCCAGGTGAGTCGTGACCCGATTCTTAATTTAACGCTGGCAATTTGAATTTTAGCGCATTGTATCTGCAGACACAATTATTGACCAGGTAACACCAAGAATTTGAGATATGCCTGGGAAATTGTCTACCTGCTTTAGGGCATTATTCCGCAGTGATAGACAATCTTTGGAATTTAGCCGTCCGGCACCACAGTAGGGGTCGCCGGCATGTACTATGTACTGTAAGCATGGCATTGGAAGTATAGTATTTAATGATATTTGGCACAGACAAACCAGACATACCTCCGAACTTCAGTGGCCAATCAAAGGTAGTTTTGAGATCCCTCGCATTGAATATTTGGAGTCAGTATTGTTTAAGAAAAAGGCTAGACCTGCAGCATTTGATGTTTTACAGAATTGGAAAAAAGAGGCGTTACAACAACTTAAGAGTAGAGAAAAACATGCGCGCCGTCATAAGACGGTTGCCGAAAAAGCATTATTATATGATCAGGATAAACAGGCTGAGTCGGCTAAAAATATGGAAGGGCTTTTTCACGTGGTATTCAGAAAATCTATCTATCCTTCCAAAGATCTCCATGATTTTGATGGGTTTTGTGAGAAAATATTAAATGAACGAAGGCCTGGTGCCTCTGCGCCACCTCCGTATGTTCCTCTTCCTGCTGCGGTACCTTTTCCTGCTGTTATTCCTACTCTTCCTGCTCAACCTGTTGTCCCTATTCCTTTGACCGTTGATCCTCCACCTGCTCCTCTGCCTCTTCCTGTCGCACCAGTTATAGCTCCACCATCGAATTTGCCTATCCCCTCTCTTCCAAGTGGTCTTGGGCCGCTTGTAATCGATCATGGTGCAGGCTTGAAGGTTGTTACTCACAGTACTGTACCACCGGAGAAGAAACGTGAGTTAATTGCATGGGCTAAACATTGTATGGAGAAGGATGATGAGGCCAGTGTTTTTTCCACACTTTCTAATACGGATAATTTTCCTGAGAAAAATGTTTTTATTGAAGGTTTGAGGATTCAGTTATGCATAATGTGAGGAATATTAAATAACACGGATGTTCAGCAAGGGTTAAGGGATCTAAATACTTTAGCACTTTCCAGAGATACTATGGAGAAGGTAAATGAGCATGTCGAAAGGCTATTTGAATATAGAAAGGATTTAGAAAGGATACGGAATGAGGATGATGAAGAGGAAAGTATGTATGTACAGAAACGGTACCTTCCGTGTCGTAAACCGATATCGGAGGAAATGTGAATTTGTAAGAAAGATGCGATTAGATGGATTTCAGACATATCGATAACTCCAGTTGAGGTATAAGACATATATAGTCCATATGCGTTGGAAATGCAGAGAAAAGTGATACAGGTAATGATAGAGTACCTGCAAGATGAATGTTTAAAGAGGAAGATTAGTTGTCCCACAGAGTTATTGAATATTTATAAGAGAGCTTTTTCGTTTGACACTTCTTCGACTGCTTTAGCGCTCGATTTGGCTCTGTTGCTTGGTAAGCGTTCGGAGTTGCCTACAACTCAGTTGCCTATGAGAGAGGTTCCTCCGGCATTTGTCCCGAAGGTTGAGGTTGCGGCCGATGCTGCACGAGGTATAGTCGCTGTGGACATTCCCGCACCTTATGTATCACAGTTTGTTCACGTCCCGTTTTCACGACAGGAAGTGAACACCATTAGAGAGCCTATTCTGATATTAGGAAAAATCCGACAGGGTTCTATAAAGAGATGGAATCCGTTTTGCAATCCTCAGTGTTCACCTTGGGTGACATTGATTTGTTGTTTCCAGTACTCCTGCCCGTAGATTTATGGAAACAAGTTAGAACTATTGACGATGCACCCGGCTTGGGAGATACATGGGCAAATTTAACTAGATTCGATGGGGAAAGGCCAGCTGGTGAAAGACCACAGCAGGTGATATTAACCTTGCCTGATAGAATCATTGCTAAATTAAAAACCATAATTCCCAAAAAAAGAATTATATGGGACAAGCTTACGGCCTGTGTCCAAGGAAAGTCGTAGGGTGCTACCGAGTTCTTTAATCGGTTCGAACAGGTATTTTGGGATTTCAGTGGACAAGACTTAGTCACAGAGTCTGGGAAAAGGTTATTTGTGGACAAATTTGTACGTGGGTTGTTGCCTGACATCCAGTCACAGATTATGTCCTCTGAGAGCGCTTGGCAGGCAAAATCGCAATCAGAAGTACTGCATATGGCTCAGTATTATGAAAATCGTGTCAACAATGAAAAAGATTGGATTGAAAAACGGAAAGGTGATTTAAAAACAAAGGTGCTATTGCAGCAAATTGTTAGAGGCCCCAGAGGGGGTAGCTCTCAGGTTAGAGGTCAGTATGTACCACAGGGTAATGTGCCCTTGGGTCCTGTGAACATTAATCAATGTGGTTATCGTCCTTCAACAGAGGTCGAATAATAGCATGGGTAGGCGATCTCGAGGTCGCCCGGGCATAGGGGGCCATGGTAGAAGTCAGTTCACACAGGACCCTCAACAACCTTTTTCGCAGGACAATCAGACTCCGAGTGTGGATACTAGGAACATATTCAATCATCCTTCGGCTGCAGATTTGTCTGAAGAGCTCCGTTTTGACAATATTCTGTTTCGTTAGGATTGCCCGAAGCAGGGTTTGGAACCTACACCTATTCCCATCAATCAGAAAGGTCCCTACGTTGAAATGATAGTGGGAAATAGGAAACATCAGTTTTTTGATAGACACTGGAGCGCAGAAGTGTTCCATTGATCGTTCACGGGTTCCAAACGTTCCACTGTCAGGGCAAACCAATGTTTCTGTAGGGTTTTCCTGTACTCCAGTTATTTGTCCGGTCTCTATGCCAGTACCTATTTCTTTGGGTCCTTTTACGGACCAGTGTCCTTTCCTATTGACCTCGGATTGCGGGGAAAACTTGCTGGGATTGAACTTGTTAAAAGAATTAAATGCAGTGATTTATTGTTCTTCTGATGGAGTACGCTTGACAATCTAACCGCAGCAATCTTCCACCTCGCAATTTCTGACTAGACCTTTGCCTCCAGAATTCATTGATGTACCAGAGAGCTTATGGGCTGTTGACGACAATGATGTTGGTGTTTTGCAGATTGAGCCTGTTAAAATAGTTTTGAAACATGGAATATAGCTGCCACGCATTCCCCAGTATAAGATTTCGGTTGAGGGCGAGCGAGCATTGAAATATATTGTTTCCGATTTTGTGCACCGTGGTGTGATTGAAGAAATCTCAGGAAGTTTGTGTAATAGTCCGATTTTACCCATGTACAAGAAAGGTGATAATTCCATTACGTTTTATAATTGATTTATGTGCCATTAATAAAGTTGTGGCACCACAGTTTCCAATTGTGCCTGATGTGACAACGATCTTAACCATGATTCCAGCTACAGCTACTTACTTCAGTGTTGTGGACCTAAAGAATGCGTTCTTTAGTATTCCTATACTCAAGGATAGTAGATATTTGTTCGCCTTCACCTTAGGGGGACGCTCGTTTACATTTACTCGTGCACCTCAAGGGTACACAGAGAGTCCTAGTATTTATAGTAGGGCTTTGAAAGAGCAACTTGTACTTTGCTTCAGTACGTTGACAATCTGCTTCTGGCTGCAGACTCTGAGAGTGCCTGTAAGGAGGGCACCGTGTTACTACTTATTCATCTAGCTAAGCATGGTCACAAAGCTTCGCTTAAGAAATTTCAATATTGTTGCCAGGAGGTCGCCTATTTAGGCTATCTCCTGTCAAAGGAGGGAAGAAGATTGACACCTGAAAGAATAAAACACATTTCTGGTATGTCTGTCCCAAATACGCAGAAGGAAGTTAGGGCCTTGATAGGTATGGCTTCTTACTGTAGGTTGTGGATCCCAAATTTTTCACTAGTGATAAAACCGATGTTGGCCTTGACGAAGAAGGGCATTTCTTCGCCGTTGCCATGGACTTCGGAACACCAGCAATCGTTTCACTTGCTTAAGACTGCATTATGCTCTGCAGCAGTTTTGGGCACACCAAACTATGAAAAGGCCTTCGTATTGTTTGTGGATGAACGTGATGGATGTGCTTTGGCTGTATTAACGCAGGAGCATGGAGGGAAGAATAGGCCGTGCGGTTACTATTCCTCCGCCCTTGATCCTGTAGCATGTGCTTTGCCAAGATGTTTGCGCGCTGTCGCTGCTGCTGCTGCGTCTGTAAAACAGAGTGAGGGAATGGTCGTAAGCCATGATTTGACCCTGATGGTGCCTCACTCTGTAGATGTTCTATTGAACCGAACTCAAACGCAACACCTCACTTCCGCACGGTTGACGAGATACGAATTGATCTTGTTTGCCCCTCACATTCAAATTAGGAGGTGTTGTGTTCTTAATCCGGCTGAACTCCTACCTTTCCCGCAAGATATTACTTCCGGCGATGAAGATTCACATGATTGTTTGTACACGACCGAGCAAGAAACAAAGGGCAGGATTGATTTGAAAGATACCCCTTTGGATAATCCGCAAGGAGAGCTGTTTTGTGACGGCTCCTGCTTCAAACTTCCGGATGGTACATCCACAGCCGCTTATGCAATCACTACCTTAAGCACGGTTGTGGAAACTAAGAGAATTACACATAATTCTGCGCAGGCCGCAGAGATTATAGCCTTAACCGTAGCTTGTGAACTTTCCGAAGGGCTTGCAGTGAATATATATACTGATAGTCAGTATGCCTTTGGGGTGGTTCATAACTTTGGGAGACTTTGGTCGGAAAGAGGATTCCTAACCTCGCATGGCACCAAGATCCAACATGGCACCCTAATAGTGCAACTTCTCTCAGCACTTGAGCTCCCTACCCAGTTAGCAGTTGTGAAATGTGCAGCACATCCCAAGATTGTAGATAACATTGGAAAAGGGAATGCTTTCGCTGATCAAATAGCCAAACAAACTGCCACTCATCTCTGTACAGAGATATATGTTTCTAGGGAGACTGAAAATGCTGATGTGATGGATGAGGGAGTGGGGTCTGTATGGGATATTCAAGCTGATGCCACAGTAGACGGAGCCAAGAGGTGGGCTGAGGGCTTGGGAGAACTTGAGGACGATGGGTGTTGGGTGGACACGGTGGATGGGAAATGGTTACTCCCCGATGCGTATGTGCTAATGATGGTTGTAATGGCACACGGTCCTACGCATGTTTTTGCTCAACAGATGACGAAAATGTTAGAAAGAGTGTGGGTAAACAACAAAATGGCAGATAGCGAATTCAGAAGATATAAGAAAACCGGCGAGAGTACTGGAGAGAACCATCAACCAGACCACAGATATACTCCACAATATGACATTAGAGCAGAAAGCAATAAGATTAGTAGCACTCCAAAATTGAATGGCATTAGATGTCATTCTAGCTGAGTGTGGTGGAGTATGTAAATTAGTGGGGTCCGCTTGCTGTGTTTTTGTACCAGATTCCTCCCCAACTATCTTTAAGGCAATACAAAATCTGCACGTCCTTGGTTCTGAAGTGCATGTTCCAGAGGGAAACTGAGATCTAAGCACTTGGTTCTCGGACTTCTTGCGATCTTGGGGTTGGAAGGTACTTTCGGTTTTATTAACTATTTTAGGAGTTCTGTTGTTCCTTTGTTGCTGTATTCAATGTCTGCCTGGTATGTGTCCGATGCTAGGGGGGTGTTGTGCACAACGATAGGACATGAGGTGTATGCCTCGGATAAAACTTCCAAAGAATATGTGTTAAAAGATATATTAGTAAAAGACCTAATGGCAATAGATATTTCAGATAGTGATTCAGGGTACATGGATACTGATGTATGGAGTTATTCATAAGGAGACCCAAAATAGCTTTTAGCACTTGGCAAAGGCCAAAAGGAGGGTTTGTCGGAATAAAAAGTATATTGTGCCTCCTATTGTAATAAATATATTAATATTGGCCTACGCCAAGCTGCTCGAAAGTCATTTGCGAGATCTGTGTTACAAGGTCCTGACCTTTAATCTATGTAGGCCGCCATTTTAGGTCAAACCGCCATTTTAGGATTTATGTGAAAAAGACACCCTGTGAGCTGAAATGGTGGACGATGTCATTGCAAAATACAACATGGCCGTCTTGACCTCTGTACATCGCCAATGTGTGAGGTCATGAACTGAGACCTCGTCCTACGTTGACCTATGTGCAAAAGGATTACTCGTGCAAGTAAACCAATCCACGAGTTTGTATTATGATAATGTATTTACACATTGGACAAAGAACATCTGTTTTACTATATTGTATTAATGTTTAAGAAGAACTGCAATGCGAAACTTAGAATACACAGTTAATGCATAAGCTTATTGTTACATGTAATAAAGAACAAAGCAGTTAGATGCGGTTATTTGAGACTTGGCAACGAACCCTAGAATTGGTGGTGTATAAAGTAGAATATTAACCCGAAGAGGGGTTGGCCATAGCGCTCACAAAATGGATAAAAAGTGAATGCATTCTAATGTACAGTCTCTCACTGAACACACTGAACCACGCTGGAGTTCGTTGTGTTGTACTGAGGGCTGATAGCTATCTGACTTTGCACTGTTTTGTAATTGTATTCGATAGAGAATAAAGTACAACTTCCCTTGCGAACAATCGTTAGCAGCGGTCGCTTTCGCTATCAAGAAATCTGCAAGCATAGTGATGGGATGTTCCATGACTTTATTTGTTGAGCATGCTTTGTTTGCCATTTTGGAGAAACCTAAGGGTACGCTGACATCTCAAATAGCTTCTGCTTATGAGGAGGTCATATATAATCCAGCGATTAAAATAGCCAGGTGTAAAATGGTGAATCCTGCCACGTTTGTAGCCGAACCACTG
The DNA here is from genome assembly GCF_040938575.1 of Ambystoma mexicanum. Taxonomy (NCBI): domain Eukaryota; kingdom Metazoa; phylum Chordata; class Amphibia; order Caudata; family Ambystomatidae; genus Ambystoma; species Ambystoma mexicanum. Next base: position 815,247,860 of record NC_090929.1, read on the forward strand.
GCAGAGGATGCGCAAGTGCATGATTGCTCAAACTATGAGGAATTCTATGACGAGATCACGAGAGTGAAGGAAAATGCTCTAGCAGCAGGGGAGGTTCTCTTTATTGATGGTTCTTCAAAGATCGATCCAACTAATGGAGAAAGGCATTCAGGCTCAGCTGTGGTAAAACACAGAGCCAATAGGGAATTTGAAGTGGTAGCAAGTGTGAGACTACGTCTCATTTTTCAGCACAGGCCGCAGAATTGGTGGGACATATTGTCGCACTCGAGAAACACGCAGACCAGGAAGTAACAGTGTACAGTGATTCTGCCTCCATGATGTCAACCATGCACACAGGATTAGCATGCTGGAAAAGGAGGGGTTACCTCCGAGCGGACGGCACTCCAGTGCAACACGCCGCATTATTGGATAAACTTATTAAAGCACTACAACTCCCGGTAGCCATCACAATAGTTAAATGTGCAGCACATACTAAGAGAACTGACTTTATTTCACGCGGAAACCAAGCCGTCGACGAAGAGGCCAAAAGAGTTGCATATTCACCTGTTATAATGAGTTTTGATACTACTGATGTGAAAGAGAAAATGGTTGTGAATGAAAGCTTTAATCACTTTTCACGAACACAGTTAATGGAAGTTCAAGGTGAAGCTCCACAGGAAGAGAAAGAACTGTGGACGCGGAGGGGGTTTTCTTTATCCCCTCCCAAAGCACCGTGGCGACAAGACAGCACTGATAAACCAGTGATGCCTGTAGCCTTATTAAGGGTAGTGTTAGAACAGCTACATTACCCTGCGCATGTCACTAGGGAGAGCCTCGCAGCAACCTTTGCGGAGGACTGGTTCATACCATACCTGTTAGAACATGTTGCATTTTATGTAATAAATTGCATCGTATGTCAAAAGTTTACTGCTGGGCACATGCTGCGAACAGTCAGAGGAATAATTCTTTGACCAAATGGTCCTTTTCAGTATTTACATATTGATTATGTTGATATGCTGCAGGTCTGTAATGGATATAGGTATATGATAGTGGTAGTGTGCCACTTCTCAAGGTGGATTGAAGCTGGTCCATGCACACACCCTGATGCCACTTGCACTATGAAGTTTTTAGTCCGAAAAGTATTTCCTAGATGGGCAGTATATGAGGTGCTTAGATCAAATGATGACACCCATTTTGTGAATGAGGTATTTGAGCAGATTAGCTTATTGCTTAGCATTAAACGCAAGTTTTCTCCTGCTTATCACACGCAAGCGAACAGAATATGTAAGAGACTCAACAGTCTGCTCAAGGAGAGAATAGCTAAATTGAAACTAACACTGAAAAAGGAGTGGCTGCATTGCCTGCCCCTTGCATTATATGCATTAAGAAATCAGCCCGGCTCTGATCACCACCTCACGAATTAGTTAGAGGGAGGCGAATGAGAACACCTCTGACTTCTCCATCGAGGACTAGAAGCGATGCCCAGACAACTGCCGAATTGTTAGGAGATGAGCTACATGCGTACTTAACATGTATGACGGATAGTATCTCTGTCATTTCAGATCAAGTCAAGCTGATTTGGTGTCAGCCTCAGAACACAGATGAAGACCATACAGCAACCAGAGTTAAAGAACTATGTTTATCAAAACTATTTGTTGGAGATAAGGTTTTAGAAACCAGCCCCATTTCAGCAGCCCTTGCATTGTGGAAGATATTACTCCATCAGTAGTCAAGGTCCAAGGGAGATGAGCTTGGATACACCAAGGAGATGTGAAAGTCTACACTGGAGAAGCCAAAATACACCCAACCCATTCGGAAGCAAGCCAAGGAGAAGAAGTTCAGCATGTGCAGATTAGATCGATGACGAGGAAGAAGGATGCAGAGACTGTCCAGTAGACAGATAGAAGTGTACATTAGGACTGTGCCTGCCCTGTAACACTCTTTGTAGCATGCTATAGCAAGGAGTGAGAAAGCTACTGTTCTTGAGCCACAGGAGTTTGCCAACATTGGACTGTGGAATGTGGAAGTAAACAAAACATGCCAGATCTGGACTTTCAGTTCGACGACTGGAAGAGCGAGCAGTTCCCCGACACATTTCTCACTGAATTTCTCTTTGGAGGTGTCCATGGTGTTAACCGATGTTGGCTACACAGACTACTTCTTGCTGTCTTCATATTTATACTCAGAGGTTACCCTGTTCTTGTTGGGAGGAGCACTGATAAACATGCTTTTATCCAAGATCCTAAGAATGACCCGGCAATTATACGACTACTGGCAGCAATTTTAGAGCAGATAAAGCAATTACCTGAACATCTTTTCGAGGGCCCGAATGGTCCTATCTGACGATGATGCCCACAAACTACTTGCCATGATCTTTTATTATTTGCTCCAAGTTCATCCTTATCTTGTTTGGCGAGACACCAATACTTTTATGTTTATGCGAGATCCTATATATCTTCCAGCCATCAGCTGATTACTTTTGGAGATCGTAGAACAAATTTGACAGCTACCAGAGCATGTAACGAGATTGCGTGAATAAAACAATTTTTTCCTTCCTTAAAAGTAATTAAAGTCAATCATGTGGTCCAATGAGCACATTGCAATTCCAGAAAGTGAGCAAGGTCAATGACATATGGAGAGACATCGATGGTGGAGCCTAATGTATTGGTGCATAATCTATGTATGTTCGGCATTCATCATAGTTTTTCTGATTTTATTGATTCACACTGTGTATTTCGTTGGTCCCAAGAAAAAGAAAGGCCCTCTGATCCTTCCCACTTCAGTCACCGTGACAGAACCAGATATTGTCAGAAGACTGAGGCCTTATGTGATTGTCCCGACTCCAGCAGCTCATGTGAAGGAACTTATTCCTGTGACAAATGACCCCAGGCTTCCTTTTGGTGGGATGTCTGTGTTTGATTTGCTTTATGATCATTATAGACAGAATCATTTGGCAAGAAAGAGACTTCAAAGAAGTGCGAGGGAGGATGGTTATGAATTAAATTATTATTTAGACAGTACAGCACATTTGGGGAACAACATGTGGTATCAGCACATCAAAGCGGTGGGAAAAAAGCACTTCTGAGGAGGATTGCTATGTGTGTGCACTCCTGCCTTATGCTATGGGTAAGTTTAAAATATTCATAGCTATTGAAATAGATGTGCAAACGCTCATTGCCTTACTCACCTTGCACTTCGCCATACAAGAGGTCAGTTCCAGGGTAGAATGGCATCCTTGGTATGGGCAACAGAATGGACATCCCCAGAAGAAGATGATTATGTCCAAGATTTGAAGACAAGAGAAAGAGCACACACCAGAAATCATGCGATAAAATATGAAAAGCCTGACATGAAAGGAGCTGGAATCAGATGGGAGATAAACAGGAAACTCAACTGTCAGGGGAAGACTGATGAAGAAGTTTGAAGTTGCAAGGAAAGCGGCCAGATGCGAATCTGGGAAACAGTACTCTCTCCAGATGGCTGGGAAGAAGCCATAGTCATATGCAGAATTGTGGCGGTAACTGGTCATCACAAGCCAGTTATTAAACAAGTGAAAAATGGATATAAACCTCTTTCGCCAAGGCTTGCAAAGCTTCTGATGTGGGGCGAAGACAAAGGCGGCCCACTACAGATAGTGCCTTTAGTTAGTGCAGAGCTATGCTTCAGAAACAATGGCACGAGAAAAGTTGCCACAGTGTGGACAAATCTTTGCTGTACCAGGAATGAAAGATGGGACAGTGGTGATAATGGATCACTACTTGGCCTGTGGATCCAGAGCTTATATAAAGTTGTCAGAGATTGGGGAGGACTATGTTCTATAGTAATCCTTCATGTTCCAGCGTTGGTGATTCCAAAGAGAGACCTGAACATTTGTGAGTTTCCAAAAGAAGATGCTCGCCTGAGGAAGAAGAGATATGCTGAACTCATGAATCGAATGAAGAGAGAACATTATTTCTCAGCCAAATCGATAGAACCTTTTGATACCATTCCATATGAGCACCGATTGTACAGTCAGCCTTCAGCAATATTCACAATAATCTTTATGCGCAGGATCCAGGTGATGACGAATGCCAAATGGTTACAGATAACCAGATGGGAGCTTCTGCAGACGATCAACACCACTACAAAAGGTATTAATTGCAATTAAGGAGGAGCAGAGAGCATAATTAATGACTCTCCAGAATAGATATGTCCTGATGGAGGTGTTTGTGATAAAATCGGAGAATCATGTTGCACATTCATACCTTCTCACGATGATGAGAATGGCACCTTGATGGAGGCCATAACGATGTTGATAAACCTACATGTCAAGATGGATGACGAAGTGGAAGATATTGCTGATGACAGTTGGTTTGCTTCAATCTTCTCATGGGTTGCACAATGGATGGCAAACATTTTCAAGCTGCTTGTTGCCCTGTTGGTGATGATTGTGTTTGGAATCTGTGTGATCAGGATAATAATCACACAGTACAAGAAGACTACAAAGAAAGCAGTAGGAATGAAGATTGTGATTGATGTTGAATCTGGGTTCAAACCCAAAGAGCTGACAGATGAAGAAATCAGAGACTACTTGAAGGCCAGTATGCATGCACCTGAGGGAACAAAGTTCCTGTACCCGAAGAACCACAAGAAGTATGTGGGGAGATGGATCTATTGCAGTCCCAATGGGCAATGTATGCTTATTACCTGGAGTGTTGATGAACATGTGAAATCGGCAGGATGCCTGAAAGGAGTCATAAAGCTATGGGTGGCGCAGAAGCACTCCTTTAAACGAAGATGGATTGACGTGAAGATTGTTTGTTTATTATTTATTTGTGATCGATGAATCGCCCAGAGTGGGGAATGTAGAGGAGGCGCCCAGTACCCCTACTGGAAGCTCCACCCCCATGCTGCTTATATTTTGGGAGCTGGAAATTGCAACACGTGCAGTTCCAGTAAGAATGCCTGTACCGCAAAGAATCCTTGAAACAAGGTACCCATTGAGAAAGCCCTATATGCATGCACAAAGAAATATCATTCTTCTGGAAGAGGTTCTGGAAGAAGTATGAAAATGAGTGAGAAAGAAGACTGGTGACGTCACGCGAATCAGAACTGATGTACCATGAAAAGATATGTAAGACAAAAGAACATAGACATTCTATAACATCTGAAGAGTAGGTGTCGAAGATGAGCAACATTTCGGGCTCAAGATGAAGATGCTCATGCAAAAAAATGCTGAAGGAAATGCTAAATCATTTTAGCGTTTACAGATGCAGTAACACAAGTAGACAAAGTGATCTTGAGGCTGGCTATGTAGTAAATAGTTTGCAGCGATGCTCCAATGTATATACATAGGAATGTATAGAACCTGGATGTTCCGCGATGCACTTTAGCAAGGCTTGTAACCCTGTGATTGGAAAGGGTTTTCAGTGTGGTGCAGTTGAAAATTAGCTAATGGCGGAGGAGAAATTTGAGAAAGGCTTGGCTAGCCCAGCACCAAGAGTCGAGGCCACCGTGAGTCTGGTTGTCCATTAAGTAGTTAAAATGAACGTGAGAAAAAAAAAAAATTCTGTTTGAGGTGAAATGTAAAGACACTGAAGGAGTGAATAGTTCATCATTCAATAGTATTATATGCAGCGAAGAACTCAAAAACATGATCTCCAGTCACATAGTCTGATGAAAATAGACATTGGGTTGAGCTACACTGAATCCAGAAGGTAAGACAATGCCATACTGCCTTTAATTCTCAGGCACATAGAGCCTCTGCAAGGCCAAGTTCAAAGCCTTAATTGAATGGCAAACGACAAGAGTTATGACAGAAGTTGGGCTAATTGGGTGGGGAGGCATGACCACGCCGGCCCTCCCAGCACCTGGAGTGGTAGCCTGCGTGCTGCTAGCATGTGGAATATTCCAGAAGGGTACAAGCGTGCCAACCAATTGTAGAGGACCACGTATCAAGACAGCCCTATAGTTTGCGTAACCAATGAATCGTTGTGTACTTTATAACGATGAAGATGACTTGCACTAGAGGAGGGCTAGTTGTCCACCTGATGTTAGAGACCCAACCACTACCCCCGTTGGTATGGAACGTATACTTAGATGTTCCCTGAAAACCTATTACAATCCCAAATAGGTTTTTGTAGTTTGCCAGGTAGTGTGACCTCAACGATGATGAATTTTGACTATAAAAGTTATGTTTTTTATCAAATGTATTGAGAGCTCAAGTGAACGTCGGATGATGTCTGTTGTAACTTCCCGGTTTTAGATAATTGCAAATAAAACAGAACAAAATTTTCCCAACTTCCTGAGTCGGCTTTTATTGATGTTTGAGTAAATTCTGCATCCCCATCCATCTCTGAGTATTGTTACCTCATCTTAAAGGGCCAAAGTCTATGAGTTCAGACATAAAGCAATTGAAATTATGTATGATAACAAGAGCTCGTGAAAAATGTATTACCAAAGCCCAAATTTGAAGTTGGGCCAAGAATGCTTGGAATTTAGAGTGAAGCGGGGCTTTAAACCCTATCTAAACATAATTTCCCCGCCCTTAGATATATCCTTCAGACTAGGTATACTGCCAGTAGAAACTTTTACTACTTCATGGAGTAATGGCGCAACTGCAAGATGTTCCCTATATTGATCTCCCAAAGAAACTTTGCAACATTTTATGCTCATTTGTGGGAAAACCTCTCATTTAAGGTGTTTGTATTTGAGGCCAGTTTTAAAGATCTCCGCATTTGTCACGCAGCACCTGCCCTGTTGTTTTTAAGCCAGTGCTTACATCTCCGGAGCATGGGCTCACAGGAACAAAGCCCTGAAATAAGTAGACTGGGGCGAGCGGGTAACTGAGAGTCTTTTCTAGAACCTGAGATTGCATTTTGTTTGAATTGTTGTTGTGTTGTCCTTTTAAACCTGTGATCGGATGTTGTTTATGGATCTTTTATCTTTTCCTTGCTGACAAATGTTTATTGTTTTGCTAACTTGAATTCCTGTATATGTGTTAAGCTTGAAGGTAAAATACTGAATAAAAGCATGATGAATGAACGACAGGAAACGGAAAGGATGCCCATTAATGCCTAGAGCACAGGCCCAGATAACTTTTCCTAAAAGAGGACCGCTTGACCTTTTAGACATTGGTGAAAATAGGCTCTTTTCCAAGCATAAAAATAAAAATACCAGAAACGCCACTTCTTGAAGCTGAGACCTAAATCACATCCTCGGTCCATTAAATGATCTGGTGTGATCTAAACAAACATCACGCACACTTTGGATACCAGATGCAATCCTAGATAAAGTCACCATATTGAGTGGAAGCCAATTATCCCATTCGCCTTCCAGCCAGAAGCAACCCAGATACCAGGTCAATAAGCATTGACACCTTTTCAGTATTGCTTATTCAATTTAGGAACCAAATATCTCATCTGCTTCTCAGCCAGAGAAGTAACCTAGATACCAAATAAATATGCACGTACGCATTTTTGGTACTGCATCTTCTACTGGGTGGGCAACAATCCAGGCCACATAACAACTATGAAAACAGCCTTCAACATGAACCCCTTGACATGACTTATGTGCAACAGATGCCCCCATATCTGCCAGTAAAATCAGGAACCTCAAATGTTCCTGAACAAGAATAAATAAGCATGAAAACCTTGGTACTCCCTATTCACTTGGACCAGCAATAATACACAATGCTCGCCTGCACCTATGCAAACCAGATATAATTCTCAGTAACTGCAAGGACAGAAGGAGCAACCTGGGACCCACTGGACTTCATAGACTTGAGGACGCAAAACATGGAACTTAGAAACCAACCTTTCCCACCCAATGACCAAGTCTACATCATCATCAACGACACGCTCCCTCTTCCATCTTACATTCCACGCATCAAATGGTTATAGCATGCCGGGCAGCGGCTTGGCAGTACATATAATGGGCCACAATTTGCTCACTGTGGTTATCGTTTCTATCATCTCAACACAATAAGTCCCCACAACTATCCATGCTTGAAGGGCAAATATTGTTACTATGCAACAGAGCATAACAGCAAGGGTATATAAAACCATACAAATCTCACATTTTGCAATCCAATGCATATAGAATCTCACTAGTAAACAGACAATGGGCACTTCTGAGTCTGCACACCCCAACGTTGCAGTATTCTCACCTCGTCTCTCCCTCTGCTCCCACATATCCCCACCTCTTGCAGAGCCGAGCACCAAGAGGCCACAACATGTCAGCTCTTCAAGACTCAGTTAAAGTGAATTTATGTCAGCCATGTTGTAGCTCACATCCAGGGGCATTGCGTGATAATGCAACACAGCCAACAACATTGTCAACAAGTGTTACCCAGAGTATCCTGAAAGAGATAATGATGGGTAGGTAATTAATAATGTTATGTGGTACATGTAACTTCTGTTTTTGTCATGTAATGTGGATTGCTGTTCAAGGCCTTGTGCCACATGTGGACTAATGACACACATTGATTTTGGATGTGCTCAGAAGGTTTTTGTTTGATCTAAGATGCATCATTATTGCATTGGCACAGTCCCCATTCTGATGGTGTGCTGGCCTGGAGAGATGGTGAGCTTCTCTGGCCGTAAGGGAGCGCCTTGTTTCTAAGAGATTTCGCAAATGCATTAGCACTGTGCCCAATGACACACAAATGAGCTTCCGCTACCATGCACTCATATTTTGTTTACAGATTCAAAGTCATGTGTGTGGGTAAATGCCAAGCACATGTAGAGAGAAAGGTGTGAGGTGATTGATCTGTTTGTTGCAATGTAATGTATTCTATGGTACAAAATGTGTGCTACTTTGTGCATGTTAGTATGCGTGTAAGAAAGAGTAAAAGAACGATATTGAGCTTTCATACGTGGCAGCCACTTCATATAAAGGTATTGGCTCGCCATGGTGAGTGATAGACTCCTGTTCCTTACTATTATACCACAGTTTGAGAACCAAGGGAATCGTGCACATCAATGGGTGATATGGAGTTCTGCATCATGTCAGTTGTACTTTGATGGTTTCCTGCAGTGTTTATTTCTGTAGCACCTTATAGCTGTCCTTGGGGGGGGGGGGGGTACCTGGTATGTGTGTGCAGTCTAGAGAACCAACCACATTTGAGAAGCCTGCAATAGCATACAATTCTACTTCGACTGCATTGGTGGTGCCTTGGTCACTGAGTAAACTAATGTGTTTATCCACAAGATAAATTATGTTTTGTTTGACATGACTATTTTAGAGAGAGAGAGGGAAGTAGCAACCCTTAAACATTGCTACTATATTCTAGAAGGAGCATATTTTGCTGAAAGTGGTGGACTCATTAACTTAACTCTTGGGACAGAGCAGTGCTTCCAATGCGTAATTCATTGTCCTCCTATGCCTATCACAATGTGATTGTTGGTGCCAATTTCCAAGCACTACATTGTTCTTATGAGGTAGGTTATCATGGTGCTCGATATGCTCGTAGCTGTATACCCATGGTTTTATTCGTCTTTTGGTTTTCCTTTCTATGCATCCTTTGTTGATGTTCTTTCAATCACCTATTGTCTGGAATTCCTCATTAGGGTTGACATTTGCTCTGAGGTTATGAATTGTATGCTCGCCATCTGCATGTGACTGTGTGTTTCCTTGTGTAATCTTGCTGCTCTTTATTGGTGGGACTTATCTATAGTCAAACCCAGGATTTAGTTGAAGTAGGTCACTCAGATACGCTATGAACGTGTAAATCATCTGTTTCAGCACATATTCTGATTTTGCATGTGCTAATATGGCAGGCAGTATTAAAGTCTATCCCTAAATGTGCAGTGTTTCCTGTGCATGCAGAGTTTGAACAGCTTTACACATTTTATCTTCTAGGCAGAAAGTGGCTGCAAGTGTGGCTTGATACTTGAGTTGAGTATCAAGGGCATTTTAGCGGCATTAATGGACGAGACCAGATTGTAAAACCCAATGTTAAAAGCTTAATACTTCTCTCATCAGGAACATATCATAATCTAAGTAATTTTAAAATTAAATTACATTCTCAGCAGAGGACTGAAGGTTATCATTCTAAATAAAAATGTCTCACATGCAGGGGCAGTTATCATGATTGTATACATATTCCCTATGATCTTCTTTCAGTTCTCGACATGATGGACCAGACCACACTCAGCATCAAGGCAGCAGAATTGGAAGAATGGTCCCACAGTGGTTGAAGGCCACATTACCAATCAATTCCCAACAGGTTAAACAGGATGCCCTCCTTTCCAAGATCACCAGTATGCCTCAAGGGTCTGAAGTGTCACCAACCATCTTAACTTTCTGTATTGCACCCTTTGCACATGTCAGCTAGTCACTACATGTGCTTTCATATGCATGTCTATGACATACCATATGCATGTCTATAACACACATTTGCTTAGAGGTGGGGGAGCCTGAGAATTCATTGTTGGGGCCAAGACAGAGCCAGGCCAGGGGTTTCCTGTCTGGCTCTAGGAGCCCAATGTGAGCCGAGCCATGAAAATGTCTATTCATGCCGTCCTACCTCCTCACACCCCACAAAAACAAGACCCATGATTGGGGCTTGGTCGGCAACGGCGGCGGGACTCCTTGGGGCTTTCAGTGGCATGGGCACTTGTGGGACGCAGGTGGCACTTCCACTGCACAGGATTTTTTGTATTTTTATGAGGAGCCAGATGCTGTATGGTCTGTTATAAAAATGAAATGCATTTCCTATGGGAGCATACTGTTAATGAACCATGGAGAAATACACTTGGATATGTAATGTAGTGTTTTCGATAGGGAGTATACTGTTAATGAACTCTAGGGAAATACAGTTGGTGTACACAAGCTGAAACCATGGTAGAGGTTAATCAGGAAATAAGCATGTAGACTGCATTGATTGTGGGCACACTGCACTTAAAGTGGGACACTATCAAAGCAGATTTGTGATCAAAAAGTAAGGAGGAAACAAAAGTAAGTAGGACAGAAATGGGATTGCAAAGTTGTAAGAGTCAATCGGAATTAGAAAAATATGTACCTGTCCCCCTGGAAGGTACTATACAAACAAACAAACAGGGTAAATTCTAAAGAAAGACGGGCAAACCGTTATATTCCTTAATGGTTAACTGGAGGCAATATGGTAACACAAAACCACGGTTCAGCAGGAGAGAAGTTATTCTAAAATACAGTGCACTTATTAATCTTACGTAAACACACAGGGCCTCATTACGACCCTGCCGGTCCCGAAAGAACAGTGGCAGTAAAACCGCTGCCACCGTTCTTTCCGGACCAGCTGATTAAGAGTCCTGCAGGCAGGAGGTGTCACACCCGCCAGGTCTGACCTGGCGGGATTTACAGCACCCGCCTACAGGCAAACATGGAAACACCGGCTCTGTCATAGACGGAACCAGTGTTTCCATTGTCCCCATCTCCATTGAGTCCTATGGGACTCCATGGGAATGGGGACTTACAGAATTCCGCCTCCGTAATTCCCGGGTCACTGGGATCATAATGCCCGGTGATTCCGGGAATCAGGGAGGCGGAATGGTAATAAGAGTCCGGCGGTAACCTGACAGTTTTTCCGGCACAGTTACCGCCGGACTCGTAATGAGGCCCACAGTCTAAAAAAGGAGACAACCCAGCTACAAGCTAGCCCTGGAGAAGAACACCCTATCCCTATCAGGAGTGCCTCACCTTAGGTGGCGTGTGGTGCAATGCCTATCTAATAGAGAAAGTAAAGGAAGCTGTCACTAAACTTCTACAATAGTGGCATGTACCTTACAGATCACATTGACATACATTGAGAACATTTCCAACCAGCTGGTGAAAAGATGGCAGAACTGTGCATTAGATTCTGTTGAAAAACCAGCTCAGAGTGGTGGCAACCTGTCAGCAAGTTAGCTAGTTGGATTCCAAACCAAATACTATCTTTAATTATGCCCATAGGTGTTAGGTATTGGAGTCAACACGTACAGTTGTAATGTCCGCTAAAGGAGAACAAAATAAAACGGCTCTTATAAAAGCGCTCACTCCATCTATGTGAGTGCACAATCTGACTTGTCCAGCTAGTATCTCTCAATTCTTGTAGGGGATATCAGCAAGGTCATGAGAGCCCTCATGACCTGAAAGGTCGACCGGTTTCGATGGCGTTAGAGAGAAAAGCCATCTTCATCAGGACCATAATTTAAGAGAAAAACAAATTTACTTATCCAGCATATCTGAACTGGAGATGCCAATGATGGGTACATGCATCCCCTCTAGTAGCAATCCAGGGGAGCAACCTCATGGACTCGCTCGCGCAACCCAAAGCGCTTGTTGCACCATGCAGCAACGCTCGTACGTGGAGTCGTACGCGGAGTCGCTGTGTACCGAGATACCGGGCAAAGATCAGTCTTTGCCCAGCATCTCGGTACACAGCGACTCCACGTACGAGTGGTGCTGCATGGCGCTTCAAGCGCTTTGAGTTGCGCAAGCGAGTCCACGAGGTTGCTCCTCTGGATTGCTCCTGGAGGGGACGCATGCACCCACCACTGGCATCTCCAGTACAGATATGCTGGATAAGTAAATTTGTTTTCTCTTAAATTATGGTCTAGATGAAGATGGCTTATCTCTCTAATGCCATAAAACCGTCGACCTTTAAGGTCATGAGGCATCTCATGACCTCGCTGATATCTCCTACAAGACTTGAGAGATACTAGCTGGACAAGTCAGATTGTGGACTCACATAGATGGAGTGAGCGCTTTTATAAGAGCCGTTTTATTTTGTTCTCCTTTAGCGGACATTCCAACTGTACTTGTTGACTCCAATACCTAACACCTACGGGCATAATTAAAGATTGTATTTGGTTTGGAATCCAACTAGCTAACTTGTTGACAGGTTGCCACCACTCAGAGCTGGTTTTGACAGAATCTAATGCACAGTTCCGCCGTCTTTTCACCAGCCGGTTGGAAGTGTTCTTAATGTATGTCAATGTGCTCTGTAAGGTACATGCCACTATTGTAGAAGTTTAGGGACAGCTTCCTTTACTATCTCTATTAGATAGGTGTTGTACCACACGCCACCTAGGGTAAGGCAACGCTGATAAGGTTAGGGTGTTCTTCTCCAGGGCTAACTTGTAGCTGGGTTGTCTCCTTTTTTGGACTTTGTGTTTACGTAAGATTAACAAGTGCATTGTATTTTAGAATAACTTCTCTCCACCTGGAAGGTACGCAGGATGGGAACTAATGATCAGGAGAGGCTTGGGGGTAGTGTCATATTTTCAAACATGGCATGAATACACTGCCGACAACCCGGATTTACAATTCCCAGTGCATGGGTCTTTGACCTGAAAACATGGGATATTTAAGGGAAATATTAGCTGCTACGGGTGATAAGGCCATTAGACCCCTGCAATGGGAAACATGTACACAATCGGAAGATTATGCTCGACAAAAATCTATAAAGATTAAAAAACGTAAACCACTATCTGAAAGAGATAAAGCACCCACATTTGATATTGATTAAAAAAAAAAAAAGGATTGCAAAGAGGGGGCCGTGAATATATAATAAGGGTGTGTATGTAGCCAGGGCTTACCCCTTAGCCCGACACCAGAATCAAAAAAGATCTTAGAGGATGAAGCAGATCCATTGTTAAAATGTTTAATGTTAAAACGGCCTCCTCCACTCCCCTATCGGGTACCTAGTGATAAACTGGTTTCCTCGCCACCTCGTGCCCACAGGATTACAGCTCATGACACAGAAACCGCAGAAAAGGTAGTGTTGGCATGGATCAAAAATGGGGTGGAGGGAGTAGAACAGGCTAAAGTATATGTGCCCCAACAATGAGATACATTTATATTTGCAATAGTACAAAGGATATGTAAACAAATGTGGCTGTTACATTAAAAGGTGAATGAGAACAATGAAGTGTATCCCCTGTCAGATTATTATGAGAACATAGACCAAGCAATCCAAGAGTACAAGCTTGATTCAAACTTCTGTCCTGCAATAGTGTTAACATTTTTATTGTGGACCATAAATGCCCCCACCAAAGTCTAGGGTAACTCAAGTGTTTCCAATGAGAGAAGTGCCTTGGTTTGACACTGACAATCCGACACACCTGGTTTATGTCCCTTGGAACCGGATGGAATCACAGTCTTTTACTAAAGGTTATCCAGATATTAGACAGAATCCAGAACAGGAGTATACTCAGACAGACTGGGTACTTAAAACAGGTATGCTTACATTGGGAGATATAGATCTGTTGTTTTTATGCATTCTGCCAGCGGATATATGGCGCCAATGCAGAATGCAAGACAGTTTCGATCCTGTCATAAAGTAGGAAGAACTGAGAGAGGCAGCAAATGAAAGGGGGAACACTGGGGAATTGTCCAAAGAAATAATGGCTCTTCCAGCACTGCTAATAACACATATCCAGAAAGTGGTTCCCCACAAGCAAATGAATTGGGATACATTAGCTGCTTGCAGACAGGAAGAAGGGGTGTCAGTTGAAAAATATTTTTCATGAAAAGAAGAAGCTTTTACCTCGTTTAGTGGAAGGGACATGGCTATGCCAGAGGGACAGAAAGCTTTTTGTTCGCATTTTGTAGATGGATTGTTGCCTCACCTAAAGAATGATATACAAATGTTTGAGTCTACATGGCCAACTCAAGCTGCTGCCCAGATTTTGACTATGGCTAGATATTATGCCAATCACCATGCCAAAGATAAAGGGGAGAAGGAAAGGAAAATGAAGGAATATAAAACCAAAGCACTAAAGCAACAGCATAAGGTTTTTTACTCTAGGCAAGGCCAGCAATATTCAGCAAGGAATCATTATGAAGATGACTATAGCACAATAGACTGCACAGCCTAGGGCTGGTCCAAAGTCCAATGCCCAATATCTGATCCTGTACAGTTCAGTATAGGTGCTATATTGTTCATGCTCAGCTTGTTGTCACTGATAAATGTGCTTTAGATCTGTTGGGAATGGATTTGCTGAAACATTTGCATGCAACTCACCCCAGTTCCCTTACCATGGAATGCTGCTCTGCAGAAGAGTTTTGATGTTTTAACAATCTGCTTTATGTAATTCACCTGCTTTTAGGCATGCCTGATATGTTGTTTGTGCATGAAAATCAAGGCTGTGCATTATCTGTACTAACTCAACAACAAAGGGAAGAAAATAAAGATAGTCTGCATATTTCTTTTCCACATTGGACTCAGTGGGGATTTTATTGGCTAAAACTAAAACACAGCACATGACAAATGCCAGGTTGGCTAGATATGAGCTGACATTATTGGCTTCAAATATTGTTATACAATGTTGAAAACCATTGTTGATGCTTGTAGGATATCTCATCATTTAGCACATGTATATTGCACACATGATGCAGTCAGAGAATATCATATTTGACAATTCCCTTGAAACAGTGGAAACTATTAAGGGTAAGGCTGCTGAGCAAGAGTTTCACGGATGGAAACAGACTAGGAAATATGTAGGTAGGTATTGGCTAGATATGCAAGATGAGGGGAAATGGAAATTACCACATATATATTTACCTTTAAAGTTGTCCTGTGCTTATGGCCTGTCTCATTAAGGTGCAGAAGGAATGTGTAAAATTGCTCAAGACAGTGTGGAGTAACACTCGACTAAAGACCAGCCAGGATTGCCTTTCATAGACTGTTTTGTATGTGTCCCCTATAACATTGTTAAGAGTCAGGTAGCCCCAAAAAGACATGTTTCGGCCAGCTAAGTTTCTTTTGAAGTATTACAGCTGGAGTTTATTAAAGTTGCCTCCCTGTCAAGAAAAGTAGGTGTGAGTGATAAGAATGTATGTTTAGCAAATGGGTAGAAGTATTTCCCAAGTATTTGACAGTACTGCATTAAGATGTATCCTAATGTGAACCGCCTTACACTGTTTGGAGCAACAGTAATGTTTATTTTGTTAATGCTGCAACAGAATTTGTGCATTCAGGTGTTGGATTGGCTCCTTACAAAGTAGTTATGGGCTGCCTAGCAAATGAATAGGGTGTACCAAATTTGAAATATGTGTTATGTCCGCAGTTAATCAACTACTGTAAGAGTTAGCTAAACACCTGTCTTTTCCTGGCAAACAGGTTGCTGATTGGGGTGTTGTCTAAACACCATTGGGGAGGCCAGGACATGTATCCAGGCAGATGACTGGGTATTTTATGAGCAGTAGGACTGCACCCCAGGTGTAAAAGGGTGTTGCAGGCATTGCTCACCACTCAGACAGCAGCAAAGATATTGTGGCTGCTAGTTTTGGGTCCATGCTTTTTAATTACCCATACCATTGCCTGCCGTGTTTCGTCCTAAAAGCACCCCTTCTACTAGACATTGGACATTTGCATCCACAAAGACATTTCTGGAGCAACAGAGTGGGCAATATAACTTGAAACCCAGGAAACTGCAACTCAACGGCAACTGGACTGAAAACTGCAAAAAGCAATCACTTGACGTAAGCAACAGCTACCAGGTGGGCAAGCCCAGCATCTCCAAAGAATTACCTAAAGGGGTGAGGTAATAAGAGACATTCTAAGGGGCATATAAGCTGCATGAAACTTGTTCTGATGGAATTTCTTTTGGCTGCACTCTATACTCCATAAACAAGTTCACGTGTATTGCTATTTCATCCCAAAGAGGATTCATGCATTTTATGCTCCTAACAGAGAAAAAGACCAAAGACGTTGGACAAAGGGGTTTAAGTAGTACTGTCAGGAGTAAATGTGTATGTGTTAGGTAGGTTATTATAACTGGAATGTTAAGTAACGCTAAACTTGTTTAGTATATTAAAATGTGTCCCCAATGCAACTATGTCACAGAACACGGGCAACTTCAAAATACACCACAAATGTGTTTATGCAGAAGAATGTTATTAGGGAAATGCTGGTCATAGATGTAGCAAAATAATTTACTTACTGAAATGGGTACAGTTAAGAGAACTATATTAAAAAAAGGACTGATTGATAGCAATATGTATTTAAATTGTAGGCTTTTTAACATAGGTTCCCTTAACAGATAACTGTGAACATGTTCTTTTTAAAGAAACCCTTAGCCTGCAAAAACATAGAATATCCTTTTTAGGATTCAGCTGTTGACACATGCTCTCGAAGCAGGCACAGTGTGTTATATTAGCCTAGGAGCAGCTGTGTGAAGTAAGGTTAAATCACGGCAGGAGTTCAATTTTAACTCTGAGTCAATGGCCTGTTGTAATACTATATGAATTGTAAATGTATAAAGATGTGCCTCTTGTCAATCGGGGGGAGTAAGAGAGACAAGGCGACCCAGATGGTCGTTTGTAAATCATGCTGGGAGCACTGCAGCGGAATAAACCTGTCTCGAATAAACCTGTCTCTCTGAGCTGCAAACCAGCATTCTGTTACAGTGTTTGATTTTGCCTTAAAGTTATTTTCTCAACACAGGCGGGAATACTAGAAGTATCCTACCACCCAACCATGGCGGAAGCAGGGGAAATAATCCCTCCAGTCTCGCGAACTGCAACATTTCCCGCTATATCCTAGGCAAATTTTCACGACTCACTTGCCGTATCCTTTCGCCTCTCACCCCCACATTTGGCTTTCAACAATACTCTGTTTTATAAAGATAACTTGAAAAGTACACACACTATAGTAAAGCACCCACACAAATATATTAGTCCTCATAGAAATATGCTAGGCAAAATGTTTACATTTGTGGCATTATTCCCCCGCCTTTAATGGAAGACTACAAATACCAGAATCCAAATGTTAGCCTGAACATTTTAAAAATGCACTTTGAAGACTTAAAGACGCCTAATAAAAAGTAATGTATGAAAAGGTTTCCTGTTTGTGTTTGAATCTTTGACAAAGGAAAGCTTCATATATGTGAGGCAAAAGCCACAATCTATCTAAAATAAACACGTTTTGGTGTGTTAAATATGAACATGTGAAAATAAGGCAGATAGTTTTAAACTGTTTTGGGTGGTGTATGTAATTCTACTAGAGGAGGGCATAGATTTAGGCAGCTAACTGGTGATTTGCGACTGCGCAAAAGAAATTGAAAATCGCGTGCATTTAATTTTCTGTCTTAAACGAACAATTAAAACATTTTTTATAATAAAAAGACAGATGTTAAAACGCTCAAACTTACAGCCCGTGTTATGCTTCCGGCGCGCGGCTGTACAGGGCTCACACATCAGAATTTAGTGGAATCCTGAGATGAAGATAGGGTTCCGAGCAAAATACTAAACTCCTTATTGGACATTCCCAGCAATAAATCAGGGACTCAAACACAAATCTTAAATTATGTGACATTACCAAAGAACATATTGTATTTCGAATGGCTTCCCAAATATAATGCACAGCTACCAATTTCTCCAACCAGAAATCGGAACCCAATCCTTCTTCAGCGGTGGTAACCCCTACCTCGCACACAGGAAGTGCAGCTGCTATTTCCGAAGGGCACGTAGGAATGTGTAAAGTCGGGCTGCTTCTTTTTGGACCAAGTGTGCTTAAGCTTTGAAAGGAAGGGCATATTGGAGCCAGTCGAGTTGAATGCGAGAAATTGGCACTAAGGCCTGGAAATCGACGAAGACATTTTCAAATACTAGTTAAACCAGAAATGCAGAGGAAGCCAAAAGCTTTCTCTCGCGGGTCCTAACAGAAGAGCTGAAACCAGCGACCAGTGACACATGTGAGCAGTAACAGGGGTGGAGGGTCAGAGTGAATACCGGAGAGGGACCACTGATAAAGTAAAATTGCCATAGTAAACCGAGCCCAGATCCTTGCCTCTCGATGTCGAACAAGCACTCATCATGCAAGGAAAGACAGGGGGGCTACTGGTATGCCGAATCAGCCGTGAGATCTCACGTCAGCTTTGGGTTCATGGACTTTCCCGCTGATTCAGGATGGGCTGCATTCCAACAGCAAAGGCAACTCAGCTGCATCGTAAATTAAGTTAATGATATGATATGCCATTTGTGTTTCAAGGCTTGTCCTACGAGACACAGTGATCTCCAGCATCCCCCACGTGGAGCGAGTTTACAACAAACAACAAAATGTCATACACCGTCTTGCAAATCCCTCTGCGAGCTGTGTTCAAAGTCACACAGACACATGATATGTGACAGTACTCCTGATATGTGATAGTACTCCTGACTGGTCGAAAATACGTTAAACAAGACACTATTGGATTAAATCCGGTAAGTACAACAGGAATGAACACTAAGTGCATTGGCATTTGTATGGAAAAGCATTTCCAGTTGTCATACCAACCAGATGACTACTTACTGGAACCCCTTTCCTTACTGTAGCACTGGTGTTGGCGATATATAGCGCCAAAACCAAAAATTGTACTTTGCAGTTCTTAAGAAGGAAACATTAAGAACGTCTTGTCTGAAACAATAGCCTCTTAAATGGGCCATCACTTGTAAATAACTCCACTTCAAGAAAGGAAATGATATGCAGCATGCCTGCAGAGTCTAGTGGGCTGCTGAGAGGAGTGGCATTTGTCTGGAGATCCACAGCAGGAGGTTGAGAGCTAACACGTTGCTGCACTAGAACAACTAAAAAGGGAGCCTCCTACATGGAAGCAGAAAAGCCCATTTTGAAAACATTAATTTAAATGCTGGAGGTAGGCATTTGGTGCCTATAGGACCCTATGACCATGAGCACAAATATGTTTCTTTTGTATTCATGGAGATGGTGACTGGCATTCCAAGCTTCAATGAGCTTTAGAAAAAGGCTTCCCCACTGTCACACTTCATTGCAGCTTGGAATCCTGTTTTCATGCATATAAAAAAAAAAAGAAATTACCATTTTAAACTTGAGCCACGCAGGTGTGTCTCAGGAGAGTGTGAACTTGGCCCTCAGGGCCAATGGGCTCCTTTCACGGATCAGACTTAATTGAGGCCTTCTGCTTGGATAGCCCGAGCCCCACCTGGCTACCCCACCTCTACATTTGCATACATATGCTAAGCATGATAAGTGTTATTACATGGCTAAACTTGCATTTTGACGTAGCCAGTCTAGCCATTTCTTACTATCGCACAACATTTTTTACAGGGCATCTATTTATGCTAAAGCAAGCATGGTGTTATTACATGGCTAGACTGGCATTTTGGTGATGCCAATCTAGCTAGACTATCTTTCTGTGGCATAGCATTTTTGTACTGGGCATCAATGATGAAGCAAAACTAATAATTGTTATTATGTCTCTCGAATGGCCTGCATTAGAGAAGACAGTTTGAGCATGTTTTCTTATTGTGGCATGGTATTTTTTAAATGGCAAAACCAACAACAGTATGTTCTTGTGTGGATACTGGGAATCTATGTCCTTACTGCGACCCCCATTACTGCGACCTCGAAAATACACACTGTTTTTTATTTCGTCCCTCTTTTTACACCGTATATATTTGCGAGGGGAGACCCCCCTATAATCCTCCTCAACATCTCAAACCAGCAGCAGTGAGTGATTTCAACTCTTGGGATGAAAGCCTTCAGTCTATTTACATGGAACACTTTTGGAGCTTCTCCAGCCCTTCCAAGGTCCACTAAATAGTTTACCTCACCCAGTGACTCCACCTCTGTGTAAGGGCCTGACCATTTGTCATGTAGAGCTCTAGGTCTTAAAAGATTCATGATCAGGACTTGCTGACCTGGGGAGAAATTTATGAGGGCAGCTTTCTGGTCATACCAATGTTTCACCAAGGCTTGCCCTGCCTTCAAGTTCTCACTATGCAGACCCATCAGGAGTACCATCCTTTTTCTGAACCCTAGCACATAGTCTACTACGATTCCAAACAAACAGAAGCTTGAAGGGGCTGAAGCCAACACCCTCCTGAAGTACCTCTCTGTAGGCAAACAGTAGGCATGGCAATAGAAGATCCTGTTCCCTTCTTCATGCTTTTTAAGGTTCTGTTAAACCTTTCTACGAGACCATTGGTTTGTGGGTGATATGTGGATGAAAACTTATAGGTGACACCACATTCCTTTCACATGGCCTGCATATGCTTGGACATAAAGTTGCTGCCCCCATCAGACTCAACTTCTTTAGGAAAGCCAACCCTAGTAAATATGCTAAGTAAAGCTTTTGCAACTGACTTGGCAGTCACAGTCTTCAATGGGATGGCCTCAGGATACCTGGTGGCATGGTCGACCAGCACCAGGATAAACCTGTTGCCTGAGGATGTTTGAGGGTCAAGGGGACCATAAATACGATCCCTACCCTCTCAAGTGGTACCCCCACAACTGGGAGGGGTACCAATTGAGCTTGGATTGTTGTGCCACTTTTTCCAGATACCTGGCAGGTGGCACAACTCCTGCCGTGACTTTCTACTTGCACCCCCATTTTGGGCCAGTAGAAATGCATGGATAACCTTTGCTTGGTTCTCTTCATACGCCAGCTGCAGAAGGAAGGGTCTTACAGCAAGGGGAACCACCAACCTCCTATGGTCTCCTTCTGTAGACTCTGCAGGCTCACTTTAGAGGAGCCCACCTTCCCAATAAATCCTATGCTTCCCAGGAGGCTCACCTCCAATCTGGGAGCAGGCCCATCTCCTTAGGCCTTCCAGAGATGGGCACTCACGTTGGTCCTTGCTGAATTCAATCCTATCAGGAGCACCTTCCACTAACAATGCTTGTAGTTCAGGATGGTCATTGGGATTGTAGAGGAGGAGCCAAGTATCCCCACTCCAACTACTCTGCCTACATTACCTGAAATGTATGGACCAAAGTATGTGATGCATACTGAACAGTTAAACCAGCAAAGAGAAGAGTGTGGACTCTGTGCAGTACCCAGAAGAATATCTATACCTAAGAGAATATGGGAGGCAAAGTACCCATTGAGGAAACCATACCTGCATACAAGACAATATGATGGCCATTTAAATGAGATTCCTGAAGATGCAGAGAAATGAAATGGCAAAGATGAATGGTGACGTCATACAAAATTGAATCGATACCCATATAGAAAGATGACCAGGCCAGAGAGGCAGACGATTTATAAAGTACAAAAAGGTACCAAGGATAAGTGACATCTTGGGATCAAGATGAAGAGACTTATGCCACAGACCTGATGAAGATACTTAGTTAGTTGAAACGTGTACAGATGCAATGAAACGCAAGCAGCAAAGCAATCATGAAGCTAGTTACATGCTTTTAACTAGTTAGACCGCAGCAAGCGCCAACATATACATATATACCTCTATAGACATATGGACTAAGAAAAGATGGATGTTTCTGCTACATATATAAGCAGCACTGAACAAACCAAGGTCTCATTTCAGTGTCGTAATTAAGAAAAGCAAATTAATTAAACAGAATAAAAGCTCAGCTAAGGAGTTGATAGAGTCAAGGAAGCCAAGTTCTTATCAGACTGAAATTGGCTGACATTGGATACAATTAACGTGAAAGAACAGAAGCTCCTGTTCAGAGAGGTCAAGCAAAAACAAAAGACGTCAGAGGACTATTGAAAATAAAATCAAATACACGAAAAGGCTCAATTTCATGGTGTCCAGTCACTTGATAGAAGGAAATTGGACGACCGAGATGATCACACCTAGGCAAGGAAGCTGGCTAGTGCCCATACTCCTTAGAAATTCTCAGAGAATAGTACAAACTCAAAGCGAACGTCAAAGCACTAATTGACACTGTACCATTGAGGTGATGATGGATGATATTTTAATTGGTGGGAAGCTGGTGCTAAGACGAGCTCACCCGCACCTGGTTTTTCAGTCTGCGTGCTGCTAAACATAGGTGGAAAAGTACTGATGGGGGTTAGAAGCCAACCAATTGTAGGGGACCACGTAGTTGGGTTCCTATGTGTGTAGCCAATGGGACGTTGTACATTTAGTGACGTTCATAGTGGCCATTTTTAGGGGAGGACTTAGTTGCCCCACATGATGTTAAATATCCAATTACCTCTTTCTGTTACTCTATACAGATATGGAACCGATGCTTAGTTATTCACTTAGAACCAATCCCACCTCCCGTTAGGTTTAGTAGTTTGCCACATAGGATGACGTTGGTAATGATGCAGGTCAAAACGTCGATGATGACCATTTATGGGTATAAGAACCCAATTTTTTTATAAGTAAGCATAGTCAGAGTATTGATCGATTGCTGATGTTCGTTGTACTCCCTGTTTTAGATACTTGACATTAAAGAAGACAAACTTTGCCATACCATTTGTGTCATCTTGATTATTGATGTATGAATAAAATCTGTCTCCCCATCTATCTACAGGGTATTGCTTCTCATCTTAAAGGGCTGTCTGAGAGAACACCCAGCTCAGGATCAAACACTTCAGGTAACACCTCTACCTCATCAGGTCCAGGTGTTTGCCCAACAGTGGTAGGTGAGTTAGGGGGAATATATTCTTTCCCTCTTCTGTCTTTTTTGACTCCTTTAGCCTTGGGTTTCCCCTTTGGCTTGGGCAAGGCAGTGGACTTGGCCAGTGCAGCCCTTGTTTGTGACTTTGTGTAGGGTCTCTCTGCTGTGTCTGCCACAAGCCCTGAAGCTCTGAGATCATTCCCCAGCAAGACCTTTCCTGGGACATCTCTCTGAATGCTCACTGGAATCCTGACCACTGTACCATTTATAGTAAGATTTACAGGCATAACTGGGAACTTGAGAGGTGGGCCATCAGCCAACTTAGTGGGTAACAGAGGAGCTCTGGCAACTTCCTCTGTGTCTAACAATGTAGAATCTACTACAGTTCTGCTGCACCCACTATCCCTAAGGGCAGGAGTATCTACTCCATTAATCGGCACACTGTCCTTAAAGTAATGCTTGGTAATATTAGGAATCCTAGCATAAGCCTCTGAGACGTTCTGAGGAACCCAGGAAAACTAAAACTACCTCATAATCTATCCCACTGGGGCAGGAGTCTGAGGAGAAGGATGCCCCTGTAATCTCTTCTTCCTCATAGGAGGAGAAGGCCAGATTAGCAGAGTGGACCCCCCAAGGTTTTGGCTTTACATCTGGGGTCCCCCTTCGCATGGTCACTTGCTCCACAAGCCACACAAGATCCACTGGATCTTGGGACATAGGGAGGCTTACTGTAAACAGAGTTCTGTTTTGGAGGGTAACCTCCACTACCCTGTGTGCTCTCTTGTGACTTAACCTTACATTTCTTTTTGTTGCTCTTTTGGGAGGAAGTTTTATCAGATCCACCACCCTCCTTATCTTTTGACTTTTCCCCCTCCTCCTGCTTACCAGGATGAGGCTTGTCCTTATGGGACACTATGTGACAGCGACAAATCTGCTGCTATGGCCAGTTTCTTATGATCTAACTCCTTTGAATCTGCCAAATGCTGCTTAGGCTCAGGGGAATAAGATACCAAAATATGTTCAAGCATAACAAGACATATCATACCGTCAAAGGTGGAGACCTATTTCCTTGTACCAAAGAGTCAAGTTTTTTAAAGAATCAGTCACATATGACACTGGAGTACTTCCTTCTTTCTTTTTGTACTCTCTAAACCTCTTCAAGTATTGGGCAGGAGTCTTACCAAACTTTAAGATGAGAGTTTGCTTCAACATTGCAATATCTAGTCTTTCAGCTTTTGACATTTCCATAATAGCATTGCAGCCAGAATGGGGTAGTCTGCTGAGCAACCATGCAATCTTATCAGCATTTAAAACCTATTGAACTTCACATGCATACTCAAATGCATTCAACCAGTCCATAGTGTCATTCTTCTCATCATACACACTGAGCAGGAAATCTTGGATGAGAGGAGGACCCAGACCCATGTCCAGATCCCTTGGATCCATCTGAAAATTGAAGCTTGGCCCGTTCCATCTGGTGACCCCTGTCTTTCTGTTTTCCTGCCTGCTCTACTTTCAGCTTAGCCATGTGAAATTCAAGCTCCTTCTGCCTAAAAAGCAGCTCATGGTTCTTGAATTCCAGCATGGCCTCATCTGAGGCTATGGCACTGAGTTGCAACTCTTGCCATTCCATGATTCTCTGAATCATTTCCACTTTTACACCTTGAGCAAGTAAACCTCTCTCAGTACACATCTTTCTCAATGTTTCTGATCTAGAAGCATTTAAGGATATAAAGGTACGTGTTTCCATTATATTAGATAGGTCTATTGCCTTTACAGTTATTACTACTAGGTCACTATGTGTCCTGTGTAGGGGTTATCTGAAATGGCTTTACTAGTGTGCAACACTGGATACCTTCAGTCCTATGCCACCGCTGTAAACCAATTTGTTAAGATGGATTTCTGAACTCTGACCTGGTGGGCAGAGGTTCAGAAGGACAGCCTAGTTTCTTGGAACATGGTAACCTTCTGGACAAGCCAGACCAATCAAGGTGGCATTGGCGGCGGTCAAGACTAGGTCTCAGGAGGGGTGAGGGTGACTGAAGGACCTCAATGAGCACACAGAGTAAAGGACACTTACAAATCACTCCCAGTCAGGTGTAGATATATTAAAAATACAAATACATTTATTTCAAGGCCTTTGAGTTTAAACACACAAATAAAATCACAGTAATAATGTTAAGCCAACACAGACCTGTCAATATACATATATACAAGACCAATGGGGTCTAAAGGGTTAATGCACGAAATGGGTGCACAACCTAAAAGGCGAAGGAAACAGGCAGTACAAATAGTCTTTAGTCCCTTCTGCATCAAACACAACCCTAACTGAAAGGCAGTCCAATCCCCAAGAAGAGTGGAGCCTATTGCTCAAATGTACTTGCAATGCTGGCGCACGCGGTAATGCAGATGGGCAAAACGGGGTCTCTTTAAGGGTCTGTAGAAGCTCAGGAAGGTGGGTGAAGTGATGCAGAATAAGTTCCCACTATTCGTGGAGGGTCTCCCCAACAGGGCAGAGCAGGTTCCAGAGTTTGTGAATAGTCCAGAGCTTGTGAACAGTTCACTAGTTTGCACTAGCAGTGGAAAGGAGAGGGCCCTCATGGGCCACTCGTGCGTAAAAATTGATAGATGCACTAGGGGCCACCGGTTAGGGTTGCAATTACTCACCGCACTCCGGACCAAACTTCGGCAGTCGAGTCCACTTGGGTTGCAGGTTCAAATGCAGCAATCTCGCGGCTCTGCGGCTTTCAGAGACGAAGATACAGCGTCGATTCCCAAACAGGACAGTGGGGATTTCTCCACTCCTACTGGATGGATCAGGCCAGTTCTGCTGTAGCAGGCTTCAGAGCACAGAGGGGCACGGCTGCAATGAACTTGCAAAGTTTGTCACCACGGCTGGGCAACACGGTAACCACGTATACTCAAGATCTGGCATACTCACTTTACTCCAGACCTGGGAACGCCAAGTGTATGAAATTCAGTGTGAGAGTGCCAGGAACACTGAGCATGTGATGTACTAAGTTCCAAGGGCCTCCTAGAAATGGCGGCGGTATCACGACAAAGGTCCTGCGCAAGCTGGTCAGCCCACTGGTTGGCCCTGGGACACTTCCGAAAAGGCTTGATTGCAGGTTTTGATGAAGGTGCCGAGAATAGTTGGTCCCACTATTCTAATGGTTCGAAGCGTCTTCGCAGACCTTCTAGGACGACCAAATGCAGAGGGGTCCCACAGGACGACGGTGGGATAAGGGTGCCAAACATTCCAGCGGGTCACCAGCGGTTCCTCGACTCGGCTTCTTCATTTAAGGATACTTGGATCATATCCTTCTTTCAGTGAGAACTCCAGAGATTGACATGGTATTGTCGAACGGGATATTATATCGTGCCTCCTTTATTGTATATATTGGCCTAAGCCCAGTCGCTCTACGAAGAAATCTGCTTTGCAAGGTTCTGACCTTAGATCGATTTAGCCGCCATCTTAGGTTTATCCGCCATTTTGATTCTCACTCCAAAGTCACCCTGTGTTCTAAAATGGTGGACAGTGTTCTTCTGTTTGTAACATGGCCGTCTTGACCTCTGCATACAAGTTAATGCTTAAAATGCCCATAGGCCAAATGTTAGGGTCATGTAAGGAGACGTTGTCCTTCGTTGACTTGTAGCTCGAGGATTACCTGTGCCAACAATACTAATCCACGAGCACATGTTAAGCACAATGCTGTTTAAATACTGAACACTTGTTTGACTATATTGTATAAAACATGTACAAACGCTTAATGTTAAATCCAAAGACACACTGTTGCCATTGTGACTTATTTGTGAATATACTAGGAAAAATCCATATGCATATGGGTGAATACATTAGAAGTGAACGCGGCACAAACCCCTAGCCCTAGGAATGATTAACCTGTAGATGGGCTGGACATCCTGTTAGAATTGTATAAAAGAGTGAATGTTCTGATGTACAGTCCCACTCACTTCTCACACCGACAGGGCTGGTATTCGTTGTGATGTACTCAGGGCCAGATAGCTATCTGATACTTTGTTTCTTTGAAAACTGTTCAGTTGTAGAATAAAGATCTGTGTATCTTTGTAAACCCGTGTTTGGTGTATTTCCTTTTGTGGTACTCAGCCTCGATATTCTCTTTTTGCTTTTACAGATGGCACCCGAATAGGGACCCTCAAGATTGATGCCAGCTCGTTGAAGGTTGACACGGCTATCGGACCGGGATCGTACGGTGTAAAGGGGGACCCTTTCTTGGATGAGAAGCGAGACCTCAGCAGCGCTGCACAATCCGATCCCTGGACGGTGAGCACGTGGTCCGAGTCGGCATCTTGACGAGGGTCCATATATCGAGGCCGGCAGATTTCCCGAAATAACAAAACATGAGGTAATCTTTGTTAGAAAACTTTGTAATCCGATCGGACCTCCTTAGGATTTGATCAGGTGAGTTGTGACCCAATTCTTAAGTATCCTGATCATTTGTTTTGGCGCATTGTTCTTGCAAGTACAATTATGGACCAGGTAACACCAGTATTCTGATATGCCTGGGAAATTGTCTGCCTGCTTCAGGGCATTATTCCGCAAGGACAGACAATCTTTGGAATTTGGCCGACCGGCAGCAATGCAGGGGTCGCCGGCGTCTACTATGTACTGTAAGCATGGTATTGTTAGTATAGTATTTAATGATATTTGGCACAGACAAACTAGACATGCTTCCGAACTTCAGTGGCCAATCAATGGTAGTTTCGAAATCCCTCGTATTGAATACTTAGAGTCTATATTATTGAAGAAAAAGGCTAGACCTGCAGCATTTGGCGTATTACAGAATTGGAAGAAAGAAGCTTTGCAGCAGCTCAAGAGTAGAGAAAAGCATGCGCGCCGGCATATGACAAACGCCAAAAAAGCATTGTTGTATGACCAAAATAAACAGTCTGAGTCAGTTAGGAATATGGATAGGTCTTTCTCACTTGGTATCCAGAAAATCTATCCTTCTAAAGACTTTCATGTTTCTGATGAATTTATCGATAAACTGTTAAATGAGTGAAGGTCTGGTGCCACTGCGCCACCTCCGTATGTTCCTCTTCCTGCTGCTTTGCCTCTCCCTGCTGTTATTCCTCCTCCCATAGTTCCTTCTGCTCCACCTATCGTTTCTCCTATTGTTCCTCCTGCTGTTCCTCTTCCTCTTCCTCCAGTCGTCGTTCCTCCTTTTGTCGTTCCTCCCCCACCCGTTCCTCCACCTTTGCCTGCTATACCAGTAAAAGCACCTCTGTTCTCTGATGTTCAAAACTTGCCTACTCTCCCTCTTCCAAGTGGTTCTATACCACTTGTAGTAGATCGGGGAGCAGGATTGAGGGTTGTAACTCGTAATACTGTGTCTCCAGAGAAAAGACATGAGTTAACTGCATCGGCTAAGCATTGCATGGAGAAGGGTGAACAGGCTAACATTTTTATTGAAGGATTAGGAATTCACTTATGTGTAATGTGGAACAGGTGAATGACATAGATCTCTCACAAGGATTGAGGGATCTGAATACTAGCGTTTTCTAGAGATACTGTGGAGAAAGTACAAGAGCATGTTGAGAGGGTTCTTGAGTATAGAAGGGAGCTGGAAAGGTTACGGTATGATGATGAAGATGGTGATAGTTTGGACGTTATGTTCGTACAGAAACGGTTCCTTCTTTGTCGGAAATTGATAACTGAGGAAACACAAATTTGTACGAAAGATGCAATTAGATGGATTTCAGACACATCGATAACTCCTGTTGAGGTATATGATACGTATAGTCAGTATACGCCAGAAATGCAGAGGAAAGGGATACAGGTAATAGTAGAGTACCTACAGGATGAGTGTGTAAAAGGAAAGATTTGTTGTCCCACAGAGTTATTGAGTATTTATAAGAGAGCTTTTTCTTTTGACACTTCTTCGGCTGCTTTAGCGCTCGATTTGGCTCTGTTGCTTAGCAAGCGTTCGGAGTTGCCTTCTTCTCAGTTGCCTATGAGAGAGGTCCCTCCGACACTTGTCCCAAAAGTAGAGATTCCTGCTAATCCTGCAACAGGCACAGCTGCTCAAGATATTCCTGCACATTATGTGTTGCAGTTCGTTCACGTCCCGTTCGAGACAGGAAGTGAACACCATCAAACAATCTATTCCCGACATTAGAAAGAATTCGACAGGGTTCTACAAAGAAATAGAGTCTGTTTTGCAATCCTCGGTATTCACTCTAAGTGATATTGATTTGTTATTTCCTGTACTCCTGCCTGTTGATTTGTGGAAGCAGATTAGAACTATAGATGATATACCAGGGTTAGGAGATACATGGACTAACAAGGTTAGATTCAATGGAGAAAGGCCAGCTGGCGAAAGACCACCTCAGGTAATACTAACTTTGCCTGACAGAATAGTTACGAAATTGAAAACTATAATTCCTGAAAAGAGAATTATTTGGGACAAGCTTACTGCCTGTGTCCAAGGGAAGTCTGAGGATGCTACCGACTTCTTTAATCGGTTCGAACAGGTATTTTCGGATTTCAGTGGACAGGATTTAGGCACAGAGTCTGAGAAAACATTATTCGTGGACAAATTTGTGCGTGGATTGTTGCCTGACATCCAGTCGCAAATGATGTCCTCTGAGAGCGATTGGCAAGCGAAGTCTCAGTCAGAAGTATTGCACATGGCTCAGTACTATGAGAATCGTGTCAATAACGAAAAAGAAAGAGTTGAAAAGAGAAAAGGAGACTTAAAGATGAAAGTTCTATTACAGCAAATTGTTAGAGGCCCTAGAGGGGGTAATTCACAATTTAGAGGTCAGTACGTTCCACAAGGAAATGTGCCCTTGGGTCCTGTAAACATTAACCAGTGTGCATATTTTAGACAAGAGGGTCATTGGCGTGCACAATGCCTGATCCTCCAGCAGAGGTCAAATAACACATTTGGAAATATGGGTAGACGGTTCAGAGGACGCCCAGTTGTAGGGGGCCCTGGTAGAGGTCAGTTTTCGCAGGATTCGCAGCAACATTTTTGATCATCCTTCTGCCGCTTACCTCTCTGAAGAACTTCCTTTTGACGACATTCTGTTCTGTTAGGATTGCCCGAAGCAGGGTTTGGAACCAACGCCTATTCCCGTTAATCAGAAAGGTCCCTACGTTGAGATGTTAGTGGGAAATAGGAAACATCTATTCTTGATAGATACAGGGGCACAGAAGTGTTCCATTGATCATTCACAGGTTTCAAACATTCCACTGTCAGCGCAAACCAATGTTTCTGTAGGGCTTTCTGGCACACCAGTTGTTTGTCCGGTCTCTTCGCAGGTACCAATCTCTTTGGGTCCCTCTACGGACCATTGTCCATTCCTTTTGACTACGAATTATGGAGAGAATTTGTTGGGGTTGAATCTGTTGAAGGAATTAAATGCGGTAATTCATTGTTCTTCTGATGGAGTGCATTTGACGATTTCACCACAGCAACTTTCTGTCTCTCAATTCTTGACCAGACCTCTGCGCCAGAATTCAGTGATGTTCCGGAGTGTTTGTGGGCTATTGATGATAATGACGTCGGTGTCTTACAAATTGAACCTGTTAAGATTATCTTGAAACATGGAGTAAAGCTGCCACGTATTCCCCAGTATAAGATCTCGGTCGATGGTGAGCAAGCTTTGAAATGCATTGTCTCCGATTTTGTGCATCGAGGGGTGATTGAGGAAATTGCAGGTAGTTTGTGCAATAGTCCGATTTTGCCCGTGTACAAAAAAGGCAATAATGATATTCCCTTTTGTTTCATAATTGATCTATGTACCATCAATAAGATCGTTGCTCCACAATTTCCAATTGTGACTGATGTGACGACGATATTAACTATGATCCCGGCTTCAGCTACTCATTTCAGTGTTGTGGATCTAAAGAATGCTTTCTTTAGTATTCCTATACACAAAGACAGTAGATATCTATTCGCGTTCACCTTAGGAGGACGCTCGTTTACCTTAACCCGTGAACCGCAAGGTTACACGGAAACTCCAAGCATCTATAGTAGGGCTTTGAAAGAGCAGCTCGATACTCTTGAGTTGCCCTCTACTTGTACACTACTTCAATATGTTGACGACTTGCTTTTAGCTGCTGACTCAGAGAGCGCTTGTAAGGAGGGCACTGTGTTGTTGCTTATTCACTTGGCTAAACATGGACATAAAGCTTTGCTTAATAAATTTCAATACTGTTGTCAGGAGGTCGCCTATTTAGGCTATCTCCTGTCAAAGGAGGGAAGAAGGTTGACGCCTAAATGGATAAAACTCATTTCTAGCATGTCTGTCCCAAATACGCAGAAGGAAGTTAGAGCCTTGATAGGAATGGCTTCTTACTGTAGGCAGTGGATCCCCAATTTCTCACTAGTGATTAAACCAATGTTGGCTTTGATGAAGAAGGGCATTTCTTCGCCATTACCGTGGAACTTGGAGCACCAGCAATCATTTGATTTGCTCAAGACTGCATTGTGCTCGGCACTGGTTTTGGGCACACCAAACTATGAAAAGGCATTTGTGTTGAATGTGCATGAATGTGATGGATGTGCTTTGGCTGTATTAACGCAGAAACATGGAGGGAAGAATAGGCCGTGTGGCTACTTTTCTTCCGCCCTTGATCCTGTAGCATGCACTTTGCCAAGATGTTTGCGAGCTGTTGCTGTTGCTGCTGCTGCTGCGTCCGTAAAGCAGAGCGAGGGAATGGTCCTAGGCCATGCTTTAACCCTGATGGTACCTCACTCTGTAGATGTTCTATTAAACAGAACACTAACGCAATATCTCACCTCCGCACGATTAACGAGATATGAATTGATCTTGTTTGCACCACACGTACAAATTAAGAGGTGTTGTGTTCTTAATCCGGCTGAACTTTTACCTTTCCTGCAAGGTATTGCTTGCAGTGACGAAGAGTCACATGACTGCCTTTACACTACCGAACAAGAGACAAAGGGCCTCATTACACGGATGGCGCTAGGGATTTACCGGTACCGGTAAAATACCGGTACCGGTAAATCCCTACCGCCTTACTACGAGGTCCCTTAGCGGGTTGGGGGATTTAACGCCTGCTTTTTTCAGGCGTTAAAATCCAACCCGCTAAGGGACCTCGGAGCTAATTACGGCACCGCAAAATTGCGGTGCCGTAATTAGCGCCTTCCCCATTCCCATAGAGCCCTATGGGGCAGAAATGGGAATGGGGAAGGGCAATGGCGGAAGGGGGATTTACCGCCCCTCCAACCTTGGAATGGGGCGGTAAATCCCCTTTCCGCCAAGGCGGTGCCGGTATTTTACCGGCATGAGCATGGCGCTAATAGCGCCATGGCTCACCGCCTTCCGTGTAATGAGGCCCAAAGGGTAGAATCAATCTGAAAGATACTCCTTTGAACACTCCACAAGGGAGCTGTTTTGCAATGGCTCTTGCTTCAAACTCCCGGATGTTATATCCACAGCTGCTTATGCAATCACCACATTGAGCACGATCGTGGAAACCAAGAGAATCACGCATAACTCCGCGCAGGCCGCAGAGATTATAGCATTGACCCGAGCTTGTGAACTTTCAGAAGGGCTTACAGTAAACATATATACTGACAGTCAGTACGCCTTTGGGGTGGTTCACAACTTCGGTAGACTTTGGGCAGAAAGAGGTTTCTTGACTTCACATGGTACCAAAATCCAACATGGCTCCTTGATAGTACTGTGACTCTCATCGCTTGCACTTCCTACTCAGCTAGCTATAATAAAATGTGCAGCGCAT
Organism: Ambystoma mexicanum; assembly: GCF_040938575.1. Taxonomy (NCBI): domain Eukaryota; kingdom Metazoa; phylum Chordata; class Amphibia; order Caudata; family Ambystomatidae; genus Ambystoma; species Ambystoma mexicanum. Next base: position 815,280,871 of record NC_090929.1, read on the forward strand.
CAAAAGATTGTAGACAATGTAGGAAAAGGGAACGCTTTTGCTGACCAGATAGCCAAACAGACTGCAACTGATTTCTCTTCATAAATGCATACTTCAAGGGAAGCCACAAATGCCTGTACTTTGGATGAGGGTATTGATTCCGTAAGGGATATCCAAGCCGATACCACGTTAGAAGAATCTAAGAAGTGGGCTGAGGGCTTGGGGAAATTGGATGATGATGGGTGTTGGGTGGACAAAGTTGAAGGGAAGTGGTTACTGCCTGACGCATATATTATGATGATGGTTGTTATGGCTCATGGTCCCACCCACATATGTGATCATATAATTACTGAAATGTTGCATAAAGTATGGGTGAATGACAAAATCCCTAAGATAGCTGAACGCTTCGTTCATGGTTGCATGATTTGTTTGCAGCATAATGTGGGGAACGGCACATCAATTACTAGGGGTAGTTTTGGTCCACCTTCTCTCCACTTTGAGGTTATTCATTTTGATTTTATTGAGATGGAGCGTTGCAACAATTTCAAGTATGTATTAGTCGTCATCTGTGCTTTTAGCAAATGGGTTGAGGCTTTACCTGTCAAAGATGCCACAGCTATGACCACGGCAAAGACTATGTGAAAGGAATATTTTCCAAGGTTTGGGTTACCGAAAGTCATCTGGTCGGACAATGGTCCACACTTTATCGCTGCTGTAATTCTGCAGATATGCGTGGGATTACAGATTAGATAAACGGTTCCATTCGACTAGGCACGCTCAGAGTGCTGGATTAGTGGAAAGACACAACGGCATCATCAAGAACAAGCTCACTAAGAACCGTGCTAAATGTGCCGGAACCAAACTAAAATGGCCGGATGCCTTACTGATCGTGTTGTTAGCTATGAGAACAACCCCTCAAACTAAGACTGGGCTTTCTCCCTTTCAGGTGGTTATGGGTAGGCCAGTGTAACGCTGACCTGACTCCCACAGAGGCGCTTGCCTGGTTTGCGCTGCTGTGACCTCTTCTAAGGTGATGCGCAGGGTTCGGAAGACGGACTGGACCGGGCCCCCCAAATCTTGACTGTCTGGCTCGCAGAGGTACCCTTCTGTAGGCTAAAATAGGGGATTAACTGTCTGCGGGGTAATGCAATCGGCCTCCCACTTTCCCCTCTCACCCTCCTCAAAACCCTTCTGTGATTCCCCGTAGCGCCACACCTTAGGGTCTGGAAGGACAAGCTCTCCATTCTGCTTCTGATGCAGGGGCGCGTTGGTATCCAGTTACTTCACTGGCTTTTCGGATTGGTGAGAACCAAACTTGCTTGGCTTCCAGGTACGTTTTTTTGATGAGAGATTCCCCTTGTGTCCATGCATTAATGCGCTAATGCTAGTGTCTTTTTCCCCATAGGGGCCGGGGTACGGAATGCCAGGATGCGGCGCGGACCCGAAATGAAGAGGGAATGAACCAACTGGTAAGTCTTAATAACATGGAGATTTAGCTTTCCTTATTCCCTTCTCTCTCTCACCTTTTGTTCTTGTCTTTTTCTCCCTAGGCGCTGGGGCGTGACTGCAAATCCGGATGATCGCTGCTGAACATGGAGGCGCCCTGTAAAGGTGAGTGGAATGCGGCGCTGCAGCGATCGACGCGATGTGCTTTTAAATAAAAGTCTTCCTTCTCAGGATTGTCGGCGAGATGTCTCTGGGATGCGGATTTAGCAGGTAAGGACTTTTCCTTCTTCTGTTCTCTTCTTCTCTTCCTTTGCAGGTGATCCAGGATGCTGGCAGGCGTGGCAAAAGTCAGGATGCAGGAGCAGACACGGTGAGCGTCCAGCTGCTAGATGCAGAACAACGCGAAGCACGTGTGGCTGTTCGGTGGGGTTTAAATAGCCTTGGAAGAAGTTCCAGGTATGTATCCTTCCTCCAATCAGGTATGTATCCTTCCCTGACCACGCCCGGATGGTAAATTAGTCCCACAGGTAAAGTAGTTCCTTTCAGGCCTCAAGGAGGCTGGGATCCTGCAGCATGGTCTGCATCAGGTAAGTGCACCCAAGCACTCTCATAATGAGCCTGGCGCCTATGGCGCCAGGACTGATGTCTTTTATGAGCCTGGCGCCATAGGCACCAGGACACTGTCCAAAGGGCCCCTATATGGGGTTGCTGGGTCCTTCCTTGGGGACTGGATGTCCGCTTTCGGGGGCGCAGTGCTTGAACCGGCTCCCCGGGAGCAGGCATCATGACAGCACTCCCCCCCAAGGCCCCTCCCAAGGTTGTTCCCTCCGGGGGTTTTGGTTTGTCTGGGAAGAGTCAGTGGAATTTCCTGACTAATCGAGGTGCATGCACATGGTCGCTGGGTTCCCACGACCTCTCCTGAGGTCCGTACCCCTTCCAATCAATTAGGTAGAACAGTTTTGACCTAAACATTTTTGAGTCTAAAATGTTCTTCACTTTGAATTCGGGCTCCCCATCTATTAGAATAGGTTCTGGAGGTTTGAGTAGTCGGGTTCCGGGTACCACTGGTTTCAGAAGTGACACATGAAAAACAGGGTGAATTCGCATACTAGCTGGTAAATCAAGTTTAACAGCCACTGGGTTAATTATTGACGTAATAGAATAAGGTCCCAGATATTTTGGGTTAAAAGTTCGAGGCCCTTTGAGTGGTAAATGTCTGGTAGCTAACCGCACTTGATCCCCAATCTGATACGGAGGTGCTTCACTCCGATGTAGATCAGCATTCTCCTTGTATTTTCTCTTGGCTTGTTGTAAATGCGTAGTTGCATCTTTGAAGGCTTGGGTAATTGTAGAATGCAGATGTTCTACTGCAGGCATTCTGAGGTTCTGAGGTGAGTCAAGGTTTGAGGTTCAAGGGTGATGCCCAAACAAAGTATAAAAAGGACTGTGGCCAGTTCCAGAGTGTACCGAATTATTATATGCGTATTCGGCTATCCAAAGAATGTCCTTCCAGTTGCTTTGAGATTGCTGTAACATACACCATAAGTACTGCTCAAGGGTCTGATTTGTCCTCTCGGTCTGACCATCGGTCTGAGGGTGGTGACTGGTCGATAATCTTACGTCGATCTGCGCCATTTGACAACATTTGCGCCAGAAGTGGGAAATGAATTGGCTTCCCCGGTCAGAGATTAGTATAGATGGGAATCCATGTAGCCGAACAATATTTTCGAGGAATGCTTTGGCTAGGACAGAAGCTGAAGGTAAACCTTTCAAAGGAATAAAGTGGGCCATTTTAGAAAACAAATCCACAATTACCAGAATAGTATTGTACCCCGAACAAAGAGGCAGGTCCGTAATAAAATCCATTGATAGGGTGTGCCAGGGTGCTGGCGGTATGTCTAGAGGTTGAAGGAGACCGGCTGGTCTTTTCTTTTGACTTTTATTTTGGGCGCAAACACCACAGGACATCACAAAAGATTTAACATCTTTTTGCCAAGAGGGCCACCAAAATTGTCGTTTCACCTTTTCCTCTGTCTTGGCAATACCGGGGTGTCCCTCTATTAATGTATCATGATAACCGGAAATAACTAGTTCGTGTAATTCCTTATATGGCAGGAATAAGCGTCCTTGGAAAGAAGGTAAACCATTATCTATGGTAAAGTCTGATCCCTTTTGTATCCAATCCTGTAAGGTTGTAGGGTCCAGGAGTTGTTTCACTCTGGCTTGAATGTCTTCAAGCGTCTGTAACGAAGTCATGCCTAGAATCCTCTGTTCGGGAATTATTGGTACTGGTTCTGAGTTTCTATCAGATTCTCCCATTCCAATTCGGGATAAGGCGCCTGCTTTGCCATTCTTGCAGCCAGGTCGATAGGTAATCACGAAATCAAATTCAGCGAAAAACAAAGCCCATCGGAGCTGCCGTGATGACTGAGCCTTGGCGGTTTTCAAATACTGTAAATTCCGGTGATCAGTGATCACTGTGATGGTATGTCGAGCGCCAAGCAGATAATGCTGCCAGGCTTTAAAAGCGGACTTAATGGCTAACAGTTCTTTGTCAGTGATTGCATAATTAACCTCGGGTGCCGAGAATTTTCTGGACCAAAATGCTACGGGATGCAGTTGGTTGGTTTCGGGATCTCTTTGGGACAGGACAGCTCCCATGGCTAGGCTGGATGCGTCAGTCTCGACGACATAAGGGAGATCTGGACGCGGGTGTTTCAATATAGGTGCGGAGGTAAACTTAGCTTTTAAATCCTGAAAGGCCTGCTCGGCTTCTTCAGACCATTCAAAACATTTATTTTTCCTCAAGAGTGTAGTAATGGGTTGTACCACGCGTGAAAATTCCGGGATAAACCTGCGATAGAAATTGGCAAAGCCAAGCATGCTTTGAACCCCTTTTACAGAGCTAGGTGATGGCCATTTGAGGATGGCATCCACTTTTCTTGAGTCCATTCGGACTCCTTTGGGTGTCAGGATGAAACCTAGAAACTCGACTTCTGTGGTATGGAAAACACATTTCTCCAATTTAGCAAATAGTTTGTGTTGGCGCAGTTTTTCAAGTACTGCCCTGACGTGTTTTCTGTGATCAGATTCCGAAGAGGAGTACACCAGAATGTCATCGATATATACGACTACACAAACATCGATGAGTTCCCGAAGGACATCATTCATGAAGTATTGGAAGGCAGCCGGCGCGTTACACAATCCGAAAGGCATCACCTGGTACTCGAATAATCCGTATTTAGTACGGAAGGCAGTTTTCCATTCGTCGCCTTCTTTAACTGGTAACAGATGATAAGCCTCCCGGAGATCTAACTTGGTGTATTTGCAAGCGTCCTTCACCTGGTCAAGGAGTTCAGGGATCAGAGGCAGAGGATAACGGTTTTTAACCGTTATCTGGTTCAATGCGCGGTAATCGATACAAGTTCTAAGGTCGCCTTCTTTTTTGGGCACGAAGAACAAAGCCGAGGATGCCGGGGACTTTGACGGGTGAATAAAACCATTAGCTACGTATTGATCCAAATATTGTCTCAAATGCAGGTTTTCAGGTTCGGTAAGGGCATAAATCCTGCTACAAGGAGGTTGTGCACCAGGCACCAGATCGATTTTGCAATCGTACGATCTGTGAGGAGGTAACGTGTTGGCCTGTTCCTTTTGGAAGACGTCCTGAAAGTCTTGGTATTCCGGAGGTAGTTGCATGGAGGCAGAGGTTACAGATGCTAGATTAATCTTCAGGTTTATTGGGTAGCAGGTTTGTGTACAATCCCGGAAGGTTATTCTCTTAGCTCGCCAATCAATTCGAGGATTATGTGTCTCTAACCAAGGGATTCCAAGAATAACCTGAAACTGTGGAGCCTTGATTACATCAAACACAACACCCTCCCGATAGCCGTCGGGACCAATAAGAGTCACCTCATCTCTTTCAAGATGGCTCCTATAGGCAATAAGGATGCCACCTCTCCTTCCTACACTGTTAATCATAGCCCCGATTCAGTTTCTTTCTGCATACAAAGGAATGGTACTCAGTTAATGGGTGATTTTAAAGGTTGCGCCAATATTGTGAATTTGACTAGCGAAGACAAACCTTTGTATGTAGGCGAACCTGTCTACTTTGTTTGCGGTAATGTAGCATTTCCATGGTTACCCAGGGATTGGCAGGGAACTTGTTACCTAGGGATTCTGTTACCCGGGGTATTCATTTTTAGTACTGTAGAAATTTCAAAGGCTTGTCCACGACGGGACGAGAATTTTGACACTTCAGCGCAAGTTCTAGGAGATGTAGCTAAATCCTTTGTGCCATTTTGGGGACAAATAATGAACTCTGAAGATATCAGGAGACTAGCGTGTGAGTTCTGGAGAGGACCATCAACCAGACCACTGATATACTCTATAATATGACTCTAGAACAGAAAGCAATAAGGTTAGTAGCACTTCAGAACCGGATGGCATTAGATGTCATCCTAGCTGAACCTGGTGGAGTATGTAAATTGGTGGGGTCCGCTTGCTGTGTTTTTGTACCAGATTCCTCCCCTACTATCTTCAAGGCAATACAGAATCTGCATGTCCTAAGTTCAGAAGTGCACGTTCCCGAGGGAAACTGGGATCTTAGCGCTTGGTTCTGGGACTTCTTGCAATCTTGGGGATGGAAACTACTTTCGGTCTTGCTGATCATTTTAGGTATTCTGTTTTTTCTTTGCTGTTGTATACAATGTCTTCCTGGTATGCGTTCAATGTTAGGAGGATGTTGTGCACAAGCGATGGGTACATTAGGACATAAAGTATACACCCCAGACAAGAACTCCAATGAATATGTGCTGAAAGAAATCTTAGTAACTGATCTAATGGCAATTGACATCTTTGATAGTGATTCAGGATGTATGGACATTGAGACGTGGAGTTACTCCTAGAGTGGCTAGAAGCAGTTTAGCTCTTGTCTTAGGCCGAAAGGAGGGTTTGTCGAACGGGATATTTTATCGTGCCTCCTTTATTGTATATATTGGCCTAAGCCCAGTCGCTCTACAAAGAAATCTGCGTTGCAAGGTTCTGACCTTAGATCGATTTAGCCGCCATCTTAGGTTTATCCGCCATTTTGATTCTCACTCCAAAGTCACCCTGTGTTCTAAAATGGTGGACAGTGTTCTTCTGTTTGTAACATGGCCGTCTTGACCTCTGCATACAAGTTAATGCTTAAACTGCCCGTAGGCCAAATGTTAGGGTCATGTAAGGAGACCTTGTCCTTCGTTGACCTGTAGATCGAGGATTACCTGTGCCAACAATACTAATCCACGAGCATTTGTTAAGCATAACGCTGTTTAAATATTGAATGTGAACACTTGTTTGACTATATTGTATAAAACATGTACGAAGGCTTAATGTTAAATCCAAAGACACACTGTTGCCACTGTGACTTATTTGTGAATATACTAGGAACAAACCATATGCATATGGGCGAATATATTAGAAGTGAACGCGGCACGAACCCCTAGCCCTAGGAATGATTAACCTGTAGATGGGCTGGACATCATGTTAGAATTGTATAAAAGAGTGAATGTTCTGATATACAGTCCCACTCACTTCTCACACCGACAGGGCTGGTATTCGTTGTGATGTACTGAGGGCCAGATAGCTATCTGATACTTTGTTTCTTTGAAAACTGTCCAGTTGTAGAATAAAGATCTGTGTATCTTTGTAAACCCGAGTTTGGTGCATTTCCTTTTGTGGTACTCAGCCTCGATATTCTCTTTTTGCTTTTACAGTATGGGGTTTGGAGTCCTCTCTTATCCAAAATCTCCTTCGTGCCAAAATGAAGAGGACCCAATTGGAGATCTGCTCACATACAGGCATACCATACGTGGACCAATCATGGACCACAGTGGTCCCAGGCATTCACAGCACATCAGACTCTCTGGCAGCCAGGATGTGTATTGGAACTAGATAGTCCAGCCCACATCCTGGGGGCGCACACTCAAAGCATGCAGAATCCTGTGAAAGCTTGGTGTTTCGCAGGAGAATGCATGCCCAAATAAGGACTGACCCGGGTCGGCTCGACCTGTGGAAGGTGAAGGGGCAAGATAGCCAAAGTACAGGACAAAAAACCTCATGGCGTGGTCATTTTGTAGCCAGGCCACCTAACCATGCCAAACGCAGTAACCGCGGTGTACCCGGCAGGAAAAGGTTAAAAATACACAAAAAGATAAGCTGCCACAAGCCCTGTCCAAGCCACACCTGCACTTCTCCTAAAAAATCCTTTCAGAGTAACTAGGACCTTTAGAAATTACAGGAAGACACAAGTGCACTATACTGGAAGGTACATTGTGCACTTGTAACATGTTGCAGAAAAGTTGCAACATTGACAAGGACTAAGGGAAACAAAGTCTCCCAGTACTGACTGTCTTAAAGGTCATGTTTCCCCATAATAAAAAGAGCGAAAAGCCCAGAGGAGTGCAGCAGAAGGCTCTGCTCCTCTTCTAAAGTCAGACTATGGTGTTTAAACAAAGCAAAAAGTTGGGGGATACACAACTGGAGGGAAAATTACACATGCAATGGACATCTTTCCTAACAATCATGAACACGCCTTGGTAAATGCTCCTGTCAGTGTTGGTGAGTTGCATCTATTGATTTTTTAATGAATTGCCCAACAAAAACGATTACAGACTATCCTGCTTTTTACTAAATCTTTCACAGAAAGGTGTGCGATATAATGCACCAATTTGACCCATGATTCAAATATTGACACCCCTCCAAAATTCACCAGCCACCTCCGAGTTCTACAAACGAGCCACGGTTGCTTAGAAGAGTATTCTGTGTCAATGGAGGAGAAGTGAGGGAGGGAGAGGGAGTCTGGCCCACAGGTGCAGTGGAATCAGCATTGTGACAGTCTGGAGGGAGGCAAAGGTGGAAAAAGCGGGCAGGTGCAGACATCCTTGAGGTTGCTCCATTGCCCATTAAAAGCACCCTGGTTCACTGCCTCAAGCACACAACGTCCTAATAAGTGCTAGCACTCAGATATTCTTGCTACCGGGTACTAAATCCCACTCCCAGCAGTACATTGAATAAACAAACTAAAATAAATGACCTCCTTAGCTATCAACTAATGATTGTGACTTGAGCAACACAATTAGTTCAAACTAAAGGAATCTGTAAAAGCTAGTGATGGCTCCAATTAAGTTATTATGCGGCAGCTGGGATTCTGCTGAGAGAGCTGCCTTTCACTGAGCTCGGACTCTGGCAGCGGACATTACATCATAAATCAAATGTAACCTGCTAAAAGTAGTCCTGTCATGTTCTCATTAAGTTGCAGTTGACCTGTAATAAGAATATTTGCGTACAGGCTGTTGTACAAATAATGCAGGCATCCATCTATTGTACAAGAGCAATCGTGTATCTGCCACTTTCAGGGCTCACGAGTTAGTGGGGTCGAGCTTGCGACCCCAAACCAACAAAATATGTGGGACATTGTACACTGCGGTGGGTGCTAAACCCGCTGAACTGTCTTCCCAGATTGGAAAGAAGAGCAGTAGTTCCCAGCAGAGAGGGTGCATATTGTTATTCCATAGCATCCTCGTGCAGGAAAAAGATGGAATGGCAAAGAGCCAATAGAAACGTGCACGGGAGAACAAAGCCCGTCGGGTTTAAAATGGCCTGCTGAAAGTATACGGGTCTGAGCCCACGGACGAGGGCACGCGGTCCTTTGACAGACACACTGGGCCTGATTCATGGAACTTTTAGTGCAGTGCACGTAGCATTTTTGCAGTGCATAGCCACTTTGCACTGCAAAAATACTCTGCACGTGAATTAGGCCCATTAGCCCGGTGCAAAGAGTAATTTTACAGTAAAAATACACTTTTACACTGCTCTGTGAATCATGGTGTTTGTTTAATGTGCAAAGTCACTTTGCATCTTTGCACCAGTGCAGTCACTTTAAACCGTGTTAAAAATGCCATGAATTAGGCCCATTGTGTGGGGCGAATGGGTGCATGAAGTGGGGTGGGACGTCACGGGCGCACCGACCCACTAAACAATATTTGGTTAGAGCACTGGAACGTGAGTAACTAAGCGGCCTTTTAAAAGGCTGTTGCAGTCTATCCGCAGAGACCTGGTGAGAATGGCATCCAGTCGACTGGGTGGTACCCAGTAGGGCCTGCGAATGAATCTAAGGCAGGCATTTACGCTATCGCAGGCAGCCTAAGAGGAAAGGGAACCCTCGGTGGAAACAGTGTGCCTACCTGGCAGGAACTGCCTACTGCCTTGGAGAGTGTCACGCAGGCTGGGTTTGCTCCGGAGTCAGGCTGGGACAGTGTAGAAGCAGGGGCGCAACTGTGTGAGACGTTGCTGCATCTTTTGAGGTGCATTTTAGGGTGATGATCATGGTCGGTTTGCGCCAGACAAAATTAGGAATCATTTCTTTACTTGTGGTTATAGTTTATTTTTATTATTTTATTATTTGTTGTTCCACTCGGATTAAGTTCAAAGTTATAATGCTTTGTTTAGTTTTCACAAATCCATACATATGCTACTTTTGAAACACAGGCACCTTTTGGGGTGCCCTGATCCGACCTGCCTCTCCTTCGTTTGCCCATGATCTCCCTTTTCCCCTGGTGGTTCGGGGTGACTCCGCGGAATATTCTCAGTTTCTGCTTTTGAAGCGGGAGTGGGAGAATCCAGAGGAGTCTCTTGCATTTTTTTACGTGTTTGAAAATAAAATTGGGAGAAAAACCAAAAGGGGCAGGAGCTGTGACCCAAGTAAAGTTAGGATACGTTATAGAGGTATTATACTGGCACCCCATCACCACAGTACTCTTAACGGCGCCGAGTTTTGTCCAGATAATGTAAATCTCGGGGTGGCCACTACAAAATAGACCTGGCATGAAAAGGTGGCACATTTATTTAAACAGGGTGTCGGGGGTATAATGTAATATATTATAGTCAATGAAATCTACTACAGAAATTACTAATATTTAATTTAATTTAAAAAAAATCTTATTCAACTAAATAGGCAAAATCAGGTCCCAATACTTAGCTCAGGATGTTAAGGTACCTGCTTCATAGTATGCCTGTATGCAACGGCGAGAATGTCCCACCCCAGTTAGAAAGCTAAAGGGGCTGCCCTCCACAGTGATCTGTGTGCATCATGCAGGGCCCTGCTCCCTCCACCAAAACAGAAGAGCCGTAGACCCACACAATATTCCCCCCCCCCCACACCCCTCCCTACCCTCTCTCCCCGCACAATTAAAAAAATATACCCTCCAGTGTTAGGGCCTTGAAAGAACAATTGAAAACTCTCTCAGAAAGATAAAAGTCATATTTGAACAAAACAAAGGTTTCCCTTTTAGCCGCGCTCTGCAGTGATCAGGTAAAGTGTTAATGTCTCCAAGTGCCTCTCTGGTTGTTTCAATGCAGCCAGACACTGATGGTTCAATCTTGCGCCAGTACAGGCGGCAAATGTAAAGCGCGCCCGGACCTGCTGCGCCCCACAGGGTCTGGGGCCACCCGTGTTATTTGATTTACTGTGGGTCTGCATAATGCTTTACTGGTGACTGCTTTGTTTTACCGTGGGTCTGCATAATGCTTCACTGGTGACCTGGGGCCGCCCGTGTTATTTGTTTTACCGTGGGTCTGCATAATGCTTCACGTGTTGTTTGTTTTACCGTGGGTCTGCATAATGCTTCACTGGTGACCTGGGGACACCCGTGTTATTTGTTTTACTGTGGGTCTGCATAATGCTTTACTGGTGACCTGGGGACACCCGTGTTATTTGTTTTACTGTGGGTCTGCATAATGCTTTACTGGTGACCTGGGGACACCCGTGTTATTTGTTTTACCGTGGGTCTGCATAATGCTTCACTTGTGACCTGGGGTCACCCGTGTGATTTGTTTTATCGTGGGTCTGCATAATGCTTCACTGGTGACCTGGGGCCACCCGTGTTATTTGTTTTACCGTGGGTTGGCATAATGCTTCACTGGTGACCTGGGGCCGCCCGTGTTATTTGTTTTACCGTGGGTCTGCATAATGCTTCACGTGTTATTTGTTTTACCGTGGGTCTGCATAATGCTTCACTGGTGACCTGGGGACACCCGTGTTATTTGTTTTACCGCGGGTCTGCATAATGCTTCACTGGTGACCTGGGGCCACCCGTGTTATTTGTTTTACCGTGGGTCGGCATAATGCTTCACTGGTGACTTGGGGACACCCGTGTTATTTGTTTTACCGCGGGTCTGCATAGCTTCACTGGTGACCTGGGGCCACCCTTGTTATTTGTTTTACCGTGGGTCTGCATAATGCTTCACTGGTGACCTGGGGACACCCGTGTTATTTGTTTTACCGTGGGTCTGCATAATGCTTCACTGGTGACCTGGGGACACCCGTGTTATTTGTTTTACCGCGGGTCTGCATAGCTTCACTGGTGACCTGGGGCCACCCGTGTTATTTGTTTTACCGTGGGTCTGCATAATGCTTCACTGGTGACCTGGGGACACCCGTGTTATTTGTTTTACCGTGGGTCTGCATAATGCTTCACTGGTGACCTGGGGACACCCGTGTTATTTGTTTTACCGTGGGTCTGCATAATGCTTCACTGGTGACCTGGGGACACCCGTGTTATTTGTTTTACCGTGGGTCTGCATAATGCTTCACTGGTGACCTGGGGACACCCGTGTTATTTGTTTTACCGCGGGTCTGCATAGCTTCACTGGTGACCTGGGGACACCCGTGTTATTTGTTTTACCGATTTGTTTTACCGTAGGTCTGCATAATGCTTCACTGGTGACCGCTGTCTTCGACCCTAAACTTGGTCTTCTAACTCTCTGGAATTGTACACATCTGGTGACAATCCCTTCTAGATTGGTGCTACGCTTTGAGGCTGCAACATCTCGCAGCTACCGCCAAGCAAATGACCCGTTAATTATGGACAGCTGAAATGCAAAGAAGTGGTCATTGTAAACAATGCGCTATTGTATATACCTCCTACAGGTAATAGCATGGGATATTTACAGCAGGAGTTACATAGAAAGTAGGGGTCATATAACTCATGCTGCCCCTTCTATGTAACACCTGTGGTGAATACCTAATGAAATCCAAAGTCAGAAATAGGCATCATTTAAACAATAGGAAGTATTTAATGCACATCAGGCTCAGTACGATTTGACAGTATTAGCGCGCGTGAAAGTCAATGAAAGTCAATGAGATAGCAGTAATTTCCCTGGTATGTAGGGTCATTCCCCCAATGTTGCTGTCCTTTTGGTATCAGGTAATATTATCCCCATCAGTAATATCGCCATACATATGGTGGTCGGGAACGGGCATAGGCGATATTATTAGTGGGGATAATTTTTGCGGGGATATTAACACATGGAACCGTCCTTTTGAACTTATTGTGGACCTGGGTGAATACTGCCACTGTTAAGTGGAAGTAATTCCTCCACGTTCAGCCTGTTTTTCTGATATTGATCCCTAAACCCATACATGTGTGTTTTGCCAGTTCCCCTCCGCTGCACTCATGACTCGGCTCCCCTTCTTTTGGTATACTCCTCGTGATACCCGGTAATGGCTGTTTTAGATAGTTTCAATGCACAACAGAGTTATATTCCTTTTCTTTGTGCATGTATGGGTAAAGCGTTGCTGTAGTATGGTTTGGTGCTGAGCGCTAGTTTCCTTTTTTGGAGCATGTGCAAGATTGAGGAGGTCAGCTGGAGAAAACAATTGAAGGGCTTTTCACGTTTAGCTGGGGATAGTCAACTAAGGGTTTCTATTGATATTCCCATAACACTCTTATTTTGGTCAAATATGGTTTTCTTTTGAGAAAAGCTAGCTTATTGTGATTGGTTATTTGTTATTTATAACGCGCTTAATACCCAGAGGTTTCCTAGCACGGATCCGGGATCGAGCCTGTGTTGCTGCGTCGTCTTGCTTCCAAGGCGAGCGTGTTGCCCCTGAGCTATCCTCCCCGAGACACTTTGCTACAGATAATTTGACAAGTGATTTTCTGTTCCCAATCAAAAGCTCATGCTTGGTACAGTAAAATGTGCACAGCATTTTTGTCATATTTAAACTTTTTCAAAACATTTGACATTCAGGAAAAGTTTACCATCAATTGGATATTGAAAATGACCTATAGATCCGAAAGTACAAAACTTCTGCAACTGGATTATGTAAAAATGTTTATTAGGGAAAGGTTACTCCAGCGGTATGTGAATAATAAAATATCCTTTGCCCAATTAGGCAGAACTGCAAGGGATCCCTTTTTCACTTAACTGTAGCTTACTTGCCCTGGAAATGGAGTGATCGACATGCTTTAGGCACATTGCAATCTGGCAGGTTCCTGAATTCTCCCCGAAATTGAAATGAATGGCTAATATGCTGCATGAAGATACAGAACCTTTCCTTGCATTCTAATTTTGGAAAATCCTTTGTCTGCCTCATTTATGATAACTTATGGAACGTATGGATGTTGTGTAGTGATAATTCATTTTATGGTAGGTTAATGAATTGGAATTGTAAAGGAGGGAAAGGGGGGGGTCCTCTTTTATATTTATAGAGGGGCCTGAAACTAGAGGATAGATATAATGTAGTGAGAGGAGGTGGGTTCAGGCTACCTCTTCCTCTGAGGTACTTACAGGTGTGGCTCACATTTACATGTAACAGATCCTATTGCATAAGACCTGCGTATTTGTTCTAATAGATCACAGACTTATTATATAGTTTAAGCAAGTGTTGCAAGTGTTTAGAAGTCTCAGGGCAGGTTTATTTGGAAAAGGCGTCTCTTTGTTTGCCAAAGATGAGGGAGTCCAAAGACTCTAGTTGCATACGCTGTGTATGTGCTGTTCGTTTTTTCAGTCGGTTAAACGCGAGCTGTACTGTCTGCAGGACCTCCGGACGTCTTGTGCACATGTGTGATGTGCCACACCTGTAAGTACCTCAGAGGAAGAGGTAGCCTGAACCCACCTCCTCTCCCTAGGTTAATGAATTGTACATTTAATTGTGTGTGAAGAATGAGTTGTGCATTTATGTATTTAAGGCTTATTTGTAAACCATACAATTATAAAATAAAAAATAAACAAAAAGCAAGCATAATTGTTTGAGAATAGTGGTGACATAATAAATATTTTTAATCTACTGTCATGTTTTTGTATAGCTTCATATCCCAAGGGCAGGGCAGTTATTGAGGGATAATGATCTGCCACCAAGTTGTAGCCCAAGGAAAGCCAAGGGCATAAGTTGGGGAAGGGTCATTATCTCTTGAGGGGTCAATAAGTCTATCAACACATAGTGGCAGTAGCAATACCTGTTTTGGAGTTTTGGTGGTGAATACAAATTCTTTTTTGAATAGTGAGCAAAGTAAATAAATAAACTGAGTTGGTAAAAGATATGTGGGCTTATTTTGTAATATATGAATAACAAGGTTGTCTTCATAAATTAAGCATTTTTATTGCAACCTTTGTGGAACTGATACAGTTTTAACATGATCATGCGTCAGGTGTCATGTAAAAGGAAAAGGTTTCTCTAAATAAAAAAAAAGTGAAAGCATTTTCCCATGTTTTAGCTTTTTCTTTTGTGTGTTGAATAGCATGTTGCAGCAGCAACAAAAAAATTATGGCAAAGAGGCAGTGTCTTTTTGGAAGACATCTTTCCTGGTAAATGCACTGTTGCTTCTCGGTCTGCTTTTGACAACAGAATGTTCTGAACGAAGTCAATAGCAGTAGTTATTGACTGCACCTTAAACATTCTGATTGGGTGAGACGAGGTCAATAACAATCTCCATGTGCTAATAATTGATAATGCATGTTCGTCAGTTCTGCACAGTGCCTTGAAACAAGTAATGTCATGGTAAGAAGTACACGAGTAATACATAATACATTGTGTTACTACTACTTCAACATACTAGGATGCTTTTAAAACGATTCATTTGACAGTGCTCATATCACACTACCAGATGAAATCTGCTATGACACTGGGTGCTAAGAGTGACGCTCAGTTCAACAAGTGGAAGGACAACTGTCTAGGTCCGTCCTGCTAGGATTAAAACCTGTTACCTGAGCGTTACACACAGATCTCTGCAACAGGCGCAGTAACAGGCTGCAAGCGCATTTCACCAGAATATGCCTCTGAAACCAGCTATAAGATCACACAATTTTATTTATTTATTTATTCATATTTTTAAAGCACACATCAGCCCAAAGGCATCGTGGCGCTGTTACAGATATAACAACCTTGCTGGTTACAGAGGAAGGCTTGGTGGTTACATGGACACAAGGCAAAAGCACATTGAAGGTTGTTACTTTAGACTGCGGACGCCTGCTTGCAGATGGGGTCCGAATTGCGTGCAAACGGGTCGGTTACCCACGTCCTAAAAAGGCCGCCTTGCATACAATCAGACAGCTTCGAACGCTCGCAGGTGCTCCGCTCGGGCGTTGCGAGTCTTCAGAAAATAAAAAAGGCGATGTCTTGGGAGATTCCTTTTAGAAGGCGATAGAATGAGAGCAGAAGAGTGGTGGACGATCCTTTAAATGGGCGAAAGATTTCCCTTGGTTTTAGCTTTGATTAGATTTTTTAGATGACGTGTTTAAAGAAAGCATCACATTGCAGTGAAGTGTATTACTGATAATATGAATTATGCCTGCGATTGCATTTGTTGTCTGAGCAATTGCTGAAAAGTGGTTTTGATTTTATTATATGTCTCTGAGCGGTGATGGTAAAAGGTTCTTAATGAAGCAAATACCTAAATAAAATAATCATACAAAAAATAATAGGTAAACAGAAGCCCCTACCTGAGCAGAACCGAGACGGGGTGAAAAGATGACGAGCATAAAAGCCAGGGTCACCATCCTTGCCCCAGGCATTACCCCTTCTTCGGTGGCCCAGCAGTCCTGCTGCACCACGACTCTCTCCGGGAAACGTCACGGTTCCTCTCTAAGCTGCCTCTCTGAAAAATGTATCTTGCGAGAAAACCCGGGATCTGGCAGTGCCTGCCTGGTGCAATATAGCGACTATTGCTACGGCACGCCCTGGGATGGTCCGCGAGCTCTGGCAGCCTGCAAGGGACGTGCGTTCGCTGCAGCGTCTCAACTTCCTCCGTCTCCGTGCACTACACACGGCGTCCGGGACTGCAATGACATGTGCTCTCCAGCAGCGCAGAGCACGACGCCCCTCGGCTGTCACCCAGCCATGACTCCTCCCACAATACCTGTTCACTCATGTTCTGCACCACACAGAGCCCCCCTGTCAACAAGCCCCCTTTCTCATTTCAGCTCGAGCATGTATGTAACACACATAATTCCTCCCCGTCCCACTCCTTTGTTTTTGTACCTTCACTGTCTTGCTTGCAGTTCCTACCCCCCCCCCCCCCCCCCGTTTTGCTACTATCTATTTCTCCATCTCCTGCTCCTTGTCTCCTCACGGTTTTTTCACTGTACACCTCTCCAGAACCTTTCCTTCCCACCTGCCTCACTTTTTTCGATTTATTTTGCCCCTCAAGTGTCTTGCGTGCAGACTCTTTAGGCGGCTTGGGACTGATTTACGAAGCGTTTTTCAATGGGACTTCGCATTGAAAAATGATTTTGTAAATCAGGCCCTTTGCCTCTCTGCCTCCCCTTCTCTAACTCCCGCTCCTTTGCTCGATGTCTGGCTCGCCCTCTTCCCGCGCCATCCATTCCCAGTCCCTAACATCTCCCCGCGTATTCATCTTCAGCTCATGTTTTCTTGGCTGTTTTCCTACTGTGGTTATCCACCATCTCTCTATGTGGGCGTATGTCTCCCCCTCTCTGCTCACGGCAGCTTCTTTAATGCCGGTAATGTCTCCAGAAGCTCCCACGGAAGCTCTCTACGGCGTTTCCTGCCTTGCGTCGCACATGCATGTTCGTGTATAGGCACGTCTAGCAGTCCCTTCTAGAAGCTTCGTGCATGTGCTTTTTGCGCTTGAGCAGTCCAAAGGGACACAGCAAAGCTTCATTGGCATTGCTATCCTTATAGGTATGATCAAAGTGGTCTGCGTTGTATAGGGGTTTATTTAGGATTTTTGGATTTCTCTTACACAAAAGTCGAATCCTCTTGCTCTAATTGATTTTTTAAAATAAATGTATTATATTTAGAAACGGTGCACACATACAATCAGGGAGATCACTGAGACCCACAGCTGAATATCACCACGAACACAGCAACCACTGTTGGCATAACGATGAAGCCCACATTACTTTATTGCCACCAATCTACTAACAATTTCACCCCTCTGCATACTGCTCTCAAACGCGAACCAAACACAACCACAAGCCTACAGCACAACAATTCACACAAACTTCACCACACTGCAACAACAACAAAAAAATACACATAGACTCCCTCAACAGTACATGACGACTCCCGACCGTAACACACCCCATGCCCAGCCAACGGACCCACCAGGTTGAGGCCGCCAACAGCACATCACTGCTCTCTTGCACTTTTCCAGCTTATTCCCACTAACTCACCTCCCCCCTATTTTTCTCCCTTTTCGGAGCCGCCGAAGCGCCAGGGACCACTCCGGTTGTGATACTGCGCGCTAAAAATATCCTTTAACATTAACTACATTAACACCCATGAGCAGAAATCACAAAGAGTCGCATGCATCAGGAAGGAACACGCTGAAGGGCCCACAACAGGGCAGGGGACTTGAAATCAGTGCATCACAGAAATTCCCATCACATGTAGAATGGAGCAAAACAAACTGTATTGAGAAGTGTGTTGGCATGAGAACACAGGAGCTAGGCCAGACATCTCACACTCTCCATCATGCCGGCCAGCAGATGTCCAGGGTAGGGCCCATCTGGCTAGACGCATTCTACTGGGCCCCTCTTCTCCCCGGCAAGGTCGGAATGGGACAGAAAATAGGGTCAAAAGCATTACTGAAATATCAAAAGAATGGGCATATGTTTATTGATTATTTATCCAGCAATAATGATCTTACAATTACCACATCATTGGATCCTTTATTGGTATATTATAAGTTAATTATTAGATAATGGCCTAAATTATCCAACTGATCCAACTTTTAGTATCATATATTTCGATAACTATAGTTTAATAACTGCTTATTTTCTCTAGCCTTACCTTTTGCTTGTTCCTTTGTGTCTTAGGTTTTGCATTGTCTTAACATCTCCTCTTAGTTTCATGATTATACTTTGGACTAGATAATTAGTTACTGTATTATTACATAGGATATGAGTTTTATTTAGGGTGGTATTTTATGTTTTTTTATATGCTCATGAAATTGATTAACTGAATATAAAAGCAATAAAAACATTATTAAACAAAATAAGTATTCCTAAAGCATTTCTAGAAACCATGTGGCAGATGTGCATTTGACAAAAAAAGTTTATATTGGTCAAAGCTACCAGCTGCACAATTGACTAAACAGGCCCAAACATGGTCACACACGGACGTGTTGTGTGGTTTGATATGTAGGCCAGTCTGAGCCTGCTCCCCCAATTACCAAAAGGAGTGCCCGTTTATTTCTGATTACATTGGTGGATTTGTAGAAATGCTTGGATTATTTACCAGTAATCTTCAGTACTTCTGACCTACTCTTCATCACATAATTTACATAATCTGTGAATGACCTGCATGTTCCTCTTTCCCATCTCAGTATTTACTCTAAGAATCATATAAAAGACAGGAGATGGAAGAAAAACTGAGTAACAGCTCCCAAAGGTATTCCTAAGAAGACTGCATAGTTTTCCAGGCATACCAGATGGCGACTGAAGTAATGCACTCTGGCCAGCAAATTAGAAGCTTATATCAGAACGAAAAGAAGCCGTATGTTGGCACTCCTGACGGGCATCTAGACATCCGAAAAGGCTTACACAGTGAACCTTGTTCAAAAGAAAACCTGAAAAGCACAAGGCCTCTTGCGTTTCAGCCTGTTACATAACAAAGGACCCCACAGTGACAACTAACAAGCAGGCAATTTCAAGGAACTACAAGAAAAGGAAGGAAGGGGGTTCCAGGATCACCTCCTATGGACACCATGTACCAAACTACAGGCATACAGGGAAACAGGAGCAGACTAACCAATCGAAGAACAAAAACATGCCTCAACCAATAGACCAACAGAAGGCTACCAAACCAAGGCAATCGAAGACATCATCAGAGCGGACCTTGAGGGAGCCAGAAGGAACATCAAATATTAAGTTGTCATAGAACATGTACAGAACAGCATGAGGCGTGAAACTGTACACCAAGTAGGAGTCCTCTGTGTGAAGTAAGGCAGAAATAAACACACAGTGACCAGTCAATAAATTCCAACACACCCCATAAACAGCACTAGCTTGATCCAGGACTCAATTACTGGTGCTCCCAACAGAGGATACAGAGATGGGGCGAAAGATCTGAGATACCCACATATCAGTGGCCGCCCAGCCACCCAAGTTGTAAAAAAGCATTGATAGAAACTAGCTGAAAAGATGCTGCAGTCTAGGCAAACTCAAGACAGTAGGACGTGATCAACCATAACAGTGGATACCCCAATCTCATGCTAACAATCTTGTCCCAGAATGGAAATGAGAATCGACACTCCACAGCTACACATACATGAGTATCTGCCATGAAATAGCTCAACAATCACGCTAGTGCCCATTCTGAAAAGATTAACATTACCCTTGTGGAAGCGTGCCACATCTAGGGTTACCCCTAAATCATGCACATGTGTCCAGGCCAGACACCCCTAGTGAAAAACACACCGGCCCAAGAAGGTATCATGTCTTCCTCCCTGCCCCCACCACCCACCGGAAACACTACAGCAGAGACAGAAGAAACATCTGTGAGGGAAAACTGAGAATTAAACATTTTAATAAACTCCTCAGATACTTTGATGTCTTTATAGTTATAATGAGTCTATACCAACTGCCATGTTTAACAGTGCCTTATTGCCATTACTGTGTAGACCCAATGTTCTAATGCCCATGTCAACTAGAAAAGGCTTTACCATCTACTGCCTTGCAGTGCTCGCATTCACAGTTCTCGCCTCTGACGTCTTTCCTTTTTGGCATACCTAAGCATCTTTTAGAGAGAAGCCTTTGTAGGCAAGGCAGCTTTAGCGGACAGAAGTAGGGATTAGTAAGCGAGCCAGTGTACCCCAAACAGTGTGAGAAGCGTAGAAGTAGCATGTACTGCAAGAATTGCAATGCATTATAAAAGGCCTTCCACGAACATCCAGATTGTGCCTTTCCGAGGTCTGAGAACGTATCCTCTGCCTATGATTTGTATGCAGGGACAGTAAATCAACCTGAAACATTGCTGCTTAACGATCTCGTGCCATGCCTGAACTCCCTTTCCATTGAAATCCATGTGTGCTCCTCTGTATTAGAGGGCTGAGCACAGAGGGAGGGGGGTTGCTGCGCCGAGTCTCGTTCTGCCGTTGGGTTGTTGCTGGCCTGAGAATGCTGGCTTTGTTGACTGCTATCAAAGACGTTCACAAATCCACCTGAAGAGTCTGGTTGATTTTCCACAACACATCTAAAAAGGTGGGAGGAATACTGCAGGGCTCTCTCACTGGCTGCAACGGAAAACATATTTGGGTCAGAAAGGTTCTTCACAATCCACCTCTCCTTGTTTGCTCCATTCCCCCTTACTTGCCCTTCAACCCAACCATCTACTACAGGAAGAAGCTGGAATTCAGTGAATTTAAGGGTGGCATTCCAACCCATTATTTTTCCAGAGTCCTTAAACAACACTACCACCCCAATGACAGTTGCCTGATGGAGGGAAACATGTTCAACACAGTTTGGAAGGAGCTTGACCCAAAGTGGACACATCTAAGGGACAAACCATTATGGTTGATGAAGATTGGTTGAGGCCCACGTTCATGGACTTGCCCCACCCTACCTACCAGCCCATCTCACTCCCTACTCTCCCCCTCATTCCCTATGATCATCCTCTGCTCACCTCCTTACCACCTCTTGTGCCCTTTCTGCTCCCTGTCGGTTCTGCTCTCTTCCTCTCCTCACACCCTTCCTCTGGAATGCTCTTCCTCTCTGAACTACTCCCACTCTATCTCTCAACCTCTTAGCTCCCTTTCTTGCTGAATAAGCAATTGCATAGCATTCTACGCCATTACAACTCCCCGTTCTCCTCTCCCCCTACCTCTTTACAACAACCCTACAGCACTTATCCCTGAGCCCTTCATCCTAAAACGTTGTCATGGATTTCCCCCTTTCTCACCCGAGATCGATCCTTGCAGGATTTCTTGGAAGGAGTCTTCTTGCGCACGGATCGGGTTTTGTACAAGCCCGCGCGAGCCTCTTCTGGCTCCAGCGTGCGCTCAGTGTTCCGGGATAATCGGAGGCTCCGGAAAGTCCAGGAAACGAGGAAGGTGTACACGAAGACGGCACACGAAATCCGGGAAGCAAGGTAGAGAGAAGAGGGAGGAAGGGAGATGGGATTTAGAGATCTAGAACCAGGAACATGAGAATAGTTCAGCGAACTACAGAGCACACGTCTAGCCACTACCAGTGATAGCGTTGAGATGTGCGGGGCCAAGGGGGCGTGGTCTATTTGTAGAATGTGCTACGTCCGACGTGGAGGCTGGTGGAAGGCGTAGCACGTTAGACGGCCATGTTGGGAGTACCAAGGAGTGCAAGCCCCGTTGTGATAGGGACCAGGAAGTCCAAAAGGGGCATGTTCTGTGGATCATGACAGCATGCCTCCTCCGAAAACCTGTTCCACCAGGTTTGCCCGGGTGTATGAGATGATACCTTCTGAGCAATCGAGGGGTATTCAGATTAGAAATTGGTTCCCAGGTTCTTTCACTAGGAGGATATCCTTTCCACTCGACCAGGTATTGGAGTTGCCCCGTTTATACCTGGAGTCGCATATTCTGGAAACTTCATATTCCAGCTGGTCGTCCACAACCACAGGGTTGGGTCTGCAGGATTTCCGGGATGATCGGATGTAAGGTTTTAATAAAGAAGTGTGAAAAACTGGGTGAATCTTCTTCCAGGAGTCTGGCAACTTGAGCCGGAATGAGACTGGGTTTATGATCTCCTTTATGGAAAAGGGGCCATAGTATCGGGGGGCCAGTTTGTTTGGTCGTAATTGTCGAGCCAATAGTTTCGAGGACAGCTATACTTGATCACTGATGGCATAAGAAGGCCCTGGTCTTCTTTTGGTATCTGCATAACGCTTATTGTGTGTTCGGGCCTTTTCTAAATGTTCTTTGGCTTCCTTGTGTACGTTGATGAGAGTTTTAATCCAGGAGTCGACGGTTGGTACTGGTGTGGGATGTGGGAGAATGGAAGGTAGAACTGACGGGTGGAATCCTTGACTGCAATAAAAGGGGCTGGTCTTGACTGCCGAGTGATCAGAATTGTTGTAGGCGAATTCAGCCACAGGTATAAGGAGCGACCAGTCGTCCTGTACCTTGGTGGCGAAACAACAAAGGTATTGTTCCAGGGTCTGGTTCACACGTTCCGTAGTTCTGTTAGTCTGTGGGTGGTAACCTGATGAGAGGGCACGTTGGATTCCTAGAATGCGACATAGATGTTTCCAGAATTGAGAGACATATTGAGGTCCTCGGTCTGATATGATCTTGGAAGGGAGTCCGTGAAGGCGAAATATATGTTCCAGGAAAATGCCAGCGAGTTCTGAGGAAGATGGCAACTTGTATAAGGGTGTAAAATGGGCCATGTGGGTGAATAAATCAATGGTTACCATGATAGTTGTATAGCCCCTAGATGGTGGTAATTCCACGATAAAGTCCGTAGCGATGAATTCCCAGGACCTAGAAGGTAACATAGGTTAGAATAGGAGAGCTGCCGGTTTCTTGTTATCATGCTTATTTTGATTGCAGACTGCACAGGCTTGAATGTACCGCTGAACGTCAATTTTCATTTTAGGCCACCAAAATTGTCTTTGTATTAGACGGAGGGTGTTGGTGACACCACGGTACCCGGAGTGAAGAGTGTCATGACAGAGGCTAATGATCCGTAGTTGCAGTCTCTGTGTGGGAATGACCAGGGCATTGTGCTTGAACAGGTACCCGTCTCTAGTTCCAAGACTCCACCGATTTTCCCTGTAAATTCTTTCCAGATCTCAGAGGACTGGGTTTGCATTCGAATAACTTCCAGGAGACTGACTGCTTGGACTACAAAGATTGTGTGGGGAAACATCTTTGAGTAGGCCCGATCTTCAAGAGTTTCGTAATCAGGACGTCGAGTTAAGGCGTCAGCAATTATGTTCTGTGATCCAGGGACATGATGGATGTGGAACTGGTACTGGGCAAAGAAGAAGGCCCAACGGGTTGACGACTGTTCCTACACTCCAAAGATTGTAGAACTTGGAGATTTCGATGGTCCGTACGGACCTGGACAGGATGTTTAGCTCCCAGAAGTAGATGTCGCCATTCTGTGAAGGCTTGGCGGATGGCTAACAGCTCCTTTTCCAAGACGGAATAATGAGTCTCGCTGGGAGTTAGGGTTCGTGAAAGGTAAGCAATGGGTGCTCCAATTTGTCCTTGAATTCCTGCTTTACCACTGCTCCTATGGCATAGTTAGAGGCATCTGTCTCCACTAGGAATGGTCGATTAATATCGGGTTGAGCTAGAATGGGGGCTTGAGTAAACTCTGTTTTCAATTGTTGGAATGCCTTATCTTGAGCTGAGGTCCAGAGAAAGGGAGTATCTTTCTTCAAGAGAGCAATGATCGGTTGAACTATCTCAGAAACGGACGGTATGAACTTCCGGTAAAAATTGGCAAGCTCCAGGAAGGATTGAATCTGTTTCACGGAAGTGGGAACCAGCCAAGATAGTATGGATTTTACCTTTTAATGGTCCATTCCAATTCCTTCTGGACTAAGGACAAATCCTAGGTAATGAACAGAAGTGACATGAAAAAGGCATTTCTCGGGTTTAGCTCGGAGTTTGTGTTCACGTAGCCATTGTAAGACTGCCTTTACATGCTCTTCATGCTTTATAAGGTCCTTGGAGTAAATCAAGATATCGTCCAGGTAAACGATGACGAAGAGGAACAGCATGTCAGAAAACACCCTATCCATGAAACGTTGGAAGACCGCAGGGGCATTAGCAAGTCCGAAGGGCATGACCAAGTATTCAAAGTGACCAAAGGTTGTTCTAAAGGCTGTTTTCCATTTGTCTCCTTCCCTAATATGGATCAGATGGTAGGCACCCCGAGATCCAATTTCTTGAAGATTACAGCTCCTCTCACCGCTTCCAGGATATCAGAGATTAAGGGCAAGGGGTAGAAGTCCTTGAGGGTGCATTGATTTAATCCACGATAATCAAGCCAAGGTCTAAGCTCTTTAGTGTCTTTCTTGGGAACAAAACACAACAAAGCTCCAGCTGGGGATTTAGATGGTCTTATGGTGTAATTTTCAAGGTTAGTATCCAAGTATTCTCGAAGGGCCCTTTTTTCTGGTTTGGATAGAATGAACATCCTTCCAAAAGGAATCACTGCTGAAGGTTCTGTATCTATAGCGCAGTCTTCAGGTCTGTGAGGGGGTAAGGCCTGGACTATAGCAGTTGAAAACACCTCAGCGTATTCCTGATAAGCATTAGGAACCTGTATGAAATTAGAAACAATGAGTGGGCCTTGCTGGTCTATTGGCATGTTTTCAGAGGATGTCAAGGAGGAATCCAGGAATAGACAGTGAGACATGCAAAGCTCAGAACCAAGAAACAAGGATACTGCTGCCAAGTTGATATATGGATTGTGTTTCTGTAACCAGGGCATGCCCAGTACCATGGGGTAATGAGCCGACTTAATGATGTCAAATTTGATCACCCCTCGGTGATCGTTTATCGAGAGTTGGATTTCTTTGGTCTGCAAGGTTATAGGTCCTGAAGTGAAAAGTCTTCCGTCGATCGCCTCCACAGGTTGCATGATGCTTCGTGTTTCGTATGGAATGTGGTGGCTAAAGACCCAATCTTGATCAATGAATATTCCCATAGCCCCACAATCCACCAAGGCCAAAATGGGGTAGGTCTCATTCTTGGATGGTGATAGGAAGGCCTGTAGAATCACTAGGTTGTTCTGTCCAGGAGAGTTCAAGGATGGAATAGATGTGATGCAAACATCTCTCTCCCGAAGCCTTGCTCCATCTAGGATCGGGAGCTGGCATTTCCCGAACGCCGTGGAGGGGCTAGAGGGCACTCTCTTACTAGGTGTTTATCCGAGGCACAATACATACATAACCCCGTATGGATCCTTCTCATCCTCTCTTGCGGGGATAAGGGTCCACGGAAAGCCCCTATTTGCATGGGTTCTGGATCATTGACGGAGACTGGAGTAGGGTCAGGTTTTGATGAGGTCTCAAAGGACACCTTCTGGAAGGGTATCTTGGACTTTTTCTTCTCTGCCTTACTTTCCTGGATACGAAAGTCTATCTGCATGGCAAGATCCATAAGGGCCTGGAATGAACTTGGGCGAGCCACTCTGGCTAATTCGTCCTTGATCTCCTCATTTAAGCCCCTTCGGAAAAGAGTAAAACTTGCTTCTGAAGACCAATCCGCTTCCTTAGCCAATTGTTTGAATAGAGTTACATACGTAAGCATGTCCTGGGATCCTTGCTGAAAATCAAGTAGACTTTCCTGGGCGCTAGAGACCTGTTCTGGGCGGTCAAACATGGTTTTAAGGGCCTGTATAAATCCGTCGTAATCATCCAAGAGGGCATCTCCAGAATTGACCAAAGGTGTAGCCCAAGTTAGTGCATTTCCGGAGAAATGTGAGATTATAAAGCCCACCTTAGCCCTGGGAGTTGAAAAGTAGTACGGCTTAAAGGTAAAGTGGACTAAACAGGAATCAAGGAATCCACGAAGGGTTTTTGCAGACCCATCGTATTTGTCTACAATGCCGCCCAGTAGTACGCTTTCCTTTGTGGCAGAATCACGGGACAAAATTAATTGTTTCAACGCAGCGTTTTCCGCCTTTAAATTCTGCACCTCGGTTGTTAATTCTTGCATGCCACGCATGAGATCCTGAACAGCCGCTTCCATGTTAAATTCAACTTCGGTCGTATGGCGTCTCAAACTGTCACGGATTTCCCCCTTTCTCACCTGAGATCGATCCTTGCAGGATTTCTTGGGAGGAGTTTTCTTGCGCACGGATCGGGTTTTGTACAAGCCCGTGCGAGCCTCTTCTGGCTCCAGCGTGCGTTCCGTGTTCCGGGATAATCGGAGGCTCCGGAAAGTCCAGGAAACGAGGAAGGTGTACACGAAGACGGCACACGAAATCCGGGAAGCAAGGTAGAGAGAAGAGGGAGGAAGGGAGATGGGATTTAGAGATCTAGAACCAGGAACATGAGAATAGTTCAGCGAACTACAGAGCACACGTCTAGCCACTACCAGTGATAGCGTTGAGATGTGCGGGGCCAAGGGGGCGTGGTCTATTTGTAGAATGTGCTACGTCCGACGTGGAGGCTGGTGGAAGGCGTAGCACGTTAGACGGCCATGTTGGGAGTACCAAGGAGTGCAAGCCCCGTTGTGATAGGGACCAGGAAGTCCAAAAGGGGCATGTTCTGTGGATCATGACAGCATGCCTCCTCCGAAAACCTGTTCCACCAGGTTTGCCCGGGTGTATGAGATGATACCTTCTGAGCAATCGAGGGGTATTCAGATTAGAAATTGGTTCCCAGGTTCTTTCACTAGGAGGATATCCTTTCCACTCGACCAGGTATTGGAGTTGCCCCGTTTATACCTGGAGTCGCATATTCTGGAAACTTCATATTCCAGCTGGTCGTCCACAACCACAGGGTTGGGTCTGCAGGATTTCCGGGATGATCGGATGTAAGGTTTTAATAAAGAAGTGTGAAAAACTGGATGAATCTTCTTCCAGGAGTCTGGCAACTTGAGCCGGAATGAGACTGGGTTTATGATCTCCTTTATGGAAAAGGGGCCATAGTATCGGGGGGCCAGTTTGTTTGGTCGTAAATGTCGAGCCAATAGTTTCGAGGACAGCTATACTTGATCACTGATGGCATAAGAAGGCCCTGGTCTTCTTTTGGTATCCGCATAACGCTTATTGTGTGTTCGGGCCTTTTCTAAATGTTCTTTGGCTTCCTTGTGTACGTTGATGAGAGTTTTAATCCAGGAGTCGACGGTTGGTACTGGTGTGGGATGTGGGAGAATGGAAGGTAGAACTGACGGGTGGAATCCTTGACTGCAATAAAAGGGGCTGGTCTTGACTGCCGAGTGATCAGAATTGTTGTAGGCGAATTCAGCCACAGGTATAAGGAGCGACCAGTCGTCCTGTACCTTGGTGGCGAAACAACAAAGGTATTGTTCCAGGGTCTGGTTCACACGTTCCGTAATTCTGTTAGTCTGTGGGTGGTAACCTGATGAGAGGGCACGTTGGATTCCTAGAATGCGACATAGATGTTTCCAGAATTGAGAGACATATTGAGGTCCTCGGTCTGATATGATCTTGGAAGGGAGTCCGTGAAGGCAAAATATATGTTCCAGGAAAATGCCAGCGAGTTCTGAGGAAGATGGCAACTTGTATAAGGGTGTAAAATGGGCCATGTGGGTGAATAAATCAATGGTTACCATGATAGTTGTATAGCCCCTAGATGGTGGTAATTCCACGATAAAGTCCGTAGCGATGAATTCCCAGGACCTAGAAGGTAACATAGGTTAGAATAGGAGAGCTGCCGGTTTCTTGTTATCATGCTTATTTTGATTGCAGACTGCACAGGCTTGAATGTACCGCTGAACGTCAATTTTCATTTTAGGCCACCAAAATTGTCTTTGTATTAGACGGAGGGTGTTGGTGACACCACGGTACCCGGAGTGAAGAGTGTCATGACAGAGGCTAATGATCCGTAGTTGCAGTCTCTGTGTGGGAATGACCAGGGCATTGTGCTTGAACTGGTACCCGTCTCTAGTTCCAAGACTCCACCGATTTTCCCTGTAAATTCTTTCCAGATCTCAGAGGACTGGGTTTGCATTCGAATAACTTCCAGGAGACTGACTGCTTGGACTACAAAGATTGTGTGGGGAAACATCTTTGAGTAGGCCCGATCTTCAAGAGTTTCGTAATCAGGACGTCGAGTTAAGGCGTCAGCAATTATGTTCTGTGATCCAGGGACATGATGGATGTGGAACTGGTACTGGGCAAAGAAGAAGGCCCAACGGGTTGACGACTGTTCCTACACTCCAAAGATTGTAGAACTTGGAGATTTCGATGGTCCGTACGGACCTGGACAGGATGTTTAGCTCCCAGAAGTAGATGTCGCCATTCTGTGAAGGCTTGGCGGATGGCTAACAGCTCCTTTTCCAAGACGGAATAATGAGTCTCGCTGGGAGTTAGGGTTCGTGAAAGGTAAGCAATGGGTGCTCCAATTTGTCCTTGAATTCCTGCTTTACCACTGCTCCTATGGCATAGTTAGAGGCATCTGTCTCCACTAGGAATGGTCGATTAATATCGGGTTGAGCTAGAATGGGGGCTTGAGTAAACTCTGTTTTCAATTGTTGGAATGCCTTATCTTGAGCTGAGGTCCAGAGAAAGGGAGTATCTTTCTTCAAGAGAGCAATGATCGGTTGAACTATCTCAGAAAAGGACGGTATGAACTTCCGGTAAAAATTGGCAAGCTCCAGGAAGGATTGAATCTGTTTCACGGAAGTGGGAACCAGCCAAGATAGTATGGATTTTACCTTTTAATGGTCCATTCCAATTCCTTCTGGACTAAGGACAAATCCTAGGTAATGAACAGAAGTGACATGAAAAAGGCATTTCTCGGGTTTAGCTCGGAGTTTGTGTTCACGTAGCCATTGTAAGACTGCCTTTACATGCTCTTCATGCTTTATAAGGTCCTTGGAGTAAATCAAGATATCGTCCAGGTAAACGATGACGAAGAGGAACAGCATGTCAGAAAACACCCTATCCATGAAACGTTGGAAGACCGCAGGGGCATTAGCAAGTCCGAAGGGCATGACCAAGTATTCAAAGTGACCAAAGGTTGTTCTAAAGGCTGTTTTCCATTTGTCTCCTTCCCTAATATGGATCAGATGGTAGGCACCCCAAGATCCAATTTCTTGAAGATTACAGCTCCTCTCACCGCTTCCAGGATATCAGAGATTAAGGGCAAGGGGTAGCAGTCCTTGAGGGTGCATTGATTTAATCCACGATAATCAAGCCAAGGTCTAAGCTCTTTAGTGTCTTTCTTGGGAACAAAACACAACAAAGCTCCAGCTGGGGATTTAGATGGTCTTATGGTGTAATTTTCAAGGTTAGTATCCAAGTATTCTCGAAGGGCCCTTTTTTCCGGTTTGGATAGAATGAACATCCTTCCAAAAGGAATCACTGCTGAAGGTTCTGTATCTATAGCGCAGTCTTCAGGTCTGTGAGGGGGTAAGGCCTGGACTATAGCAGTTGAAAACACCTCAGCGTATTCCTGATAAGCATTAGGAACCTGTATGAAATTAGAAACAATGAGTGGGCCTTGCTGGTCTATTGGCATGTTTTCAGAGGATGTCAAGGAGGAATCCAGGAATAGACAGTGAGACATGCAAAACTCAGAACCAAGAAACAAGGATACTGCTGCCAAGTTGATATATGGATTGTGTTTCTGTAACCAGGGCATGCCCAGTACCATGGGGTAATGAGCCGACTTAATGATGTCAAATTTGATCACCCCTCGGTGATCGTTTATCGAGAGTTGGATTTCTTTGGTCTGCAAGGTTATAGGTCCTGAAGTGAAAAGTCTTCAGTCGATCGCCTCCACAGGTTGCATGATGCTTCGTGTTTCGTATGGAATGTGGTGGCTAAAGACCCAATCTTGATCAATGAATATTCCCATAGCCCCACAATCCACCAAGGCCAAAATGGGGTAGGTCTCATTCTTGGATGGTGATAGGAAGGCCTGTAGAATCACTAGGTTGTTCTGTCCAGGAGAGTTCAAGGATGGAATAGATGTGATGCAAACATCTCTCTCCCGAAGCCTTGCTCCATCTAGGATCGGGAGCTGACATTTCCCGAACGCCGTGGAGGGGCTAGAGGGCACTCTCTTAATAGGTGTTTATCCGAGGCACAATACATACATAACCCCGTATGGATCCTTCTCATCCTCTCTTGCGGGGATAAGGGTCCACGGAAAGCCCCTATTTGCATGGGTTCTGGATCATTGACGGAGACTGGAGTAGGGTCAGGTTTTGATGAGGTCTCAAAGGACACCTTCTGGAAGGGTATCTTGGACTTTTTCTTCTCTGCCTTACTTTCCTGGATACGAAAGTCTATCTGCATGGCAAGATCCATAAGGGCCTGGAATGAACTTGGGCGAGCCACTCTGGCTAATTCGTCCTTGATCTCCTCATTTAAGCCCCTTCGGAAAAGAGTAAAACTTGCTTCTGAAGACCAATCCGCTTCCTTAGCCAATTGTTTGAATCGAGTTACATACGTAAGCATGTCCTGGGATCCTTGCTGAAAATCAAGTAGACTTTCCTGGGCGCTAGAGACCTGTTCTGGGCGGTCAAACATGGTTTTAAGGGCCTGTATAAATCCGTCGTAATCATCCAAGAGGGCATCTCCAGAATTGACCAAAGGTGTAGCCCAAGTTAGTGCATTTCCGGAGAAATGTGAGATTATAAAGCCCACCTTAGCCCTGGGAGTTGAAAAGTAGTACGGCTTAAAGGTAAAGTGGACTAAACAGGAATCAAGGAATCCACGAAGGGTTTTTGCAGACCCATCGTATTTGTCTACAATGCCGCCCAGTAGTACGCTTTCCTTTGTGGCAGAATCACGGGACAAAATTAATTGTTTCAACGCAGCGTTTTCCGCCTTTAAATTCTGCACCTCGGTTGTTAATTCTTGCATGCCACGCATGAGATCCTGAACAGCCGCTTCCATGTTAAATTCAACTTCGGTCGTATGGCGTCTCAAACTGTCACGGATTTCCCCCTTTCTCACCTGAGATCGATCCTTGCAGGATTTCTTGGGAGGAGTTTTCTTGCGCACGGATCGGGTTTTGTACAAGCCCGTGCGAGCCTCTTCTGGCTCCAGCGTGCGTTCCGTGTTCCGGGATAATCGGAGGCTCCGGAAAGTCCAGGAAACGAGGAAGGTGTACATGAAGACGGCACACTAAATCCGGAAAGCAAGGTAGAGAGAAGAGGGAGGAAGGGAGATGGGATTTAGAGGGTCCGGGAACCAGGAACAGGAGAATAGTTCAGCGAACTACAGAGCACACGTCTAGCCACTACAAGCGAAAGCGTTGAGACGCGCGGGGCGTGGTCTATTTGTAGAATGTGCTACGTCCGACGTGGAGGCTAGTGGAAGGCGTACCACGTTAGACGGCCATGTTGGGAGTACCAAGGAGTGCAAGCCCCGTTGTGACAGGGGGTGAGTTCTGTGGATCATGACAAACGTAGCAATTGCTCCACTATACAGTTCCTATATCATGTTCTACTTTTGGCCATGTTCGACAGGTTCATGTTTTGACCTCTCCTGCATAATCTGGTCTTATATCCACATCCTCTCACCCATTGTTATGGACAATGGTTCTCCATTCTGTAAATCAATGGTAAAATGTTTTGTAAGCATATTTGTACCAAAGATACATTGTTTTCCAAGTAATTTTTATTAAATAAATACATAATAAAAATGAAACAACCAAAGGATGTAAATCAAGAGAATAGCCGGAAGCACAACCCAGTCCTCCACACATCTTGCCATAGTTCAGGTCAGAATCCTACATAAACCAGAAGAGACTGAAGAAATCAGTGCTCATACACACAAGTAAAGGGATACTCCAAGACACACCATGGAACAGGCCGGGGCACACACCGTGTAAACATCATAGCTTGGAAGGGTAATCCATTTTGTAACCAAGAAAAACAATTCAAGTCAAAATCCAATCTGAAGAGTTAACAGCAAGAGACAATCCAAAAGGCAATTCAGGGAACAGGCCAAGGCCCACAAAAACAGCAGAGCCACAGCAAAGTCCCACTCAAGTACCTGCAAGCAACTGAACAAACAACTTGAGAAGCATTGCAGTTTCCACAGACTGAAATCTTAACACCAAGGCATGGCTTCCAGGAGTATGTCCTTTCTGAGTGGCTGCAAGTAACGGGTCCTTGTTGGTGTGATGACATTGTCACAAGGGGAGGAACACTGGACATGAAATCCTGACTACGACACGGCCATAATCTCCATGGTAACCACCAGTCACGGCATCGAAGCAATCAAGCCTAGTGCTGACAATATGCCATGCATTTCCTACCTGCAGAGAAAGAAAATCTATTATGTGCTTACCAAGTACCACAGAGAGCATCTCCTCGACCACCACAATCACACTGTACAAAATTAAATGCTGCTAAAATAACCAAAGCACCAGCAGTAGTACCCAAATCAGGACTGACTGTGTCCACTCAGGAAGAGAACCAACAACTCCTAAGCTCAACCCTGTTAGCGTAGTTTTCTTTCTTGTTTGAAATCTACAGTCTCTGTGAATCCCCCCAGCACTGTTTTGCTGGACTCCTGGATTGTTTACAAATTCTCCCGAGTGAATGGGAATCTTTTTCCCCACTCACTCCCCTTTAACTCTGGTATATGGAACCTTTTAGATCACTTTTTGGTATTTCTGTTTGGAGTTATGCTTTCTTCCAACTTTCCTGGCATCTACATTTTACTAAAGCAACACACAGCATCTTCAGTAGGTTTGGTGTAAATTTAGATTTCTTCTTGAGTTTGGGGATGCTCAGGTTGCGTTCCACTATGTTGAGGTCTTTGAGGATGTCTCTTTTGGAGCCACTTGCCAAATGCTTTCAGCAACCAATCATCATTAGCAAACACGCTTTCTCCTCATCCCGACCATGTATACTACTGGTCCCACCCCCATCATTATTGGGGTTGCTGAAATCGATTCATGATACCCCCGTCATTCAGTACATGTGGCAGGCGCAACCGCCCTCCACATGATGGGCTCAAATAGCCACATAGCCCAGCCGGGCTTCATGTACCTTTTCCTTAGCTCCTGATCGCATTGCAAACATGCAGAAGTCTACGGGGCTCACCCGATTTGAAATCACTCTAACTTGGCTACTATTCGCCACCCTAAATTACTCGCATCTCCATGACAACCGCCTATCCCTGCCCCGCTCCAGCACCGCCAGCAGCCAAACAGTGGCCGACTTAGCCACACTCAATAAGCTCCTTTCATATTAAAACATGTACTCCCACAACGGTTGGGATCGAAAGATCACCTCTGCGCAGACGCAGTCCTTCAAAGCTACCCAGGTTCCACAGGTAAGCAACCGCATGCCAACTGGAGCATGTACTTTGCCCCTGCAAACACCACCCAAACTCTACCACAGCAGCATATGCACCTTGTGACACCCCCGTTCTTACACACCCCATTCTCCCATGCGCCGTCAGTCGGCTGGCTCCATGTTAAGCATCACCAGTCCTCTGCCCGGAAGCACCATGCGCCTGCTGCCCCACTCAAACCCTGAGCCGCACATGATCATATGGTTACCAGCGCCCCTCGGCCCTTGCACGACACTGTCCATAATAACCCAGCTCGTCCATCCGTTACCGCGAGCAATCCCGCGCCCAGCACCCAACCTTTTACAACCACTCTATTCCTCACTACACGTGCCACGCCCTGCCAGGATCCCTTATCTATGGACTGGCGCCATAGATTAGCAGACATGCGGCCGTCGAAATTTGCAACCACACCAACCACAGGCCCCATATCACAGAGGCATCTAAAGCAACCCCACACCCACCGACCCCATTCGCCCACCCCCCTATCACAATGTGCAGCTGCACCAGTATTTATTAGCCAGCATTGGCATCCTCTCACGTCCCTTCAACCAACGACACTAGCCCATATCCACAGCAATGAACATCTCTGCCACACAGGCCCGTAATACGAGTCTACTCAGACCTCACTCCAGCTCCACGCCATCACCATGCAACCCCCCCCCCAACATCGCCAACATAGGCAACGAACACTCTTTGTGCTATGACCCAAGTAACTTACACCTTGGAGACCACCCAACCCAACTGGTACCCTAGCTTTCTTCATCCCAATGGAGAGTCGGTGACAGAGACCAGCATCCTCAAAGGACCTTGACCTCTTGGCACCCTAGGGAGCACACTCTTTGGACCTGTTGGTCCTGGAAGAAGCATGACTATGCCCGGAGGCCGTGTCAGAAGCCTTCCCTTCCTCGATCCATGCCACTAACCTCTGATGGGGGTCCTTCCGTGTCTTCGGCTAAAATAATTGACACATCGAACAGCCGTCTGCATCGTGTTCTGGATGAAGACAGTAAATGCACTTTATGTGGCAATCCTCGATAAAGATATTCTTCAGGCCGCAGCTTTCATAGGACCTGAAGAGGCTTTTCTTCATGGCATCCACAATGATAGCAGTGTAGGCCCAAGCCTGTGCCTGCGGCGTCACAAGCTGTAGATCCGATAATGGACTGAAGAACTTCCCCGACAACGAGGCTCAAGGAGTGAAGCATGAGGACTCCCAAAACTAAAAACGTGCAGTAAAATCTGAAGATGGCCACCAGGAGTGGAGCCTAGCGGGACGAGTGTCATTGGCTGGGAGCAGCATGACCC
Organism: Ambystoma mexicanum; assembly: GCF_040938575.1. NCBI lineage: Eukaryota > Metazoa > Chordata > Amphibia > Caudata > Ambystomatidae > Ambystoma > Ambystoma mexicanum. Next base: position 815,315,833 of record NC_090929.1, read on the forward strand.
AAGGGACACTGACAGGCTACAGAGGAGATGAGCAGTTTTAGCTTAAAGCTAAACTGCTGTAATTTGTACTGAGGATTCCCAACCTGATGACAGGGAATATTCACGAGCACATGAATCAATTGAAGGCCCCATGCTGGAGAATGAGGTATCCAATGCCCAATGCATTTACCACTTCATACTTCATAGCAATTCAGAGGCTCACAAAGGTGATTGTCCACCATAATATAGACAAGAAACACATCCCACTACTAGCACAATTTACAAAAGGAGCAGAAGGATCAAGCAGAATCAGCAGTGCAACAATATCACTAGCCCATTGGTTGTTCTATAGTGTATTAAACATAGCAGGCGGGGGAGTAGTGGAAAGGACAGGATGAAAGCAGGAGCTGCATTGGCTGAGCCATCTACTGAGCACAACGATTTGGACATGCAGACTTCCAATGACCAAATTCCTTATAATAATTACATTGATCATTGTTCATCCTCTGCCCCTCCCTTCTTCCACAGAAGTTGGGTCCAGTAGCGACCTGTTCATTTTTTAATTGAAGGACGTTAATATTTTCCCTGAAAATGCTGAGCGACATAGGGAGGGAGCCCTAACCAACCATGGGGTATGGGTGGGCCTCTCCCTGAGAAAACCTTAAAAATACTTGGTTAAAATCATGCTTTTCCAGCCCACTTTGTGAAAATTCAGGCAAAATACCACAGTTTGCAATGGGCTTCACAGGGTAACATGTAAACATCCAATAGAGGCTACAAGTCAACAACATTGTACAGGAGCATTTTCCAAATCCTTTTCGTGAGGACTTTCCCCAAAATATATATACACTAGTATAAAAAAGCAATTTCATCCTTGCTGTGCCCATATATATCCATAGAGTCTGCAACAATATATGACAGCATTACTGTATGAGAGCCTACTCCAGTTGGCTTTACCGGTACAAAATGTCATGTCACAGTAAAGAAATATGTCCAACCTGGACCCACCATGTGGGTCACTATCAGGTAGAAACATTCAGGCTGCCTTCACTCTTGATGGCCAGCAAAACATGTCATGCCATGGTAAAGAAACCTGTCCCAAGAAAAAAGAAAACAGGACCACCAATGTGGGCCAATACCGTGCACGTACACTCATTATGCTGCCTATACCCCCTCAATGGCATATTTTATTGGGCATCAGCATGATGGCCCATAAAACATGCCATGGACAGTAAGAACTACCGGGCCTCCTCTACCCCTCCTTCCACTCTCCCCACACACCCCTGCTCCCAAGGCCTGGCACACACGCATCAACATTTACAGACACTCAATAGCATTCATATGGCATTAATTCTTTATTCACTCTCACATTCACACCCACACAATAGCATTCATTCACTTTCACAAAACACGCATCAGCATTCATAAGGGATTCATTATTTATTATCGTGACATTCACACCCAAACAGCATTCAGAAGCTCTCTCATTCACACTCGCCCACAAACAACACACAATCGCTCATTCACATACCCGCTTCCAAATACAAACTCTTGCAGACATGCACACAGAAATACATGTTCTTACCTGCAGCCCTGCTTAGGATTCTGTTGCTCCCAGCATTGCGCTGCCTGTGAAGGCCCTATAGGTTGCTGCACAGCATACAACAGGAAGCACAGTGCTTCCTAGCTCCTGAATATGTGCAATGGAGCTGGAGGGCCTCCATCTTGCCACCCCTCTTCCTCTGGTTGTGCAAGAGCACCCCCCTCGCACATTCAGGTCTGCAGTACACCAGCCTGCAATACACCAGCCTGCATCCCCAATGGGCGATGCAAGGCTGGGAACATTAATTTCATATAGGCACTAGGGTACTACTCAACTGTCAAAGAGAAACGACATTTCCCTTTGACAGTTTGAGCCAGGCCAGGAGTGCTTCCTCAGATGCAGATGGCAGTGTTACACTGGGCCCCATAATGAACAAGGGGTACTGGTGGCTCAGTGCCCCCTAGCGCCTTGTGGATGAGCCACCACTGACTCAGTCCTGCCTGGTGCCCTGCCGTTCCTGTCCTAGGCTGGAACTACTGGATTTCCAATGTCCTCAGTCTAGTTTTGGTTTAGTCTGCCTCTCTGCTGTTTCATGAAAATGCTCTGCAGCCAACAACTCAGTTACATTCTCGCCATCCCAGCTAATTAGTACTCGCTGGATTCCTTCAGCAGTCCTGGGTTGCAGCCCCATCGCAAATATGGAAGCAGTAGCTTGTTTTGCGGTTGCTTGCACATTGGTGATCCGTGAATACTGATCGTAATCTGCCGGGTTATTAGCCTTACTTTGCTTGAATTTGTTTTAGTGCAGTCTGTCCCCTTGGGGCAGATCTCCGCAATGCTAAGACATTTCAGAGGATCTCTTGTAGGTTCTTGATGTGGCCAATTACTTCTCTGGTTCACTAAAGTAACAATGTTAAAAGCAATAGTGGCCCTTAACAAATAGTTAAGATCAGCACAAGTAGGATTATAGCTGTCTGTAATAGCTTGCAGTTCTTCTTCAGCCTTAACAGGAACTTCACATATTTTAGGAACCATTTAATCAGTAGAGCTCCATGAAATTGCAGTCACAATGGCATTACCTGTCCCAATAAAGTGTCTTAAAGCAAACGGTGCAAGGGAAGCTTAAGATGTAGCAACAAACCCTTCAAAAAGGACTCATTCACTGCAGATGAGGCGACAAATATAATGGAACTCAGACATCAATCAAGTAGCAGATCAATGACTCAAAGCTATTGGGATGTAGAGCCTCACAGTGATCATATTGGAGTAGATAGACTATATACAGGTGGTTCACTGAGGGATGAGTCTGGGCTATGAAATTGAACTTGATGCCCTCGTGGAGAGGGCAGAGCAGATGCAGCTGTTCGGAGTTGTTCTGATGCCTGAACAGGTAGGGTTCAATACCACAGCATTATGCAAATCTAAAATAAAGCCTACCGTGACCTTTTCTGTTTTTAGGGACTGACACATTAGCTTACCTTGCTTTTGACTCCAACTGCTTTACAGAGCACCTTTTAGTGGCCTCCGAGTACTAGTCAAGGAAAGCATCCCATTGTATGATGTACTTTCGATCCCATACTCTAGAGATCCTCTTAAATAAACAATCCTATCAAGATTAAATGTACCTTGTACAGGGAATGCTTTGTGACATTGCCTTGTGAAAATTAGTGCAATTTATTCAGTAACATGTAAGTCTTTGGTGAAGAATTAGCGCACAAAGTAAGCTGGACTACCTTTAGGAGAATATGACACTTGCTTCAACTGAGCTGTCCCCATTCTCACATGGGTAACACAAGGATTTGCTAATGAGGAAGTCAGATCAGTTCTTCGTGATGCCCCACACTGGTTTTATAAACCATTGGTGCATTTATTTCGCCGACCTTAACTTCCACTGCCTTTTTAGAAGTGAATTTTGCACATTTTTTGTGGCAAAGTGTGGAAGGAGAATCCCTTCTACCCCTACCCCCACCCTCATATATACCTTCGTCCCACTTACCATAAGCATTTTGCCGGAAAAATAAATGCAGAAACTATAGACAAAAATGCATTCGGCAAAAGTGTAGGTCAGCAAAAGGGGGCTAGATGCCTGTGCTACAGCGCTGAGATACCACTACACCCGACAACAGCTCATGACTGTAGCTTAGTTGCCATGCCTCAGGCGACAGCGTCAGGACACAGTCTATATTGAAATGGTGGTCAAGGGACAGAACAGGAAAAAGGACTAGAGTTACACACATGGAAGTATGGAGATTGATGAACTTAATCAGATCCCGTTGCTAGAATAGAAAGAACAGAAATATTGAAGTAGAAAAGGGACTAGTATTGTGTGTAACTAATGTCTGCTTTACGAAAGCAGCTGCAGCTTGCATAACTGAAATGAGTGGCCATCACTGGCACTTCCAGTAGAGAACACCAGAACTGAGGCGACTCAATAGAAAGAAAGTCTTCACCAAGTAAAGAGTTTGTCCTCCATCTCAAAGCTAATCTATACTGGCCCTACCACTAAGTGAAAACAACAAAAAGTCCAGGAGAATGACTGCCTTCTCCTGGATAGGCTTTTTTTTTATTGTCTCTTTAAAGCTCACTTTCCCCAATACTTTTGTGTAACTGAAATATCTCATTTTTTTAATCTTGTTTCTCTGTATTCCTCTAGTTCCTTACATACTCCTGAACAACATGCCTGTATCAAATTTTTCTTGGTCTGATAAACTGATTCTCTCTTTGGAACGAATATAGCATTCCCAACCACTCTGAAGGTTCCTTTATTTGATTTATGTTTTGTTGTACTGTGGTGAGACAGGTTCCACTAAGATTATCCTATTCACGTTTATTCTCACTTTTAAGGAAACTGTTCCGTTCACTGGGAAGAGTAGGCCGAATCCCGTAGTTATTCTCCCTCTTATGCATACTTCTTCATTCACTAGGACGAGTAGGCTGAGTCTGATTTTATTCTCACTCTTACGGATACTTCTACATTCACTGGGATGAGTAGGCTGAGTGTGTCCGTGCTCCTTGTATCCCCTCCCAGGTCTCCCACCTCTCTCATTACCTTCTTCTTCACGGGATAACATTACCGGGTCATTCTTCAGTATCTGGATGACACTCTGAGTCAGAACGGATCCTGCATTTCACACCGCCTCTTCTTGGTTCTTCTTTATGGCCCTTTGGAGCCACAGCTGTAATGTTCTCAGTACTGTTTCTGGACTGGACAGTCCACCTTTCTCAGGTTACGCCACCACTCACTCAGTTCTCCTGCCCTCAGGCTTCTTTTCACCTGCACGGTTCAGCCCTCTGCTTTCTTCGCGCCTCTTGATTATGCCCACAAATCAGGTTCTCGCAACAGAGGATCTGTCAGTTCTCGGCAGCGTCTGGCTCTTTCAGGTTCGAACTTCCCGGGCTTCACTACTCTTCCGTAGTCCCTCTTCCACTTTTATGTCAGAGTTCTGGGTCCTCCCCAGTGGAGCTTTAAAGTCCTTTCTCTCTTTTGATGAGCATTCTCCCTTGCTTGTTCATTCCTCATCATCACAGTTCAGTGGCTTTCAAACATGGAGCGATCATCATTATTCACTTACCTCTCTTCTTTGTCTCATTTTTTTTTTTAGACATTTCTTCAAGTTGAATACTGGGGTTAATATCACAATAACAAACAGTGACTTGTTCGGATGGACTTCTCTGAAGCGTGGATGTTAATGATGGCCCACAAGAGAGGGTTTCAGGGAGTTCCTCGATGGAACGGGAGTCCTTTTCCCCAAGAGGGGAGTCTCTCCCTGTGAGGTCCTGCATACCACCACCCCTAGGGGGAATGTTGCGTAGCGGGCTCACCTCCCTAACCTCACAAGGAGAAGTTCCCCCCTGGGGATAAATGACAACATCCTGCTGTTAGGCAGAATCCTGTTCAGTTCCCTTAGGGAGCACTAAAGAAGATTAAGACTGCAGTTATGTATATGAGCAATAAATCCCCTTTGGTATCAGTCTGTACCACAAAGATCCAGTTGGTAGCTGTGGCTAAGCAGTCAGACTTATCTCAAGAGGGAGATGAGCAGTATTCAGGGTTTACACAATAGGGCGATAGTACTATGGTACAAGGAAACACTGACCAAAGCTTTGTATTAAAAAGAATATATATATTTATTTTACACACTTCTAGTTCAACACATTAATCACAGTTAATAAAGCAAGTTAAAATCAGTCAAGAAAAGTATACACAACACCCTAATTAAATTGTAGACAAGTTTGAGTGAAAACTGAGCAAAACGGCACAGTGAAAACCAAACACAAATGGCACACTAGCAATTTCTCACAAGGGAGGGAAAGCACAAGTTATACAGAAATATCTTCTTACACACCCTAGCAACACTTCCCATAAGTTTGTGAACAAGTTTAGGCAAGGCAGCACTTTAGCATAGAGAATACTTAAACGAAAACCGAGCAAAATGGCACTTCACAAGTTTTAAAAATGGGAAGGAAGAGGTGTTTAAAAGAATTAGGTGCACCAACACAGTTCTAGTTGAGAAGCAATCCACAGAAGGCAGTTCTAACAAATTCAGCCAGAGTCAATAGGCCTGTGCCAAAGTCAGTGGTACAGGACAAAGAGCCCAGGCGCAAAATGTTCTTGTAGCTGCAGTTAAGTGTTTGGTTAACGATTTCAAAAAGGTGGATGCAGAAGGTTAAAGACAATGTAATACGATAGGGGCGGCCAACCTAACAGGTAGGTAAAGGATTTAAAACACCTTTAGTACTACCACTCGAAAAGGGAGGCCTGGCGGAACAATGTACCTTAATATGAAGAAGAGGCTCCTGCGGTGGCGGTTGTTCCTGGTAGTTCCTGCAGTTCGGGGGATCCAGCAGAGGAAGAGAGGCTCTCGTCGTGGAGGAAGGTTCGAGTTACTGCACTACCCAGGGATGAAACCAGCCGCGGTGCTGCCAAACGAAAATAAAAGGTACGCTCCTTTTAATCGCGGTCCGGGTGGATGGCTGACTGGCTATCCGGCCTCCAAGTGCAGGGCACTGGCGATTCAACCAAGGCAGGTCCGGGAAGGCAATTGGCAAAGTGGTTGGCACCACCAGCTCAAGGGAAGAAGGCTCTTTCAGATGAAGATCTCCTCTCGTCGTGTGGAGAAAAGTGGTGAGACGCTGCAGCAGGGCTTCACCGGTGGTTCAGTCATGGCAGAGGTCTTTGGCTTCTCATCTCTCCGGTTCCTCAGTTCCAGTGGGAACGTCTTGCTCTTCCAGTCCTCAGGACCCTGCTTTTATGCAACAAAAACCCCATTCATACAGCCTAGCTGTCACTCACAGTGAAGTGGTCATCTTGGCGGGAGGCCCTCCAGCCTATCAGGTTAGAGTGCAACATGAGTTGCTGCTGCAACTTTCTCCAGGGGTCCTATTCCCCCTCCCACACAACGGACCCACCCCAGACTTAGTGGCGCCAAAAGGAGGGCTTCTTGGTAGAAGCCCGCCAAACGGACGAACAAAGGATCCTGACTTGGGTTAGGAGTTTAGAGAAAGACACAAGAAAGAATTTATATTTAAGTTCTGGCAAATAAAACCAACCAGAGTAAAGTTATTAATAAAATAAACCGGCGGTATGTTAGAGGCTGTCAGTAAAAGTGGTAGCCTTGAACAATGGAACAATCCCATAGGAAAATATTTGCGGTTGAATATTTTTGGTAGTGACCACTGCCACCAGCCAGAAACCTTTGAGAAAGGGACTGTACGTTACCCTCTCGAAAATGAACACCACGGAAAAACTATTAACCCTTCCCAGTACCTCCATAGTAAGATGGGTTGTACTGGTTTAGTTCATAAAAATTGACTAGTAAAGTCAATGGGGACTTTAAATGTCCTGGGAAAAAGAACTCAGTCCCAGGGTATGGAGTCTATGTGTGGGGGTCGCTACGACATCCCCTGTGTCACTGCAGTGAAGGTGCTGTGTAACTCATATGTATAAAGATGGTTCCTATGAGGGTGAGATAAACCTCATAGACATTAATTACAAAAAATAGCCTAGAACACACATATCAATATGCCTAAGAGTGGGGAAAAAGGGTCACACTCTTAGCAGGAGAAAAAAAAAAAACCTTCAAATCCAGTAAAGCTGCTGGTGGACTCTATAGGTAAGGGAAATTAGCCATAGAATGAGAATTCTCCCTAACACTCGCCCTCCCCCCCCAGACTAAGGGACAGGAGGATCTAATCCACTCCTTACCTCTAGTCGGTTATAAACATCCAAGAGAGACCATCAGCTTTTTCGTGGTGACATCCTGACCTGTGCTCAATGGTAAAATCAAACCCTTGGGGGCAGATTGACCATGTTTGCAGTTTTGGGTTTTCCTTTTTCATTTGCATCAACCATCTCAAGGGTTGGTGGTCAGTTTGAATAATGAAAGTAGTTCCATACAAGTATTGTCTAAACTGCTTCAAAGACCACACAATGGCAAAACATTCTCTCTCAATAGTTGCCGACCTTGTTTCAGGTTCCTTCAGTTTCCTACTGATGAAGCAAATTGGGTGCTCCCTACCTTTCTCATCCAGTTGACTGCACCATCCAGAGGACTGCACCTATACCTATATTAGAAGCATCTGTCTGCACAATGAAGGGTTGGTGGTAGTCAGGAGCTCTGAGAACTGGAGCTTGACAAAGGGCTTTCTTCAGGCTTTCAAAGGCCTGCTTGCACTCTTCATTCCATTTGACCTTTTTAGGGAATTTTGGAGAGGTGATTACATTCAGAGGAGAGGCTATGGACCCATAGTTCTCAAAGAAATTCCTGTAGTACCCAGTGAGGCCTAGGAAGGCTCTCACTTGGGTTTGAGTAGAAGGGGTTGTCCAATTTTGCACAGCTTCAATCTTGCTGAGCAAAGGCCTTATTTCACCACCTCCTACCTCATGCCCAAGGTAGACCACTTTACTCTGACCAATTTGACATTTGCTTGCCTTTATGGTCAGATGGGCCTGTTCAAGAGCCTGCAAAACATATCCTAGGTGGTCAACATGTTCTTTCCAAGTAGGGCTGAACACTGCAATATCATCCAAGTATGCCATGCAGAAGTCCTCCATCCCATTCAGAACTTGATTAACCATCTTTGGAATGTAGCAGGTGCATTCTTTAGTCCAAAAGGCATAACCTTAAACTGGTATAAGCCAAATGGGGTGGAGAATGCAGTTTTCTCCTTGGCATGGTCAGTCAGGGCTATTTGCCAATACCCTGACGTGAGATCAAATGTGCTGAGGAACTTGGCAGATCAAATGTGCTGAGGAACTTGGCTGATCCAAGTCTATCCACCAGCTCATCTGTCCTTGGCAAAAGATGGGCATCAGTCTTAGTGACTGCATTTAGGGCTCTATAGTCCACAAAGAATCTCAACTCCTTGGATCCTGCCTTTGGTACTAACACAACTGAGCTAGACCAAGGACTAGTAGAAGGCTCTATTACCCTGAGATCAAGCATCTTGTTGACCTCTCCTTTGATGTGGGTTCTGACATTTTCTGACATCCTGCAACTCCTGTTTTTGACAGGCAAACAGTCACCAGTATTGATATCATGCTGGCCCCAAGGGGCCAAGCCTGGTGCTAGAGAGAACAGAGGGGCAAATTGATTTAACAAAACTTTGCACTCCTCCTGTTGTTCAGGTGTCAGATTAGAAGAGAGATTAACTCCTCCTTCTACTTTCTCATCTAAAGGTTTGCCTCTGAGGAGGTCAGGTAGAGGTTCACTCTCCTCCTCCTCCTCATCCTCCTCCTCCTCCTGAGCTGAAGCTAGAAGCAGAGCTCCCAGTTCTGGCCTTGAGACATAAGCTTTTAGACGGTTGGTTCACCTCTCCAAGTTTTCCCACAATCTTGAAGGGTCCCATCCATTTGTCCTGCAAGGCCCTCTGCCTTTTTGGGACCATAACAAGAACTAGCTGGTCTTGAGGGAACTCAACCATGTTGGCTTTCTTGTCGTGCCAATGCTTCACCAGAGCCTGATATCACTTGCTTCAGCCATCATGTGTGACATTCCCCTCCGGAGTCTTATCACATAGTCAGTGACTCTGACTGGGGTGGGGGAAAGGAGCACTATTCAACCCCTCCTTGATCAGGGCCAATGGACCTCTGACCGATGGCCATAGAGAAGTTCAAAGGGACTATAACCTACTCCCTCCTGAGGGACTTCTCTATACATGCAAAGAGAAGGCATGGCAGTAGGAGATCCCACTTTTTCTTAAGGGGATCCTCTAAAGCTCCTATCATGCTCTTCATGGTTCTGTTGAACCTTTCTACCAACCAATATGTCTGAGGGTGGTATGCTGTTGAGAACTTGTAGGTAACAGTTTTTCCACATGGCCTTCATGTGGTGGGACATAAAATGTGACCCCCTGTCGGATATTACATCCTTAGGAAACCCAAAGCTGGTAAAAATACCAAGGAGGGCCTTAGCTACAGCCTTAGCTGTAACAGTTCTCATAGGAATTGCTTCTGGGTATCTAGTAGCATACTCTACTACAACAAGTGTAAACCTATTGCCTGAAGATGTTGGAGGATCAAGGGGACCAACAATGTTGATTCCTACCCTCTCAAATGGTACTCCCACCACAGGGAGAGGCACTAAATGTGCCACGTTCTTGGAGCCACTTTTACCAGAGGTTTGGCAAGTGTGGCAACTCTAGGTATCTCATGGGCTAGTTTCAAGAATTGGAGTCTGTTTTCTTGGGGCACTACAAGTCTTTTGTAGTCTCCAGGGATTGACTCTGTTGGTTCACTATAGAAGAGGCCATCTTCCTAGTGTAACCTATACTTCCCAAGCTCTTGCCCTTCAAGCTGAAAAGCTGCCTGGTGGCTAAGACCTTCCAGAGTTGGACATTCTCTTTGTCCCCTACTGAAGTCTGCCCTGTTGGGGCCACCTTCTGCGAGTAAAGACTGCAGCTCAGGATGGTCCACAGGGTCAAGATCTCCAATGAGTTCCTGGCCCTCTACTAGATCTGAGTCCTCAGGCTCTAGTTCAACCACACAGGGTTGTACTTCACTCTCAGCCCCAGCTGGAGGAGGAATCACAGGTGTGATTTTGGACAACCTAGGAGATTTCCTGGTTGGAGGCACTGGAGTGCTTTCTGCTGGTTTCTTCTTTGAAGTCTTGGGTTTCCCATTTGCTTCTGGTTGCTTTGAAATAGCAGTTAGTAACTCCAGTGGAGTAGGAGTGATTTCTTTTTCCATCATCGCCACAGGAGAGCCCCTCAAGGTCCTCTCCCTTGCAGGTCTGGTGAGCTCCTGCAATCTTTTGCTGGGAGGTCTGGGAGTACTAGACACTACACCCAGTTCTTTAAGGTCATTCCCTAAAAGAACCCTTCCAGGCACTTCAGATTGCACACTAACAGGTATCCTCACAGTCATTTCATTGCACTGGATGAGAGCTGGTAATTGTGGAAGCATCTGCACAGGCCTTCCAGCTAACTTGGTGAGGCGTTTGGGTGCCTTAGCAACATCCTCCACCTTGAAAAATGATTCATCCACCACAGTTATGCTGGCCCCAGTGTCTCTAATGGCAGGGGTCTCCTGACCATTCATGAGAACACTGTCTTTATAATACTCTTTAGTATTAGGAGGGATAGAATTATATACATCTAAATTCTGTTGTTCCCACAACCCTAGGGATACTAAAGATACACTAGCTGAGACTCTGATGGGGTCTTCAGCTAGTAGTTGAAAGTTTCCACTGGCCATATGTACTTCCTCTTCTGGAGCGAAGGCTAAGGAGACAGTGTGGACCCCTGAAGGTTCACCCTTACATCTGTGATCCCCTTTCACATGGTCAGTAGAGCCACAAACATAACATTTCCCAAATGTCTTTATGAATGGTGGCTTGTTCTGACCTCCTTCTGGTCTGGCACCAGCAGGTACACTAGCTGTCATGAACTGCCGATTATGTCCATTCTGGACTTCGAGGTCCATGATGCATCGTGGTCTGAACTCTGTGATCTTTCCAACATTGCCATCAGTTTCAAAACGCTGCTTACCAACCCTTGCGCATTACGTTCATCTTCCTACTAAACAGCCATGCCCCCGCGGCTCTGCCCGTCTCAACGCTACTGCTTGGAGTAGTTTGACGTGTGTTGCCGGAGTCCGCTCGGTGCTCTCTTCTGAGTCCTTGTTCTCTTCTTCCTAATTGTATTCCCGTTTGTTCCCTTTCCTTTCCTTACCCACTTCCGCGCTTCATTCCTGGATCCTTTGTGCTCGGTCCTACGACGCTTCCGTACCTCCGAGCCGGGACACTGTTTCCTTCTTGGTTCCCAGTCTTGGAAGTTTGAACGCTACCCAGCGAAGGACACTCGTAAACCTCACGCTGGAATCCGAAGACCCACACACGGGCATGTACAAATCCCGGACAGTGCGAAAGAAGGAAGCTACTTCCAAGAAGGTCGCAAGTAAAGAGAAACAGGTGAGAAGGGGAGAGACTTGTGACAGATTGAGACGCCTCAAACCTGATACAAAGGCAGATATGGAAGCTGCAGTTCAAGACCTCATGCGAGGTATGCAAGAATTAACCACTGAAGTCCAGAACCTCAAAGCTGATAACGCGACATTAAGTCAACAAAGAAAAAGTTGTCCCCTTTCCCATTGTACAGATTTCTAAGAACCCTCCTACTATTGGTGGGGGCATAAACTTGTTCCTCCCAAGTCCCTGTTTGAATCTTCTTAGGTGTGGGACAAGGGGACTATTGAGGGACTCGCAGCCTTTCTTTGCGTGGGTTGGGGTCTATGTCTGCTTCTGCAGTTTGTACCACGCCTTTGTTAATTCAGGCCCTGTATGTATCAAACTGGAGACAAATGACCATCTACAACAAAGTATATTGAAAAATAATGATTTATATAATACAAGTGTGTAATGTGGTGATGACAAGTTCACAGTGGCACATATATACAGTGTGTAACAGAAATAAAAATAAATATAAAACAAAGTATAACCATGTTTAACTTTGCATTTTCAGTGCCAAAATTTAGTACACAAAAATAAAGAAAATATAATTTCAGCTTCAATGGTTTCTGAGCACATATATTCCTCATGACATCTGATCAAACTTGACATTTATAAATCATGTCCGGGATGTTATGTGTATGGTAAGGAACAATTTCTTCTGGGGTTAATCATTTGAGAGTTAATTTATTTGCAGATATCTCTACTCAAATGTTTAGGGTGATTTTTTAGGGATTTAGGTCTTTGGACTTTTAGGGATATCTCAAAAATTAGCCAATGTGTTCAAAAAACATTTGTTCGACACATTAAAACAAAGAAGGATTATTGTGAATGCTGTCCATATTCTTCTTTAGTACGCTGACTAGTGTGTACACGTTTCAGTGCTTCTGTATACTTGGGGAGTATAGGGCACCTTCTTCAGGGCGTCCAATGGGTGGACCCGGCCATATTTGAACCTTGGCCTGTATCGGGATCCCAAGTGTCCTGGGGGAGTCCAGGTGGGCAGGGCACTCACAAAGGACCGGTGGATGGGCGACTTCTGGTGTAAACTGTAGAGGGCTTCCTTGTGTGGTTGGGAGTACCTCTTGTACTTGGTCCCTTAGTGGGGACCTATTCCTCCATCGTTGTTAGGCTGTCATCCGATGGTGTTGGGAGAGGAGTCCAGAGGGAGAGAGGGGGGGGTGTCCACTTCTCTGCGGCAAGTACCTCTGGGGGCGACCAAGCCTCTGTCTGTGGCGAGAGGCTCCTGTGAGCACTTCTCATCGTCGCTTGCTCAGTCTCCTGCTGCTGTCCGCGGCCACTGCGCTTGAGTGACATTAAAGCAGTTAGTCTTTTCTCGTGACTCTGCAGCCAAAGAAAGTGTCCTGTTGGGTGGAGTAGTGGACAAATACGATGGCTCATCATAAATCCTCTGTGCCTTCCTTGATTCTTGTTTGGTACATTTTACCGTCAAACCGTACTATTTTTGCACCCCAAGAGCAAAGGTGGGATTTATGATATCTCATCTCACGGGCAATGCCTTAACCTGGGCAACTCCCTTAGTCAATGCGGGTGATGGCCTCATGGATGATTACGATGGCTTTGTGGAAGCCCTTAAGGCCATGTTTGATCGCCCAGAACTTGTTTACAGTGCACAAGAAAGACTACTTGAATTCCAACAAGGAACTCAGGATATGCTCACTTATGTGACTCGCTTTAAACAACTAGTAAAAGAAGCCGATTGGTCCCAAGAAGCCAGCTTCACCCTCTTTCAAAGAGGTCTGAATGACGAGATAAAGGATGAATTAGCTAGGGTAGCTCGCCCAAGCTCCTTCCAAGCTCTCATGGACCTCTCCTTACAGATTGATTTCCAGATACAGGAAAGAAAGGCAGAAAAAAGGAAGTCTAAGTTAACATCCCCAAAGGCAGCCACAGGTTACCCCTGCCAAAAAGAACCCACTGCACCTCAAGCCTCAGATCCAGAACCCATGCAACTAGGCGCCTTCTGAGGACCAATATCTCCCCAAGAAAGGATCCGTCGGATTAATACAGGACTGTGCATGCACTGTGCCTCTGATAAACACCTTGTAAGAGAGTGTCCTATAGCGTCACCTCGGCAATCGAGAAATGCCAGCTCTCGATCCTAAGTGGAGCACAGTTTTGGGAGAAAGATGTCAGCTCCTCATCTATTCCTTCCTTGAAATCTCCAGGACAGAACAATCTCGTGATTATACAGACATTTCTGTCACCTTCCAAAAAAGAATCCTACCCCATCCTGGGCTTAGTGGACTGCGGAGCCATGGGCATTTTCATAGATCATGATTGGGCCATCAGCCATCACATCCCCCAGGAAACCAAAGAGATAATGCAACCTGTTGAAGCCATCGATCGCAGACCCTTGTCCTCTGGACCCATAACTCATCAAACCAAGGAGATACTACTTTTGATAAACCACCACCAAGAAATGATTAGATTTGACATCATAAAGTCTGCCCACTATTCCATGGTTTTAGGCTTGCCTTGGCTACAGAAACACAATCTGTATATATCAATTGGTCGGCAGGGTCCTTGTTTCACGGTTCAGGACATTGTATGTCCCATTGTTTATCTCCTGCCACATTGCAAAGTCCTTCAGTGGACTTCCAGGAGCCCAAGCAACCAGTCGTATCCAACATTATCCAGAATCCACAGGCCTACCAAGATTACTCAGATGTGTTTTCAACAGCCATTGTTCAAGCTCTTCCACCCCATAGACCCGAGGATTGTGCCATTGATACAGATCCAGCCGCGGTAATTCCCTTTGGAAGAATATTCATTTTGTCTGAACCTGAGAAGAAAGCCCTTCGAGAGTATCTGGACACCAATTTGACAAACGGCACTATACGACCTTCCAAGTCTCCAGCCAGTGCTTCTCTCTTCTTCGTTCCTAAAAAAGACACCAAGTAAGTTCAACCTTGTCTAGATTACCGTGGCCTTAACCAATGTACACTCAAAGACCGCTATCCATTACCAATTATTTCAGACATTCTGGAGGCAGTGAGAGGTGCTGTCATTTTCACTAAACTCGATCTCAGAGGTGCTTACCACCTCATTCGCGTAAGAGAAGGCAATGAGTGGAAAACTGCCTTCAGGACTCCCTTTGGCCACTTTGAGTATCTGGTGATGCCCTTTGGTCTCGCCAATGCCCCTGCAGTATTTCAATGCTTCATGGTTCGGGTCTTTTCTGACATGCTGTTCTTTTTTGTCATAGTCTATCTGGACGATATTTTAATTTACTCTAAAGAACCACAGGCCCATCAAGAACATGTACGAGCAGTTTTACAATGCCTACGTGAACACAAGCTACTGGCCAAGCCTGAAAAATGCCTTTTCCATGTATCAACCATTCATTATCTTGGCTTCGTGCTTAGTTCCAAAGTTATCGGAATGGATCCATCCAAGGTTGATTCTATCCTGTCTTGGCCCGCTCCCACTTCAGTAAAACAGATCCAATCCTTCCTGGGACTTGCTAATTTTTACAGGAAATTCATACCCACATTTTCTGACATAGTACATCCCATTGTAACGCTCTTAAAGAAAGCCACTCCATTCCATTGGTCTGCGACTCAAGAGAAGGCCTTTCAATAACTGAAACTGGAATTCACTCGCGCTCCAATCCTAGCTCAACCTGATATAGATCGACCCTTTTTGGAAGAGTCAGATGCATCCGACTTTGCCATAGGAGCAGTGTTAAAACAGGGACTTGAGGACAAGATGGAGCATCCTATTGCATACCTATCCTGTACCTTGACTCCTAGTGAGACTCATTATTCCATCCTGGAGAAGGAACTATTAGCTATCCGACAAGCCTTCACCGACTGGCGTCATCTCCTTTTGGGTGCCAAACACCCAGTACAAGTTCGCATGGATCACTGAAACCTACAAATCCTACAGTCCTTGGAATGCAGAAATAGCCGTCAGGCCCGTTGGGCCTTCTTTTTTGCCCAATATGAATTTCGAATCCAACACTTTCCTGGAACACATAACCTCCTAGCTGATGCCTTGTCCAGATGTCCAGATTATGAACCCCTTGAAGCCCGGACCTTCCCCAAGATGTTTCCTAACACAGTGTTCGTAGTTCAAGCCATTACTCTCCTGGAGGATATTCGAGCCAAGACACCTTCTTCCGAACTGTGGAAGGAATATAAAGGATGCAATCTAAGGGGTCTCATGATGAAGGACAGATATCTTTTCAAGGAAACATGGCTGGCTATTCCCACACAAGAGCTGAGACATAAGATCACAAATCTGTGCCATGATACCCTCCATTCAGGACACAGAGGAATCACCAACACCCTCCGTCTTATACAGATGCAGTTTTGGTGGCCAAGGATGAAAGATGATGTAAGAACCTATGTTCAATCCTGTGCAGTGTGCAATCAGAATAAATATGATAACAGAAGACCAGCGGGTCTTTTACACCAACCAGCAATACCGGCACGACCTTGGGAAATCATCGCCACAGATTTTATTGTGGAATTACCCCATCCAGAGGATACATGACCGTAATAGTTACCATCGATTTGTTTACACATATGGCTCACTTTACACCTTTGTTCAAGCTGCCATCCTCATCTGAATTGGCAGGAATTGTTCTGGAACATATATTCAAGCTTCATGGACTACCTTCCAAAATCATTTCTGACAGAGGGCCACAGTACATATCCCAGTTTTGGAAACAACTATGTCAAATATTGGGAATCCAGCACGCATTTTCCTCGGGGTATCATCCACAGACCAACGGAGCAACTGAACGAGTCAACCAGACCCTAGAACAGTACCTTCGTTGCTTCGCCACTAAAGTCCAGGATGATTGGTCGCTTTTGATTCCTGTAAGTGAATTTGCTTACAACAATCCGGATCATTCAGCTATCAAGACCAGTCCATTCTTTTGCAGTCAAGGATTTCACCCTTCAGTTCTACCATCCGTTCTTCCACATCCTACCCCAGTTCCTGCGGTCGATTCCTGGATTGAAACACTGATCAACGTACACAAGGACCCCATGGAACGCCTGGAAAAGGCCAGAAAAGATGTCAAACAATATGCAGACGCCAAAAGGAGGCCTAGTCCTTCTTATGCTGTGGGAGATAAGGTTTGGCTGTCTTCGAAACTCCTTCCTCGACATCTACGACGAAATAAACTGGCTCCCAGGTATTATGGACCTTTCTCCATAAAGGAAATTATTAATCCATTGGCCTTTCGACTCCAACTTCGAGGATCGTGGAAAAGGATTCATCCAGACTTACACTTCTTTGTTAAAACCATGTGTACAATCCACTCGAACTGCTCCAAGACCTACTCCAGTAATTGTCAATAACCAACTTGAATTTGAGGTCTCCAGGATATGTGACTCCAGATACAGACCAGGTCAACTCCAGTATTTGGTCGAATGGAAAGGATATCCTCCCAGTGAGCGCACCTGGGAACCCGTCTAAAACATGAATGCCCCCCGATTGATACAAAGATATCATCATATCCACCCTGGCAAACCCGGAGGTGCGGGACTTAGGAGGAGGCATACTGTCATGAACCGCCGATTACGTCCATTCTGGACTTCGTGGTCCATGATGCATCGTGGTCTGACCTCCGTGATCCTTCCAACATGGATATATCTTTATATATATATTTGGTATTTGGAGGTGTAGTATCCTCACCCTTTACAGCCTCGTCCTATAACCCCCAAGGGGGTTTATCTTGATATTATCACGGGCAACCCAAGTTGCTTAGGACTAAATTGCACTAGATAGGACTTTGTAAGTAATTCTGCATAATTATTCAGTCCATCAGCTCAATTATTCTAAAAAAACACGCATAAATAATTTAATTAGATGATTGATGCAACTCAAAGGTCACCTGGAAATTAACTGAGTGATCATTTTGAAATGTTGTTCCTTTTGAGATTTACTTTTGATACAGGGTGGGATATATCTTTATGTATATACCTTCCAACATGGCCGTCAGTTTCAAAACGCTGCTTACCAGCCCTAGCACGTTGCATTCAACTTCCTACTAAACAGCCACGCCCCCGAGACTCTGCGCGTCTCAACGCTACTGCTTGGAGTAGTTAGACGTGTGTTGCCGGAGTCCGCTTGGTGCTCTCTTCCGAGTCCTTGTTCTCTTCTTCCTAATTGTATTCCCGTTCATTCCCTTTCCTTTCCTTACCCACTTCTGCGCTTCATTCCTGGACCCTTTCTGTGCTTGGTCCTATGATGCTTCCGTACCTCCGAGCCGGGACACTGTTTCCTTCCTGGTTCCCAGTCCTGGATGTTTGAACGCTACCCAGCGAAGGACACTCGTAAATCTCACGCTGGAATCCGAAGACCCGCAAACGCGCCTGTACAAAACCTGGACAGTGCGAAAGAAGGAAGCCACTTCCAAGAAGGTCGCAAGTAAAGAGAAATAGGTGAGAAGGGGAGAGACTTGTGACACTAGCTTGATTAGGTCTCCCTTGGGGCTTACCCTTAGAATTTTGTTTGGGGGCCTCTTTGGAATTGGAATTATTTGAATTCTCTTTGTGGTCTTTCTTAGGCTGCTTTCCCTCATCCTTTTTCTGAGTGACCCCTGAATCCTTGTGAGTGGCCCTGCTGGCAACCCACAAGTCAGCAGCCTTAGCCAGTTTCTTAGAATCCAGTTCTTTTGAATCTGCCAAGTGCTGTATGAGCTCAGGAGAGCAGGCATCATAGATAGACTCCAACATTACAAGATTTCTCATTCCTTCATAAGTGTTAACTCTGTAACCCTTAATCCATCCCTCTAAGTTCTTCAAACACTCATTCACCCAAGTAGCCCAAGGGGTACTATCATGCTTTTTGAGGGTCCTAAACCTCTTAAGGTACTGGGAAGGAGTCCTCCCAAATCTAGCTATTAAAGTTAGTTTTACACATTTATAATCCATCCTATCCACCTCCCCCAACTCCATTACCACATCAGAAGCAACAGGGGGGGGAGCCTAGAAAATAACAAGGGGATCAACTGATTCCCTGCGATATCCTGGAGCCCATGATTGTATTCAAACATAGCTAACCAATCTAATACATCCAACTTAGGTTCATACATACCCACAATCTCTTTAGGCATCCGGGGTCTTTTTGGACTGGAAGATCTAGAGGATTCGGGGAGAGAAGCATTTTCCAAAGACAATTTCTTAATCTGAAGCTCACGATTGAGCTCTAATTCTTTGAGCTTTAGTTCTTGATGCATCTGTTCCGTTTGGGCATTAATTCTTTTGAATTCTAGTTCCAGTCTCATTTTTTCTAGAGTGATAAATTCAGGACTTAATGTGGGACCTGATAAGGGTCCAGTAGCCACAGGTTAAGGCCTTTGAACAGGCAGAGGGCCAGAGGGGGTGACATTGTTATCCTCCTCTTTCTCATCTGCTTCAACAATAACATCTTCAACATTATCATCCTAAATGTTTGCTACATTTGCTGGAGTAGTAGGCACTACAGCACCACTATCCAGACTTTGCTTTTCTAACAGTCTATCAATCATTTCTGATTTCTTGCCTTTGACAGGAAGACCTTTCCGTCTACACAGATCCCTTAAATAATCAGCAGTATTAGTAAGGAGGGTCTCCTGGCTGTAACTTTCCATACTTTGACTTTGTTTAAAATAAACTTTTTGTGATTGTTAGCCTTGTGGTTAATTGAACCAAGGTACTAGCAGCACACTAAAATGTAAACCCAATACTTTTATCCCACCAGTGTTAGGCAGAATCCTGTGCAGTTCCCTTAGGGAGCACTACAGAAGATTAAGACTACAGGTATGAGAAATAAATCCCCTTTGGTATCAGTCTGTACCACAAAGATTTAGTTGGCAGCTGTGGCTAAGCAGTCAGACTTATCTCAAGAGGGAGATGAGCAGTATTCAGGGTTTACACAATAGGGCGACAGTACTATGGTACAAGGAAACACTGACCAAAGCTTTGTATTAAAAAGAATATATATATATTTATTTTACACACTTCTAGTTCAACACATTAATCACAGTCAATAAAGCAAATTAAAATCAGTCAAGAAAAGTATACACAACTCCCTAGTTAAATTGTAGACAAGTTTGAGCAGGAGTGAAAACTGAGCAACGGCACAGTGAAAACCAAACACAAATGGCACTCTATCAATTTCTCACAAGGGAGGGAAAGCACAAGTTATACAGAAATTTCATACACACCCTAGCAACACTTCCCATAAGTTTGTGAACAATTTTAGGCAAGGCTGTACTTTAGCATAGAGAATACTTAAATGAAAACCGAGCAAAATGGCACTTCACAAGTTTTAAAAATGGGAAGGAAGAGGTGTTTAAAAGAATTAGGTGCACCAACACAGTTCTAGTTGAGAAGCAATCTACAGAAGGCAGTTCTAACAAATTCAGCCAGAGTCAATAGGCCTGTGCCAAAGTCAGTGGTACAGGGCAAAGGGCCCAGGAGCAAAGTGTTCTTGTAGCTGCAGTCAAGTCTTTGGTTAACGATTTTGAAAAGGTGGATGCAGAAGGTGAAAGACAATGTTAGACGATAGGGGCGGCCAACCCAACAGGTAGGTAAAGGATTTAAAACACCTTTAGTACTATCACTCAAAAAGGGAGGCCTGGCGGAACAATGTACCTTAATATGAAGAAGAGGCTCCTGCGGTGGTGGTTGTTCCTGGTAGTTCCTGCAGTTTGGGGGATCCAGCAGAGGAAGAGAGGCTCTGGTCATGGAGGAAGGTTCGAGTTACTGCACTACCCAGCGATGAAACCAGCCGCGGTGCTGCCAATCGAAAATAAAAGGTACGCTCCTTTTAATCACAGTCCGGGTGGATGGCTGCCTGGCTATCCGGCCTCCAAGTGCAGGGCACTGGCAATTCGACCAAGGCAGGTCCGGGAAGGAGATTGGCAAACTGGTTGGCCCCACCAGCTCAAGGGAAGAAGGCTCTTTCAGATGAAGATCTCCTCTCGTCGTGTGGAGAAAAGTGCAGAGACGCTGCAGCAGGGCTTCACCGGTGGTTCAGTCATGGCAGATGTCTTTGGCTTCTCTCCTCTTCGTTTCCTCAGTTCCAGTGGCAATGTCTTGATCTTCCAGTCCTCAGGACCCTGCTTTTATGCAAAAAGACCCCCATTCACACAGCCTAGCTGTCACTCACACAGTGGAGTGGTCATCTTGGCGGGAGACCATCCAGCCTATCAGGTTAGAGTGCAAAATGAGTTGTTGTGGCAACTCTGTCCAGGTGTCCTACTCCCTGTTACGCTTGATCTAAAATGGCGCTGGTGCGCAATGCATTCTGGTAGCGCTCAGAGCCATGATGGATATTTACTTCATGCCGCAGTGAAACGCTGCACACATTTTGCTGAGTGTTAGATTCACAGTGCTGAGACAAACATGCTTTTTCAAACCTGGTATGCGGTCAAGGCCATTTCTGCTGGGAAAGCTAACGTTGTAATGGCTTACTACTGTTCTCCGTGGAGTGTGTTTTTAGAGAAGGGAGGCACTGCGCTTCTTGGGGGGGAAGCTCTCGATTGACCCAGCTGGGAACCGACGGCTGTTCCTCAACTGCACAAGTGCAATTTCCAGAATGTTCGAGAATGAACTCCCCTTTGTGGAGTGTGTATATATGCAGAAGCCCAGAGGTGGTCAGGTGAGACTTCAGCCGGAGAAAGGACACTTACGTCCGACCTTCCTGTGAGCTGTGGTGCTCCCCGAGGTCTTCAAGCCACTTCTGGACGAGATGAGGAATCCTGTACGCTCACGGTGATGTATTTCTTTTTGACTTCTTTACTTCTTCTGTGATCTATGTCATTGTTATTTTTATGAGTTATTTCTATGTACATGTAAGCTTTGAATAAATAGCCGTAAAGAGCTGATTGTCTTCTAAAGAGTGCGTGGCTGTGAGTTATTGTGTCTGTCTGTTTATGGTTCAAAGTATTTGCTCTATAATTGCATTGGTGATTTATGGTTGTTCCGTGCACTTTTCAGGGGAGAGCAATACATTTTTGGTGTCACGAACAGGATGCTCGTGATGAGTTGTTCCGAGTATTCAAGAGTCTGTTGAAACGTAGATCGGATTTGGTTGTCGTGTAAGTGAAGTTTTTGAATAGTGAAGATTTTTTTCCCGCTTTTGTAAGTGTTTTGAGTGCATGTGGGAGTGATTGCAGTGTGGAGAAGAAAATATATAGGTTCAACGAGGTTTTGCTTTGTTTGCGATAATTAGTAGTTTGTTCAAGAAGAAGAACGTTACTACTGGCGGTGACTGTTCTAATGTTGTTATTCCAGGCTGCACTAAGAGTCCATTTGATAAATTGGCTCAGGTGTGGGCATGTGGTGCCGGTTTAAGTGAAACTTGGGATCAAGGATTGGGAGATGCGGATCCGGCTGATGTAATTGCATGCTTTCAACAAGTTCCAGTAGAGCGTGGCAAAGAATGTGCAGCATTAGGTAGGCGAGGTTGGGTTCTTTTGCATGCTTATAGGAAAATACATCAAATGAAGGTGGAAATGAAAAATTAGGTCTTGCGATTAGAGAGAGAGCTTGCTGCAGAAAGGTAGACTGCGTTAATGCAGCAGATTCAAATGAAACTGTTTAAAGATAAGGCCGACACGTATCAGGCGGTGGCCGAGAGGGCAGCAGTCCGAGTAGCTCGTTATAAGTATAGGAAAAGACAGGGAGGGGTCAACAAAAGAAAGGTGGCAACTGTAATCGCTACCGCTGGCGTAGACCGGGATCCGGATAAGTGGGATGGTGATATTTTTGATTCGACCATTCTAGAAAGTAGTTTTGCAGATGAGTCTGACCCCAAACCAGAGGCGAAACAGAAAACAGTGGCGGCTAAGCCTGTTAGAAGACGGCGAGCCGGACCACACCCGCAGAATCCTGGTGGTGGTATGGTGGATTTAACCACTTTTGAGGATTACACACAACAGGAGGTTGGGGAAATTATTACCCGTTTGAGGCAAAAATCAGGGGAAGCTTTATTGACATGAATGGTGAGATTGCTAGATGGGGGTGCTGCAGGGTTGTTGGTAGATTCTACTGATTCACCGCGTTTTTTACCCCTGTCAATTGACACCAATGTACAGGAGGTCTTAAGAACAGGACCGCCCCCTGACGCAAATGGTCAAGATACGCAGGTGTCTTTGTTGCACCTGGTAGCCCAAGCATGTAACCGTAAATACCCTATTACCACAGATTGGCCCAGTGAAGAAACAAAGTGGTATACATTGAGAAAAGCAATTCAAAAAGTCAGAGAGCATGGTATGAAAGAGGCGATTCACATAGATGCTCCTGATCACATGGGAGCCGTGCCGCTCTCAGTTTCAACTCGAAACATGGTGATTAGTACTGCGCCACCCGCATACAAAAGTGTCATTATGACTTTGCTCGTAGGTATGATGGGCAAGGCTACTGATGAGGTAGCAGATGCCATTCGGCAACTTGCAGATTTGGGAAAGTGGGATAAGAGTGATAACAAGCCACGAGAGAGAGAGGGGCGTAGTGAGAGGAGAACCAAAGGCAGGCGGCAAGATAGCAGAGACTCCCGAGTGTCCCTAAAATACATGTTTTTGGCTTTGTTAAAAGATGGTGTGCCACACGAGGAAACTGATGGCATTGAGACCAAAGTAATGTATGATTTATACAAAATACGAGGACTTGCAGCCAAAGAGCGCTATAATCAGGTTAAGAAACAAGTAGTCAGTAAGCCACAGGGGGACACCTCAACTTCTGCTCCCCCTGCGGAAGAACAAGACAAAGGGTCTTTGGGGACACCTTCCCCGTACCAGCCGACATACGCTGATTTGAGAAATGTGGTGAGTGCGATGTTAGAGGCGGAGTCGAGTCACACTCATTCGAAGTTTGACTAGGGCTTCGGCCAAGCTCCGGCAGCGTCTGCCCGCATAAAAGTGGATAGGCGGCCTCATGTTGATGTGAAGGTTTTTTGGGGGCCAGGAAATACACAAGGGGTGCGAGCATTGATAGACACCGGGGCGGAGGCCTCTTTGATTCATGGTAAATCAACAAAATTTAAAGGCAAACAGTTTACGATTACAGGTTTAGGGGGAAAGGAGACCCCTGCAGTACAAACGAGAGTTGAGATGAAAATAGGCAATTTAAAGAGGCAGAAATACCAAGTGTAGATTATCCCGATACCTGAATACATAATTGGCTTTGACATTTTGGAAGGGCTAACCTTGGGACTTGGCGGTAAAATGTACCAGTTTGGGGTGAGTGCATTGATTTGTACACCCATTACCGTAGGCAAATTAAAGATGCCCCCAGTGCAAGTGCCAGTGGCAACCAAGCGGGTAGCCATGAAACAATACCGCATTCCTGGGCGGCACTAGGAAATTTCAGACACCATTAAAGGCGGGTGTATTACGCCCTATTACCACCTCATGGAACAATCCGCTCTGGCCTATTAAAAAGGGAGATGGGTCGTGGAGGATGACGGTGGATTACAGGGAGTTGAATAAACATACTCCTCCTTTAGTGCCCGCAGTCCCAGATGCTATTACCTTGATTGAAAATGTCCAAAAGTTTGAGGGGACTTGGTATGCAGTGATCGATTTAGCTAATACATTTTTCTCCGTGCCATTGCTGACGAGTGTCAAGAACAGTTTGCATTTTCGTGGGGGTGGACGTCAGTACACTTTCACGAGACTACCCGTGGGGTACGTGCACAGCCCGACTATCTGTCACCGGATGGTGGCAGAGCACTTAGATAAGATACTGTGTAAACCTGACATACAAATCTCTCATTACATTGATGATATTTTGATTCAGGG
Source organism: Ambystoma mexicanum (assembly GCF_040938575.1). NCBI lineage: Eukaryota > Metazoa > Chordata > Amphibia > Caudata > Ambystomatidae > Ambystoma > Ambystoma mexicanum. The sequence continues at coordinate 815,340,569 of NC_090929.1, forward strand.
CAAGGATGAGCACAGTGTGCAAAGTCAGTTAGTTGTCCTTATGGAAGGATTGAAAAAGGAAGGGTGGGAGATTAATCCGAGTAAAATTCAAGGTCCAGCTGAAACAGTGATATTCCTAGGGATTCAGTGGCATCATGGGCATCGAGAAATGGTGCCAAAAGCTCAACAGAAAATACTTGAATTCACCACACCAACGAACAAAAAGCAAGCTCAGCAGTTTATAGGACTTTTTGGGTTTTGGAGACAGCACATTCCGCATTTAGGGCAGATATTGGCCCCCCTCTACAAGGTGACACGAAAGAAATATGAGTTTCAGTGGGGGGAAGAGCAGCAGAAAGCCTTTGAGATGGCGAAAGACACGGTGCAGCAGGTGCTTGATTTATGGCCCTTGAAGGAAGGCGAAGTGGAATTAAATGTTTCTATGCAAGACAATTATGCTAACTGGAGTGTGTGGCAAAAACAAGACAGGAAACATGTGTCATTAGGGTTTTGGAGTTGTAAGTTGCCCACGCTGGTAACTCATATACTCCGTTTGAGAAGCAATTGCTGGCATGTTATTGGGCTCTTGTTGATACCGAGCAGATGACGGTGGGCCATGATGTATTCATGAGACCTGAAATACCAATCATGCAGTGGGTACTGAGCTCTCCTAAAACACATCGTATAGGACATGCTCAAGAAGCCAGCATAATTAAGTGGAAATGGTATATTCAAGACCGAGCCAAATCAGGAAAGGGTGGAGTAGCAAAACTACATGAGCAAGTAGCCAACATACCACCCTCAGATTACATACCACCGGAAGTGCCTGAAAAACGTGAGTCTCTTGTGAAATGGGGAGTACCTTACAGCGATTTGACCGTGGAGCAAACAGATCATGCTTGGTTCACGGATGGTTCAGCCCGATACGTGGGAACTGAGCGGTACTGGAAAGCAGTGTCGTACAATCCCAAAACAACGACAGGAAAAGGGAAGAGCAGTCAGTTCGCAGAACTTTACGTGTTTTACCAAGCGTTAAAACAAGAGACCCCTGGTCAGTGTTATGTGTACACAGATTCTTGGTCAGTGGCAAATGGATTGGCAGTGTAGTTGCCAACTTGGCAAAGGAATGGATGGAAGATTCATTCAAAAGAGCTGTGGGGAAAGGAACTGTGGCAAGATATTGCAGAAATGTTGTTACAAAGTGAAATCACTGTATATCATGTGGACGCGCATTGTGCCACAGATTCATTAGAACGTTGGTTTAATTCTGTTGCAGATGAACACACCAAGATTTCCTCAGTGGATGCAGAGGCTCGGGAAGATGATATGGAGGGTTTGGCCAAATGAGCCCATCAGAAATGTGGGCACCTTGGAGAAAAGGCTACTATCAGGTGGGCACAAGCTCGAGGCATATCTTCTAAAGAGTGCGTGGCTGTGAGTTATTGTGTCTGTCTGTTTATGGTTCAAAGTATTTGCTCTATAATCGCATTTGTGATTTATGGTTGTTCCGTGAACTTTTTGGGGGAGAGCAATACACTCTCCCTCCCACACAACGGACCCACCCCAGACTCAGTGGCGCCAAAAGGAGGGCTTCTTGGGAGAAGCCCGCCAAAAGGACAAACAAAGGATCCCCGACCTGGGTTAGGAGCTTAGAGAAAGACACAAGAAAGAATTTATATTAAAGTTCTGGCAAATAAAAACAACCGGAGTAAAGTTAATGATAAAATAAACCAGCGGTATGTTAGAGGCTTTCAGTAAAAGTGGTATCCTCGAACAATGGGAAAATCCCATAGGAAAATATTTGTGGTCGAATATTTTCGGTAGTAACCACTGCCACCAGCCAGAAACTTTTGAGAGAGGGACTGTACGATACCCTCTCGAAAATGAACACCAGGGAAAAACTATTAACCCTTCCCAATACCTCCATAGTAAGATGGGTTGTACTGGTTTAGTTCATAAAAATTGACTAGTAAAGTCAATGGGGACTTTACATGCCCTGGGAGACAGTAGTCAGTCCCAGGGTATAGAGTCTATGTTTGGGGTCGCTACGACACCCCTGTGTCACTGCACTGAAGGTGCTGATAACACATGTGTATAAAGATGGTTCCTATGAGGGTGAGATAAACCGCATAGACATTAAACACAAAAAATAGCCTAGAACACACGTAGCAATATGCCTAAGAGTGGGAAAAAGGGTCACACTCTTAGCAGAAGAAAAAAAAAACCCTTCAAATCCAGCAAAGCTGCTGGGGGACTCTATATGTAATGGAAGTTAGCCATGGAATGAGAATTCTCCCTAGCACCTGCAATTTGTCACAGTAGATGAATAGAAACTCTTTCAGTCACTTTTCAGCACCTGCAGGCCCTGAGCGACAACCTATTCTTGGTTATAACATCTATGGGACTAGCAGGGTAGGTATACTGGTTATCTGGTGATTGTGTACTGACCTCTTTTTTCATTATACCAAGAAAAGGTAATGCAAGTAAATTAACATCCTACTTTTACTTACAACCCCTTCTGAATGTACTGTATGCCTGCAATTACTTTATGCAACTGAAATCTGGCTGTCCCCAGTCCAGATGGGGTTTTTAAGAGCCCTCTTTCTGAAAGACCCAGAATAGCAGTTGCCACAGACAAACATAATACACAAATACAAGTAGCTTAAATATTTACTGAACCAACCTATGAATAAAACTTGCTAATTCTTCAGTTGGCCAAAGGTTCATTAATCCACAGATGTTCTGCTCAGCAAGATCTCCATTAAGAAAAAGCCCCTTACCTTCTCTCGCAAACCCGGGGTATCACAGAGTGACTCGCCCCGACTTCCCTTCCGCTATTGAATCAGAGACCAAAGTCACCAAAACTATTGCAGAAATCAGACATGGGACTCAAATCTCAGTAGAGGATGCTTCGCAAAATGTTTAATATCAGCACTGCAGGTTAAACACAGAAAGAACATGCAGATTACATTGTGACAAGGTCAGTAATCGGACCTTGTCAACAGGGCATGGGACTCCCTCTCAGCTGGGGGTGCAAGGCCTACCAGGGTGGAAGCCAGAGCCAGTTATACCCAAGAGGGGGACAGTGACAGTTGAGAGGGCTTCAGTTCCTGTCCCCAACCCAAATGCCTGTATGTATATGAACGGTAACACCTTGCATCACCCCATACCTCTGCAAACACATGCTTGCCAGTTCTTTTGTTACCATTTCAAGCAAACACAGGCGTAAGGAGCCTAGGTGCCACCATTAAAAGTATAACAGTTCAGAGCCTCCACACAGACCATTCCAGTCATTAGGATTCTGAATTCAGTGGAAAGAGATGCCAAAGAGAGCTACCAAATGTCAACAGCATGCATTTCACTCTGTCGGCAACCACACAGGCACACAAAAAAGACTTGTACAACTATATCGCTAAACCTAACAAATGCTCAAATCTTACCTGGGACTTCACTGCAATGTGGCCCTCTAAAACGAACTGGGACATTCGCCAAAGTGGGCTGCCATTCTTGCAGCATGGCAGTGCCCTGCAGTGAAAATGGGGTGGGACTTAGCCCCCTATTTGTAAATAGTGTCCATTGCAACACCTCCCAGACAGGGAAGTCAGGATCAGGTTGGGCACGGCCAGAAGTAGAATGGCAGAATAAGGGGGACGGTAAGAAAGGTGACAGGAAATAGGAAGGTGTGGGTTAAATCGAGTTAGGTCAGAAGAGGATGTGGTGGCACACCAAGAGACCAGCAGCAGGATGACTGTGGACTGGAACGTGTAGGAGATTTGAAGAAAAGGTAAGGGATTGGCTGATGAGAACAAGGAGTACTGCTTGGAGACTGAACGCAAAGCAAGTGGAGTGAGAGAAGTAGAGGAAGTGTAGAGAGTGAGTGGAAAATGATTGTGAGAGTTAAAGAAGGGTGACTGAGTAAGTGATGGGGTGGAGAAGTAGTGTGAAGAGGGGGTAGTAGTGGTGTGGAGAAGGGAGAGTAGAGGGGGGAGATGGGTAGAAGAGAGTAGAAGGGAGTAATATCGAAGGGTGTAAGTAGGTTGTAGAAAGAGAGAAAGACCTTAAAGGGACAGAGGAGGAAGACGTAGGACAAGATAGCAGATAGAAGATAAGAGTTGGAGGGTGTAGAGTAGCGAGAGAAAGGGAGCGATATAGAGACACAGAGAGGAACATTGAGGCATGGAAAGAAGACCATCGAGTGAGGGTTGAGTGTCTAAAAGTCACAACCCTACAAACACTTAAAACTAATCCGAACATTAAAGTAGGTCAAGTCTAGAAAGTCCTGGAGGAAGATTAGAACGACAAGGCTGAGAGCTTTTAGGCTCTACCTCACCTGGGAAGTAGGAACACCTGAGCGAGGGTGGGAACTACTTATTTTTGATGAGAGTAAGGGATAGCCCTTCACACCCTGCCAACATTTCTAATAAAAATCTTGAACCATTTATTTTATTTTATTTGTTTTTGGTTTATTATAAACCTTTACAAAATACAAACGATTTCAAAACAACAAATGATTCCAAAACAACAAAGAAGCAATAACTCAACCGTTTTTCACTTAAAAATCACAAACATAGGGCCTCATTATGAGTCCGGCGGTAACCGAGGCGGTAAAACTGCCTGCTTACCGCCGGACTCATATTACCATTCCACCTCTGTGATTCCCGGAATTACCGGGACATTACAACACCGGTGACCCAGGAATTCCAGAGGCGGAATGGTGTAAATCCCCATTCCCATTGAGTCCCGTAGGGATCATGGAAACACTGGCACCATCTCGTGATGGTGCCGGTGTTTCCTCGTCCGCCTGCAGGCGGGTAGTGTTAAACCCGCCAGGTTAGACCTGGCGGGATTGACGCCTCTGCCTGCAGGAGTCATGATCACCCGGTATGGAAACAAAGGTGGCGGCAGGTTTACCGCCACTGTTGTTTCCATACCGGGTGAGTTGTAATGAGGCCCTTAGTATCCATTCTGTAGTGCAACTAACTCTAAGGGCCTCATTACGACCCTGGCGGTAAGGGGTTAACGCCAGCGTTAGCTGCGCCGACCCCTTACCGCCAATTACGAGGTCCCTTAGCGCCATGGCGCTTTTAACACCTGCTTTTAGCAGGTGTTAAAATCCATGGCGCTAAGGGACCATGGAGTTAATTACGCCACCGTAATTTACGGTGGCGTAATTAACGCCTTCCCCACTCCCATTATGCCCTATGGGGCAAAAATGGGAATGGGGAAGGGTAAATGGGGATTGGGGACTTACCGCCCCGCAGACCTCGGAATGGGGCGGTAAGTCCGCCAACCACCATGGCGTAAACGTAGTTTACGCCATGGTGGTAAAGTCACGGCCCAGGCGGTAACTTACCGCCTGGGTCGTAATGAGGCCCTAAGTACTTTAAAGACAAAGTTTTAGTTAAAACCTCCAAGACAATCTTACATGACAACTGTCTGTGCTTGGATCACCTTATCGCATCAAAATGTAAATCTATATTTAACATAAGTCACAAACATTTCTCAGAAATGACGTTACATGTATACTTAAAATAGTTGAGTTTTCGTGTAGCATTCTATTCCAGATGAATTCTCAGTTGACTGTTTCAGTTGAACGTACACATTGTGCAAAGTAAGCAATCCTTTGACTCAGAAGGGCTGGGCAGATAAGTACAATGGGCCTCATTACAAGTGTGGCAGCCACAGAATGATCGGTGCCGGTAAGGGGCCGGCACCGTTCATTCCGGGCTGCCACATTACGAGGTCTGCAGTGGGTCCCGCTCTGGACGCCTGGCCAGACCAGACGTCCTTAGCGGGACCCACTAGCAGACCAGGATGCTAACAACGGACCCGTCATTAAGAGGCCCGTTGTTAGCATCCCCCCCATACCCATTGAGCCCTATGGGGTCTCAAATGGGAAGGGGGATGTACCGTGTCCGGGTCCCAAGAATGGGAATTACCGGGCCCGCCAAAGTCGGGTTTGGGGGTAGCCATGCCACTAAAAACAGCATGGCTACCTCCAAACTCGAATGAGGCCCAATGTGTTGAAACGATTTCACTACCCCCTCAACTTTGCAAAATCTACACCATTGCCAGCCTTTGAAGCATTTACTTCTAATACTCTTCATTTGATTGGTGTGTACCACGTTAAACCTAAAATGTATAAAATTGTTGCGTAACCTCTTACTCTGATACTTCGTAAGGTATCCTTCCATTGCTGGCACCCATTTCCATATCGAACAAGCCTGATTATACAGTTTCGTCTCTGAAATTCTATTCACAGTATTCTGCCAGTCGAAACCCATAAGGCTTACTTTTATTTTAGCTGGTTTGGTAAGCATTGTTGCGGCAGACATACCAAGATTTCTTAGGCATTTAACCATCTCATTATGCAGGATGTTCATGAAAGGGTTAGCAATTTCATTGCCTGCACACGCATACAGTTCCCCATCTCTTGATATTTTACATTTTCTCCATAAACACATCCTTTTCCAAATTACAAAGGTTTTAAGAGATTGCAACCCAAATTTGTATGATAGGATTTCAATCGGAATGCATTTCGGTAAAAAAAAATAACACATTCCTCCAAATGTTCCTCTCCAAAATCTTCAAATAGTTGATGAACACATACACAAACAGTTCTAAACCGTAAACAAGTCTCGGTACAACCTTCATGATTTAGAATTCCCTCAGTTGTACCATGGCAAATTTACCAAATTTCATTTCTATGGAACGCATTTGTCTTATTGCAACTTCCGCTTTTAACTGTAATTGGTTTTTGATTAAAGTAGTTGAGCCCACCCCAGAGAAGCAATAGCCCAAATATTTGAAAGCCGGTTGAGATTTGATCGATTTGCCTTCACAAAAGCAGGTAAAAGCACTTTGCCGCTTATTGGATTTACCAAAAAGAACAATAATTGTCTTTACTGGATTTATTTTGAGTAATAGCTTCGATATAAACATTTCAAACTCCTTTATTAAACGTTGGAGACCCACCTTTGTGTTATCCATCAATAAAAAATCATCTGCATAAGCCATCCATGAGAAACTAGTGTTGCTAAGTTTAGGAGAGACTAGACCTTTGTTGGCCAATGCAGCCTCTGCCCCACTAACGTACAGGTTAAATATCATTGGGGCTAGCATGCACCCTTGGCGGAGACCGGTGGTAATTGTAAATTCCGATGAAAGTTGACCTTCAGAGTTTAATCAAACCTTTAACCTTGTATCTGAATAGAGGGCAATCACGATGTCTAGAAGGTGCCTTGGCTATCAACAAGATCAAAGGCCATACTTAAGTCCATTGATGCAATGAATGTCGGCCTTGCTCCCATTTTCATTGATTTGTCCGATAGACATCTTAAAATGAATCCTCCACAGTCCCTACCAATGTTCTTCTTAAAGCCTATTTGTTTTGGATCCAGAATTTGATTGGTCAGAATCCATTTCTGAATTTCTAACAACACCAAAGAAGCAAACAGGGACACAGTTGAGATCCCTTTTTAAAAACTGGTAAAATGATAGAGACCCTCCACGATTGTGGGATATATTTGGTACTCAGAATGTTGTCAAAAAGAAAGTACAATATTCTAGCCCATATCAAAGGATTTAACTTTAGTATTTTATTAGATAAGTTATTAGGACCTGGTGCTCCCGAGTTTTTAGATCTTTTAATTAAACCCACAATACTTTCCACAGAATGTTCCAAAAACCACTTCAATCTCCCATCTACCCCAATCCCCTCCTTCTGCTCCCCGCTTTTGTAAAGACTAGAGAAGTGGCCAAACCAAGCATCTTCAGTAATAGGGTTGAGATTTAGATCTTTCTGTGGTCATTCTAGACCGTTGATCAGATTCTAAAAGTTTGAGGAGTTAGCCCCCCTCAAAGATTGTAGCATAGCTTCACCATCCAATTGCTCTCTACACCCTCTGTGATATCATCCAGTTTTTGTAGCTTTGTTTGATTCTTTTTTTCATAGTCAGCATATTGGTATGAGATAGCCCTAGTTTATGTAAATGCTGTAATTCTTTCCTTAAGAGGCTTTTACGGTCATGCGCCTCTGTGTCTGTGTAAGGTCTATGAACTCTATTATCCCTTGATCTTTTGAGTGAGTTAGCCTCCAGCTTGAGTATATGTTATATAATGTGTAAAGTTTATTGCTGAATAGCTACCGGCCGGCTTATCATGGGATAGCATATCGTAATCTCTAACCATGGTCGCGGAGAATTTTACAGTTTTTTGTGGGTCAATTTAATTCTGTTCCCCTTAGTATTTGCCATTACCCTTTCCTTGTAAACATTAGCCACCATGTGCTGAGAATTCACAGCTATTTCAAGAGTAAGCATACAATGGTCGCTGGAAGCTGACTCCATAACTTCAAATTTCACCAGGCCATTACCCAACTCGCTGGAAAGAAAAACAATCTATTATCGACTCACATCCCCTCGCTTTCCATGCAAAGTGATCATTATGCAGTAAATCGAGCCCCCATAACTCACCAAAATGGATCCATAACTTCCCTCTCAATTTGGCATTCCCACCCACTCTGGTCTGAGTAGTGGAGTATATCGCATCCCCTGTCACACGTTCAACCGAGCAATCGGCGTTCATATCGCCTGCAATAACAAGTTGACATCCTAGATTCTCATAAATCCATGTTTCAATTGTAACCCCTAAATTAGTTAGCTCATTCTCCAGTTGTTGATCAGTCTGTTCATTGGGGTTCCAGTACACATCCACAATGAGTAGAGGTATGCCCATTCTTTGGTCCCCCACCAAAAAAGACACAACCAAAAATAAAAAATGTGAGAAACACCATTTTCCCGTTTTGACCAGTGGGTTGGAGTCTTTGGGCGCTATAATGAGCCCACCCTTGGGGCGTCCCTTGTTTCCACCATATGCACAAATTACAGACACATTAAAGCCCTCCCAACACAATGTCTCTCTGGCCCAAGATTCTTGAATAAGAACGAAATCAAACAGAGCCAATTCCATCATCAGCTTCCCATTGTTCATTAAGTTGTTGCACCCACGCGAATTCCAGCTCAACAACTTCAAGCAATTCTGTGAGCTAAAGAGGTTTGCCCAACTGTTTCGGCGTGTCAATGGATTCACGCAGAGACACAGCCAACCACCTCCAATCCTGTTTTTCGGAGTAGGGTTCCTGGTTAGGGTTCAGCCTCTCGTTGGCTTGATAGTTGCCCCATTCAGCCCTCCTTGCCCCTTGTGCGTTTACCTGACCAGTAGGGATCTGAAAGTTCTGTGCAAAAATATCAAAGCCTCTGCATTGTAACACTTCAGCTTCTTTCAAAAGTAATGCCCTCACTAAGGGGGAAGGTATAACCAAACGTACATAATCATATCTGACTTTGTGAATGAAATCAACCAGGTATATGTCCGGTGAGATGATTAGACTCAGCTCAGGGATTGAAGCACATAAGGACAGTATATATGGTCTGTTCAAAGATATATTACCAGTCTCATTAAAAAGAGACCTAAGAATGAGACCAGGTAATTCAGGGTTTAAGGGCTTTCTTAATTCTGTATCGTAATTTGTTGATGCCATCTGTGCCTGGTCTCTGCCACCCATGTGCACACCCTCATGTAAACCAGTAAGCTTGTGCAAAGTGTCCTTTTGACCAACATTTTTGCTTACATTGCTGCCTGTTGGTATGTTTGGAGAGCCCTTATCCACCAAGTCCGTCATACCCTCTGGTGGATTAAGACTTTCTGCAAGCACCTTGAGGACCATAAGTCTCAGATCGTCCTCCTTAATCTGTGACCCAGCCTTGTGGTGGCCTTTAGACACTTCCATTACTTCAGTTGGGGTCAGTTTATCACCACTTGATTCTTGACTTGTTACGTGGTCAGACTCTGTAGTCAAATTAATACAAGCCGTGTTCTTCTTTGTGACCAAGAACTGTATTAACTGTAATTCTCTCTCCCTTCCTGAGAGGGCCATGTAGGTCGTGCATATTAGAAGTATGTTGAATCACCCTGACCTTTGGGTATAAGGCCATCCGTGGGTCATTGCCACGTTTATGTCCCCACTCAATGGTGGGGTCGGTTGTCGATTTTTAAAGATCTCGAAGATGTCAACCCTTTTCTTTTTCATAGCGTCGAAGAGCATAGTCCCCCTATGAAAATACACTCTGCAAGGCTTGATCTGTAGTTTTCTTGGTAAGAGGCGGTAGACCAGAAACGGTCTTAACCTTAGGGGCCCTTTCCTCGGGGTATACCAGCACCACCAACCCTTCAACTGCTTCTTGTATAGTATGTTTGAGCTCAGAGTCCCTCAAGAATTTGCTTGCTGATATTTTATTAGGCTCAGGTTTTCTTTTCTGTTTAGCTAATTTTTTTCCGTCTTTTTGACATTTTTATTTGGTAGTTACCATCCATATCAACATGGTTCTGTTTTCCTTCCAACCCCATCTTCTGGTTTCCTTCCTCCCCAATCTCCTTGTTCACTCCCTCTGCATTACATCCATTAGGAGGAGCGGTCAGGACGACTTCCCCACCCTGTGTTTCTGGAATTATTATAATTTTCCCTGTTTCACCTACCCCCTCGTAACCATTGAGCGTCTTTGCGTTGGCCCCATCCCCCTACTTTGCAGGGATCTTTACTGGGTCGTCCTTTTTTACAAGAAACAGTAATGCTTCTCCCATTCTAATTGGCAGCGCCACCACATCACTTGTTAATTTGGTTAGTATTGCCGTCTGCTTGCGTAATTCAAGCAGGATCAATCTATTAAAGATTCCCAGCATAACTGAGATGTCCGACCCTACTGCTAGCTGGTTTAACTTAGCTAGTGGTACATTAGTGTTGAATTCAGAGGGGTACTCCTTCGATAGAAAAATACTAGGGGTGTCAAAGAGATAGTCATAATTGGAAGAGGTCTTAGGTTTACATTAGTCTTCCAATGTTGGCCCCCTGTCATATTTATCTTTGGTAAGACCTGTTGACACCTCCTCCAAAAACAGTAATTGGAAATGGTCAACCGTGTCCTCCATAATTTTTTCTACAAGTGAGAAGTCCTGCGCACATTGCAGCAGTGCATCCTCTTCTTCATGCGACTCCGGCAAGGGCAGAGCCACTGCCCTAGCGAGACTAGCTCGTCTCGTGCTTACCGCAGCAAAGAAATCCGCTCCAGATTCTTTCCTGAGCGGAGGGATTTAATTCATCCTCATGGTGAGCTAAGTTCTAATCGAGCTGCACAAGTAATCTTGTTCCCCTACTGCCACCCGGCAGATAGCTAGCAAGTAGACCTCAGATGTTTATATTCAAAAGGTGGGCTACTCACATCAACAGTAGTTCATAACATAAGGTACCCGTCCGCCACCACCAGCCCAACAGTCGACACACTTGCGGTGCACACTTCGTTGTAAGTATTTGTACAAGTGAATGTCTAAGAATGTGTCCAATAATAGGATTCACATATGTTGTTGTTTTTTTTTTTAAATGAAAAATATAAGTACTCCAACAAAACTACATTAGAACCAAATGCTCCAATCTATTAGGCATCTAGAGTTGCAATTATATGCACAGCCACGTGAGTGGATCTATGAAAGTGAATCTGTGAGGTCATAGAACAATAATATGAAGTAATACCATCTCATACCATGACTTGCGTGCAACCCAATAAAAGTCGTGCAGCAAAGCGTGCTTTTGCAGACTACGAGTTACGTTCAAACTTTGGGGTGCAAAATAGTTCAGAATGTCTAAATAGGCATTTCAGATTCAAAGCAACTTTTAGCACACATCATTGAAATGGAGAGTACTATCAAACGTACAAAAGCTGTTTAACTCCAAAAGTAAGTTGAAAATGCAAACAGCAATATATAAAGAGACGTGTAAATCCCCACCCCTACCCACCGCACAACCAAACAGTTTAACACCCACTTATTGCCACGTGTGTGCGTGCTGTGTACGTGAGGCAGTGACCTAATGTAGGCTTGCCGGGAGAGAGGGGGCGGGGCAAAAAGACATAACATTTTGGGCTGTAATGAAGATAAAAAGAGAGTGAGTAGAAAGCACGCGGACCAAGAGTAGAGTCCACAATTAGAGTCCACGTCAGTTCCAATGAAGAACAAAGTCTAATATTTACTGAGTGATGTGAACAGGCACGGCTCCACACGTTTCAATGCAGCACAAGCTTCCTCTCACAGACGGCGATGTGGTCAGGGTCAGAACGAACTCCTCCACGCCTAACAGCCACTTGTCGCAATTGTGTGGGAGAGCAAATCTTGAACCATCTCTGGGAGTTAGCTTGTTCTTTAAGCCATCTGTGACAACACGCAGTTCAAGAGGGTTACTCCAACAGGTTTCTGTAGCCTTTTAGTACTTTGACTTCTGTGCAATGAATAGAAGATTTAATGACTTCACTAAGGGAAGTTTCAGTCTCCCCAATTAACACAATAGCTTTCTGTATAGAGCTAGTCAAACAGACACCCAAGATAATTTTCCACTCTTAAGATGTGTAACACCAATGAGTCCCCTCAATAAAATTAAGACATTCACTCCTGAATCAGTAGTAATTACAAATGGATACTTTTCCTAAGATACATTTGGCCTAGTGCTGAATGCAAGGGCTGTGTCTTTCTTGAATAAGCATACCCTTCTCTTTTACATTTAATTTAACTTACAATTACATTTCCCATTAAAATTCTTCAGGCATTACATTGCATGCATTTCTTTTTTCCTCCACACCTGTGAGCGCATGAGACATGTGGTTGATGCAACTGCTTGGAGAGATCAATTTGGGGTGGATGAAGTATGGAGTTGTGCAGTGTGCAGTTGAGATAATGATTAAGGACATGAAGGTGTCAGTGAGGGGAGGGTGGGCTGTGTTTGTTGGGGAATATGGGCAGACAGTGTCTAAGCGGTCCGATTTGCAATTCTTGAAAATCCTGCAAGGGATACTTTTTGGGTAGTCCAGTTTGATGGTCGTTCTTGATGAAGCTGCGTAAGGTAAACATTGGCCATCCCCTGCCTGTTGTTCTTGCCTGTCGGTCAAAATGGCAAACATGGCCTGATTTTCCATATTCCTAATCTCGCCTGACAGCTATTCATTCTAAATCCATCTGATGTCATTATTGCAGTGTGAGAAGCAGTGTTGTGGGTGTGATTGCACAGCACACTTGATAAACGTGTGCTTGAAATGCAAAGTTTGGATCCTAGTTTTAGTGATTTTGCTCTGTAATACCTTCTTGATTTCCTTACAATTGTTGTGCTCAGTGTCTTTATACTTTATTTCAAATGGGAAATATTTCGGGGGTGTGGCCTGGCTGGAGACTGATGGCGTTTTGAGACCCGTGAGCTCTGCAGCCCTGTTGCAGAGAACATCGTTTTTATTAATCCTCTTGGTGGTTTTCAAATATTTTAACTGTGCGCTCCTGTTTGGAAAGCCTTCCAGATTGAGCCGCGGAAGTCTATAGCCAGACAACCTGGTATAACTAATATGTGACCTACATCTCCAAGATGAGGCCGGCATACTAAGCTGGTGCCGGGAGGACGACAAGGTGCTTGAAGCTGTTGAGGATTTCAATCAGGCAATACGCCCGGCAATACACCCGGGTCTCACCTAGCATGTAATGCACAAATTAAATATTTATTGTGTCTATAGGTTCAATATTCTGAGTGATATACCACTCATATTACACCATTCTCAAAATACCCCCAAGGTCACACTGGACCAGGAATCAGGCTGGTTGGTAAAGGTAGTATTTATTTATTTGAAAATCAAACACAAATTAATATATGGGGCAGCAATCACCAATGTGGTGACAAAACAATTCAGAAAGTAAGTAAGGCAATTGGATTCACTTATAGCAATACAGTAGATAAAACACAGAAAAAAGAACAGTTTTGGCTTGTGAAAAGATAGCGCTTAGGTTAAGATTTCCCCCTGCAAAGTTGTTAACTCACAAAGGAGCAATTCTACACAGATGTAAGTAAGCAGCAGGTATTCGGGAATAAAAGAACAGAGTACAGTGTTTGAATTTAATCTTCCCTCCCCAAACAAGAGAGAAAAACATTTTGGAAATGTTTACACTTTTAAAATGACAGTTGAAAATGGCTTTGTGAAACAATGAAGTGTGCAAAAATCCTTAAATTGATATAAATTCCTATAGGAGCAACACTAAAAAGATTCTAACAAACATAAGCTATCATGGGAGCAACAATACACTTTAAATCACAATGGGAGTTTGGAAATACTTTGAATGGACTTTACACGTGTAAAACCTTTGCAAAATTGCAAATTCCTGCCTAATTTTCACTATGCGATTTCTAATAAAAACGGGTTTCGTGATGGGTTGTGGATGTAGCTACAGGTCTTAGGTTTATCTCAGAGTTGAAATTACGTCTCTAGCTATAAAATTGAAGAAGTTATGCAAGCTTGAATGAGAGGTGTTTTTGAAAATAAAGGCGCGAAAATGAAAACTGAAAAAACATTTTACAATGACAATTATGCTCTAAACTAGAGTATTCAGGCTGGTTACCAGTTTGAAACACAGTAAACTCCAGAGTGGTCCGCGGAAACCAACCCCAGCCCTTCCGTGTCCGCCTTGCAGGACTCAGTCGGATTACCCGTGGGATGATTTTAAGGGTTTGGGATTTCACAAGACAAAAGGATTTTAAAGAAATTATCGCTAGCACAAGAAATCAAAGCAAGGTTTCAAGACTGGTGTGACACTATTACAAGTTCTTAATTTAAAGAGAGGATGGGTTATAGATTGAGATAGAACAAGGCAAATATACTATGGGTCACTATGATTCCTGTTTATACTTACAGTCCACTGTAAATTAAGATTGGACCGTCAGGTTCTGGTCATCACAAATCGGGTCTACAGGCAGCAGGGCACTTCTGGCGGGATGGTCCGCTGGGCGGTTCTGGTCAATTGGACTGCACCTCAGATTGGATTGGCCCTTCTGGTCACTTGACATTGTAGATTAGCGGGATGGCGAGTTTCAACAGGCAGGCATGAATGGTAGCAAGCCAAACTGGATCAGCATTATTTCCCTGAAGTTTTTTCGGATTGTTTCAGGATTTGGGCCTAGCTGAAAAGAGTTCAGTAAATGCTGATGGCCTTGTTTTTGCAAAGTAGTCTGGATCAGGACAAGATGAAGAATTCTGGAACAGGGCGTCACGCAGAAATCAGGATGTAGTCAGGAATCAGTGTGTCTGTGTGTGGTGAAGTTCCATTTTTTACTGCCAAGTGACATCCCTCAGTTTATGGTAGGGGCAGAATTACAATCCACACCCACACGGCTGTGATTGGTCAAAGGCACTTGCCTTTTTCTGGTTGGAAGCCAGAAAGAGCTGTCATATTTTATGATGTGACTTGGGAACTCCCACAGTTATTTGGACCACAATTTAACTTTCCCACAAGTACACATTTCTATAATTATGCCCTGTAATAAAATCGGACACATGCATTACATATTTTGTGGGTTACCTTTACATCCAATTCCCACGTCAGTGAGAGCTGGCTTTGTCTTTCTGTGGAATTTGGTTAATTTTAATCATAAAGATTTGGCCTAACAATTCCTAATTCGGTAAATATCTGTGCAATCACCCCTAGAACACAGGTATACAATATTACATTTTCAGCATCAATAGTATTTGCTCAATTAGGGTTTCAGTATAACTTTTGTTCCTTATGTAGTCCAGGGTTCAATCACATCTTCAAAGAAAGAGCAGAAAATTAGATTTACAACTACCAACTTGTAGATTTGCCCTCCTTCATGTGGCAAAGTTAAAGGTTTTTAAAGCTTGATTACAAATAGGCATTTAACCACCAAAAGTCCTTCAGCAGTTTTTTTTAATTTTCTTTCAACTGGCAACAGCTGTCAAATTCCTTTGATCAGGGTGGGGGTCCTCCTCCTTGAGAGGGAAGTTTCCTGCCCCTCCCCTGTAGGGATGAGTGTCCAAGCCTGCCATTGTCTTTAGCTGAGTCCCAGACAAAAGTCTGAGGAGTTCTTCGTCATGAGTATGCGAAAACCTCCCAGCAGCAATTAGTCCTTTCCTGCCAGTAGTGAGGTGTCAACCATTCCCAGGCTGAGGCTGTCAGCTCAGAATTAAATATTTAATTAACTCAAGACTGGGTTTTGACTTTAAATTACCTACATCTTTCATTAAAACATAAATGAACACAGTTTATAGGTGGATTTTGACATTTAAAGAATTAGGCCTTTCAACAAAAACATGCTTTTAAACAGGCGAGTTTGCACTTCCTTCCTGAAAAAGCACATAACACGGAGTCCTCTACATCAGATTTTCAACTGCAGCACATACATTTTATTCAGCACCAGTTCGTCCCTTGAGTGCTGGGATTTGTTTGTAGTCTGGATGTATGTATTCAGCCTTTGCTTGGAGTTCTCTCTGCACAGCTGAAATTGTTATATGTTGCCATTTTTAGCCACATTTTTCCTGTGGAACTGAAAACAAATGTTGCTGGGCTGGCTTTTCATGAGATACATTTCTTAGCTGCTGTCAGTCAATGAGGCCCGGCTCCTCTGAGCCACCTGGATGATCTGTAATTCCAGTACCCTTTTAATTTCAATGGTTCACTGGAAAATAAAAAGGTTGCAAAGCTGCATTTTAAAAAGCATTTTTTGGTTTTTAGCCCAATTCTGCAGCCTTGCTTCATGTTAAATGTAACAGCACCCACTGGCATGCTCCTGCAGTGAGAACTCTGTTTTCACTCCCACTTTGACTGTGTGTGGCAGGGGTGTGCAGCCTTTTGTGATTGTGAGCCACACGCAGTTTTGCAGATTTTTGCACGCACAGTGGTTAGTGTATCCATGTTTGGCTGTTTCTTTCCCCATTTGTAAAGTGGTGCAGTGGGGCAAATATCCCACAATGCTACTATGATCGGACCCCCTGTAAGTAGGAACCACTTCGGGGCATAGTGAATATTTATCTGATCAGTCGTACTCTGGCTTTGTGCGTCCCTGACACAGGGAGAACAATGTGGCCCAGGTTCATGCATGACGGGGAAGGTCTTCTCTTACCGCTGAATCTGATTGCCACTGCAGCTGAAGTGCCTCCCGATGGTGGCTTCCTGGCCCTGCGGCGGCTCGCATGTTAGTTTGGGCACTGAGCGGGGTCACCCATTTGGACCCTCTGCTGTGTTCCAGAGCGGTTGGTTGGAGCGGCTCTCCTACGGGATTTGCTGTTGTGGGATTGTGAGGCGATAGGAGCGGACTGCAGTCTACTTAGCCAGGGGACGCACTGAGTGGAGGGAGGCCTGTGGCAGGCGCTGCCATAGCCGCATCACCCGTCAGGCTTCCCTGGGCCCACGTATCCCCATTCCCCTCCTACAGTAGGGACCAGCTGGGGTGACCCTCCCTAGACGAGCTGACTCCAGCCTCAGGAAGTAGAAGTAGGGGACGGAAACTGAAGGTGGGAAAGGGGTGTTATGGGGGGATAGAGGGTAGCCCATCCCCTATTGTGTGCTTATAAGCAACGTAATGTAGGCAAAACAGCCTTGTTTCCGGATCTACTGCAGGCAGGAAGAAAGCCCGCCCGCCCGCCCAGAAGTTTTAATGCAAAACTCTGTATTGGATGATGTATGATAATCTGTGTTTAGATTTTACAGTAGAACCGTCACAGTGGAGGTACATGGTGCATCCAGGCTGGTAGGCCTGCTGGAATCCACGAGGGACTGGCAGTGTCCGAGATTGTCGGCGGCAGAGTAGATGACTCAGCAAGCCACGAGGAAAATGTGGGAGGAATGTGTGGGAGGTGGGAAGGAAGGGGAGTTGGATAGGTGCAAGGATCAACGTTGGCGGGGGACTAGGCAACTGATGGTAGGGGCCGGCAGGCACAAGGTAACAGGGCACAGGGGAATCCAGTTAGTCGGGTAAAGGGGTAAGGGGCCAAAGGGACAGAAAAGTGGTGCAGCAACTTGGGGAGTTGGTATAGGACTAGTGGTCAGTTACCATGGGGGAGCAAAGGGGGAGGAGAGTGGGGGGGAGCTGGGAGCAACTCCCAGGGAAGGAGGAGTAGTCAACAGGGGTAAGGGAAGGGGCAAGTGCAACCGGGAAGGAAGGAGAACAGGAAATCAAATGGGGGCATGCAAGAGGGTATGTCACACAAGCAACAGGGAGCGAATAATAGGTCTGGAGACCATGTGGAAGAGGCAGAGGTTAGGTACCAAAGGAGGTGAGGAGGCGAGGAAGTTACAGGACCCTGGGGGGGTGCGAGGAGTAAGATAGGGACCTGGAAGCTGGGGGTCGGTGTATTAAGGGGTTAGGTGAAGGAAAAGTTTATAGCACTCACACCAGCCAACAGGGAGCAAAGGGTGGGGCAGGCAACAGGGGGTGAAAAGCTCTGTAATGATCCTGCACCTGAGAAAAGTAGTAACGTGGAATCTGATGCAATGGGAAGCCGTTGCCGAATTGGGGAGTGTGTGAGGTTTGTGAGTTCATAAAGTGGAAAGGTGTTGGTTCCGCTCAATGGAGGCTGCCGCCATCAAGTGGGGAAATGTAAGGGTTTTCAAGTTCAGAGCAGAATCTTGATGCTGTATTACCCAGTAACAGAGCACCTGTAAACTACCTCCTGCTTAATAAAGCAACTGCTTCCTGTCCATCCACAATCTGAGTCAGTGTGTTATTTCAGGGGTGGGGGGGGTGGAGATCATATCAAAGGTGAAATGTGTGGAGGGACCCGCAAGGAAAACAAAGTGGAATTGGAAACCAGGCTAACCAAATGCAGGGCCCCTGGGGTTGAGGGGGTTGCGGCTATGGAGAAATAGCGGTCTAATAATCGGGGGATAGAAGGCATGGGCTCGACTATCTTTGACAGGTGCGTGTACAAAGGCTGTGGTATGAGGAGGCAGTGGAGGGGCCTAGTGTAACTGGTTTGCAGTATAGTTCACTGATTGGTGGGCATCCAGCTGTAATATGCCAGTTGCTTTCCCAGCACTGTTGTGATTGTGGGCTAAGCTCTCAGAGGGCCTGAGTACGAACAAATGACCAAGAAAACA
Source organism: Ambystoma mexicanum (assembly GCF_040938575.1). Classification (NCBI taxonomy): domain Eukaryota; kingdom Metazoa; phylum Chordata; class Amphibia; order Caudata; family Ambystomatidae; genus Ambystoma; species Ambystoma mexicanum. The sequence goes on from NC_090929.1 coordinate 815,359,514, forward strand.
GGCATAAACTCGATTTTATGATCTTGGGCTCCCTCATCTCCCCACCAATTTTTCTTTGTTCGGGGACTCCTGCATTTTCTAACATTATATTGGAGAACAAGTCTGATAATACATGCTGCTGAGTGGGCTGTAGGTCCCGTCCGATATCCTTTCAAGTTGTCACCTCATATCTCCATTTGCTCCTGTTAGGAAAGATTTCTCCAAGTGTAATTGTCCCTCCATTTATGGACACCCCAAACCTTTTTCTTTTGTTTGGCTGACCTAACCTGACTTTTTCCAGTGGAGCCCAACCTTCAGCTGTACTCCCCTGGGCGTTTGCTCTTTTGTTATGGAGAAACTGTCAAATCCTTTAGACTGTCAGTACTGGGAAACTATGTTTCCCTTAGTCTTTGACCATGTTGTAATTTCTTGGTAACTTATCTGTGCCCCAAGTACCTTACAATACCGCGCACAGAGGTCTTTTCATTTTAAGGCCCTGGACACCCTCCAAGGATTTTTTGGTGGTTATTCAAGTGTGCCTAGGGCAAACTGGTGGCAGCAGTTTACTTTACTGGTATTTTTACTAAACCATACTGTGTGTATCGTGTTTGGTCCCTGATGGTTGCCAGTGCCGAAAATGCCGTGGCACAAAGTCTTTTGCTCTATCCTTTGGCCATCTTGTCCTTAGCCTTCACCAAGGTTGAGCTGACCCAGGACTTCCTTATTTGGGCATGCAGCCTCCCACAAAAACTGCATCTTTTGCAGGCTCCTGCATGTCATGTGTGCTAGCACTCAGAAAGAGTGTTTGGACTGTCTTGTTCCCATCCACACTGCTGGTGCCAGGATGTCTGGTATGGCTGAATGATTGAGACCACCGTGGGCCATGATTGGCCCACGCCTGGCATGCATGCAAGAGAGCAGATCTTCCATTGGTTATCCCAGATTTCAGCTCGAAACGAATCTTGGATAAGAGAAGGGCCTCTGCATCCATTCCAGGTCAATCTACTGAAGTCCACGCTGAACTACAGAAGGAGTCCAGCATCCAGAAACACTGAAGCAGACCTGTGGAACCGCCAGAGATACACTGGAAGGTCTGGCACCCTGAGATCTCTACTGCCCCGTCGGACCCCTGCTTTTGCTATCGATCTTAAAAAGCTACTACTTTTGGCACCTCCTGATCTCCTGCCAAAAGAGCTTTCTCAGAAGTGTTGCTGGGCTGTCCAGTGAACTGACTAGCTCTACCCCAGGACATCGCATAGGGGCACCGCTGTCTCTAGTTGCAACTTGTAACTTGGGGAATCATTAGCTTGTGGTCCTCGACCCTCTCCCACCAAATTTTAGTCCTGTCTCCTCTGAGTCATGAACATGGAGAGTGTGCCCACCACGAGCCTTTGTGATTCCTACGTCACTATGTTGCGGTGGTGGTCACTATAGGTGCTTTGTCTATCTGCCCTCCTGTGTCCTGAAGCCTGCTGCTTCCTCTCTTCGTTGTGATGTGAGAAATGGCTACTATCCCGTCACGGACGATCATCCTGTCCCGCAGCCGCTGAAAGCCGGATCGCTGAGAAACCGCAGATCTCAAACCTACAATCGACCTCAACTAAACTGGGAAAGTTTGGTCCGACCTGTGCCAAGGGCCGGTGAGTACTTGCTTCACTTACAGGTGGTCCCGGGCACAACCAATACATTTTTATGCACAAGAATCCCTTCAAAGATCCTCACTTTGGCTGGGCTAGCCTGCGTTTCCTAGCTATTCCCGAACATCAAACGTCACTCTGCTTGTAAGGGTAGATACACCTTATTCTTCATCACCTCATGCCACTTCCTGAACAGCTACAGCCCCCTGAAGAGGTACAGTTTTCACTCTTAATCATGATTGCACATTGTAAATGCACTGCTGTACCTTTGAACGTAAGGCTCCCCACTTCGTAGGGTTGGACTGCTTAAATTAGGGTTTGGATTCTGAAGATTGCCCAGTGAAATAATCATGTTAACCCCAATTCTCTTACAGGTTGTGGATGTGTTTTCCTCTGTCTTGCATTAGGCTAAAATGAATTGTATATATGTAACTTAATTATACGCTTGTGTGGTAATTGTTTCTTATTACTGTGGTTATTAGACACCTGTCTAAGAGTAATCTGTGGCTGGTTATTGTGTGTGCTCATTGTGGGCTTATGATCACTCTCACCCCTCCTGAGACGTAGTCTTGACTGCCGTCAAGCTACCTTGATTGATCTGGCTTGTCCAGAAGGTTCCGGTGTTCCACTAAACTAGGGTGGCCTCCTAAACTTCTGCCCACCAAGTCAGAGTTTAGATATTCATCTTAACAGCTCCCTCGACTACAGTCAGTGTTCTTGTTTGAGAGTTGAAGGCATATTATACGCAGTTGGCTGTACAGGAAGTTTATCACGAAAGATGATATGAAGGTCAGCCAAAGCCAAAGAGAGACCGACAGCCTCAATCAAAGACATGATCCAGCAATCTAAACTAAGCCCATGCGGTCCTCTGGGCTTGGAACACATTTCGAGCCCTGATTCAGATGTACAGCCTGCCAGGAAAGAGGATATTACGTGCTTGATGCAATCCATTCAAAAGGAAATGGCTACCCAACGTGTTGCCTCTGACAATAGATGGAAAATGCAGAAAACTGTTCACCAAGGAACTATATTCGAATTTGGGGGATTCCTTGTGAAGTCACTGACCAAGAATTGGAATCCTATGTACGAAGCCACTTCCAGGAATTATTGGGGAAGACAGCAACAGACCTTGCATTGGACCGGCCACAGAGTTTTTTGTCAATTTCCAACAGAGCCAAAACCTCCTGCCAGGTGTCTTGACACAGGTGCATTTCCTTAAAAGCAAAGAGCTAGTCTTTCAGAAGATCAGAACCCAACGAGGTGTAACGTTCAGAGGTAATACCTTGATGTTGCTTCAAGATCTGGCACAGGGCACCATCCAAAAGTGTCGGCATGAAACCACTGACTCAATGGTTAGCAAGTAAAGGAATCCAATACTTTACTTCTGCATTCTCTTCAAATTGGATGACATACAGCATCAATCTACCTCCCTCCAAGCGGCTCTAGATGTCTTGAAGATACCACAAGGTGAACTTCAGATCCCAGATGAAGCAATTTGGGATGCTTTCAATCCCACCTTGCGGGGTGAACTTATAAGCTTACCTTCAGCAAGGAAACGTCCGTTGGGGCACAAAGGTTGGCAGCTGAGCAGTGGAATCGGGTGTGGGACACTAAATACAAGGGGGATGTGTATCGTAAGACATGTAGACATCTGTGGTTAGCTAGGGCGGAACTGAAAGCACTTTGTGCAGATGAAATTTCCAAGCATTTCTGTGTTAGTACCTTTAACAAGTCTTTCTGGATGTTGGCATACAAATTGAGAACCCAGAGAACTAGAAATGCGATTGCCCGATTTCAGGATGATTCGGGCTGCTTGCGAGATGACGAACACACTAAAATGCAAATCCTGTCACAATACTACACACCATTGTTTAAATCAGATTCGTTAAGTAAGGTACACCAGGGAGCTTTCATTCAGGAAGCACAGCTTCCTATAATCTCTGATGACCACAAGCAGCTGTTGGAAAATCCTATAACGAAGGAAGAGGTTCCCCAGGTGATTCAGGCTCTTCTCTATCAGTAAGTCCCCTGGCCAGGATGGTTTCTCAGCCCTCTTTTATAAAGAATTCCTGGCATTACTGGCTCCTCAATTGGCCAAGTTATTTAATACTTTTATGGATACCGAGGCAGTCAGTCACCCCTACCATGGGAGAATCAGTGCTGACCTTGATAGGCAAACCAGACAAGGGTCTCACCTTAAATCCATCTTATAGATGTTGGCATTCTATGATTCTCGTATCTATTCTAAAGTGGTGCCCGCCCGCCTGCTTTACTGCTGTTCCCGCAGAGTCCTTTCTGTCCTTTGTGTTCCGTTGTGGGCGTTGTGATCTGTGCTCTACAATCAAGTTGCCGATCACCCGCACTGCTGGAGAGGATCGGCTTCCAGTAGCAATACACTTTGAGAAACAGTGTCCTTGAGTGTTGGGGGGTGGGAGGGAGACGGACTCTGGCAGCTCCTCGAGCTGTTGGGCGGGCCCTACATCCCAACCTTTCTGAGTACTTTTTGCACCTAAACCGCCACTGGAGTCGTGTTGCTCGTGCCTCTTCCAATTACTTCTTGAGCGCCGCGCGATCTCTGGCGACTGTGACTGATTCCGGCTTTGATCTGTTGTGAACTGCACCATTGTGATTCTAAGCTTGCTGGAACTTCTGTATGAGGTGGCACGACTGTCCCGCCTACGAGTCCCAAGTTTCACCACCTTTACGTCCCGAAGGCTCAATTGAGGGAGTGGTTTTTTCCCTTAGTAGTGGGATCGGGAGGTGCATATTTAGTCTGCTGAGCGAGCCATGGTGGCACTGCATGGACAATTAACGGACCATTGACCCTTTTATTTTAAAATTGATCACAACCATACCGAATTTCTATTCATCTGTTTGTTCATACCCCTGTTTTTATTGTTGTCTTATCTCCGTTATACCTAAAATTCTGGCTGGGGCTGCAAGCTTTTTCCTATCCCTCCACCGGTGTTGAAAAGAGGGCTGCAAGGGCAGTAAGGGTTTCGCTCCTCTCCACCTCAGGTATAACCATTTTGGTATCAGTTTTTATTGAGCTTTTATCGAGTGCTCATTTAATATCGGATTGTGTAGCATTGTCCTCATTTTCTTTTTTGTTGTGCATTGTCTGGGGTTGTGTTAATGTATTTATTTATTGTCATTTTGCCCTTGAAAGACTGCTTTTGCCATAGATACGGCTAACTGTTTTGTGAGGGGTTGTGAGGTAACTTTTCGCCTCTCCCCTCATGAGGTTACTAATTTTACCTTTCCTCTTTTTAGTTGGGCATAGCCCGTGGACGATTAGTTTCATATAACGTTAAAACCACTGTTTTCTACTGTGGCTTCAAATGTTGGGCCTTATACATTGCATTCTGCATGCTCTGTGGTAAAAGCTTTTTGCAGTCTCCCAAAATCAGACAACACCCATGTTTAGCTAATTTCGCAGCATCTTCACATCAAGCTTATCCTGTACTTTGCAATTGCATAGTGCACTTTGCTTATATGGCTTGTTTGTTATCGGGTTACCAGCTACTGGGTTGTGGTTTTCTGTGTGTCTGTGTCCGTAATCCCCTCCTTCCTCTTTTTAATTCTTTGACAAATATTTTTTTGACTTTTTGTGTAAGCCTAGGTGCCCTTTGTGGAAGATGGTTAAACGCAAACTAGGAGAAGAGGGGGCATCAGTCAATAGTCCCAAAAAAACAAACACAACAGAACCCCAAAACTACCATTAAGAAAGCAGTGGGGGGTTTTAAATCAAAATCAAAGGCGAATCAACTTACCTTGGATTCTTATTTTAAGACTATGGCTGGGAATTTACTGCAAAGCGATCTGAGATGCTGCCTCCCCAATTGGGGCTATCGGTCGGAAGCTGGGCGTATGCCCTCCTGCTCCCGACAGTCGCTACATCGAAAGTCCCACTGGGAAAAGGAGGGGGCGGGGGGGCCTCTGTTGTGTTGCAACTTGATGATGACATTGAAATATATAGCAACCCGAGTGCAAGAGCCTCACTAGTGGCTTTTCCCTGACAGATGCTGAGCTTCCAAGCGTCCAGGAGCCCTCAAAGCCCCCTTTGAACGACTCTATGGCATCATCGACTAAAGACGACGACAAAACCTGGCTGGAGGCACTATTAGATCATAAATTAAAGTCCCTTTTCTCCTTATTGGAGGCAAAGGGTGGACATCAGACAGGGCTCTCCCCTTTGGATCCCCATGGACAAACTAAAATGGAAGCCACCTTAACGCTGTTGGAGAGCTTTAAAAAGGGGGTTATGGAAACCCTGTCGATAATGGATGACTCAATTAGAGATTTAAAAATAAAAGTAAATTTTATCATCCAAAATAGCCCTGGAGCTGGTCAATGCTCAGAGCATACCGTAACAAGACCCGGTGCCCTGTTGGGGCAAAGGGTAGGGGAGGGTAATATTGTCAGCAACACTGCCCCGCGGCCCAATACCATGGTGGCACCTATAAATCACCCTAGCCCAGGCACATTAATGGTCAGGGGTAGTGTGGCTGAGGATGGCGTGGTCAATCTTCCCCCGCAAGCGGCTCCCCTGGTAGGTGTGATTACGGGAGTTCGGAGTTTACCAGTGAGTGCGGTAGAAACCCCATCATCTTTGATGAACAAAGCAACTCACTGGATCAACTCTAATATAATGGGCCCCAGCATAAATCCTAAATCTGTACTGATGGCCAGAAGAGTGGGATGGGTGGGCCCCACCAGGAAGTCTATCACTGGTGACAGTATAGTGGTCTTATTTTCCAACTCCGTTTTAGTGAATCACCTGCTTAGTTCCAATCTGACAAGAGGTTTGAGGGCCAATGGCTCTAAACTTGAGAGCAGACTGGTGGGCCTGGACTACTTTTACCCTCAAGGGAGGGCACCGGTAATCGTAAGGTACGGTGAGGCCAAAGACCTTCAATGGGGGAATCTAACTCAAGGCAATGTTGTTCCCCGGAGCAATCCCAGTGTGAGACATGTCTCTTCCTGGACCACGGTGGGAAGGAGAGCCCATAACCATTTGGGGCGGGCTGCCGTAGTTGGGAATTGTGCGGTTATGAACCGCTTTGAGCCCCTTGTGTCAATGGATGACAAGGACTGACAGAAGGATAATCATGGTTCATCTTTGGTGCTGGAGGCAGGGATTAATGCTAGTCCCGTCCAAGAGGAAGTGTGTAGCATTACACGGGTGGGAGCATTAATAAATATCCCCGGTTCTGAAGCCAGTGGGGTGGAGAAGTACTTTAAACTAGTTTCTTGGAACATAGCGGGTTCAAGAAACAAGCTGCAGCTGGAGGAGAATGTGGAGTTTATGAAACTCCATGAGATCATTCTACTGCAAGAAACCTGGGACCTGGAAATGCCCCAACTGGATGGTTATGCCTCGTATGGCATCCCTGCCAAAAAGAACAGGAGAGGGCGGAACTCAGGGGGTTTGGTAGTCCTGGTTAAAGCTTCTTTTACTCGTGGGGTTGAGGTGGTAGAGACCGGGCTCGAATTCCTACAATTGTTGAGGTTTAAGTTCCCAAGCACCTAGGGTTTATATAACAGTCCAAATGGGGCAGTTAGGGAGGCATGGTGCAAAATTAGGGAATACGTAGACCTGCACTTTGACGACCCTACCACTTCCAAGAAAAGGCTTATCTGGGGAGGTGATTTTAATATCAAAATGGGATGTGGTCTCTCTAGGGATTTATATGAACCCACGGAAGAACAAATGTTTAGGGTCCTAGAACCTGTAATGGCTGACAAGAGGGTCTGCTCTAGGGGTCTCCAGATGAGCACTTGGCTCATTGAGTGGGGTTTGCGCTCAGTTAATGGGCGATTTAACCCAGACATTCCTGGCAAATATACCTTTAGCAATCATGTGGGGTCATCTACGATAGATTATTTTTGCCTCAATTTGGACCTATGGAAACACATCAAGAGTTTTGACGTGGCCCTAGTGGGGAACAGTGACCATTACTCCTTGGTGCAGACTTTGGAAGGTTTAACATCCGTGGATGCCATTGCCTGCAGCTTCTCTTGTCAAGTAGAGGCAGATGTGGCGTCTCGAAAAATAATTAAGTGGGGAAAATCCTGGATTCCGACCTGCATTGGAAAATATTAGCCAGCCAACAGACCTCACTGTTGGGGATCTTAGACAAATCAAATAATCCTCGGGCAGTGGTCGGTCTCTTTGTGGGAGTATTGGAGGCACTCACAGGTGTTTTTCTAATGGTCCCGAGACAGACAGGTACAGCAGGAAAACGGGGCTGGTTCGACGAAAAATGCAGGCTGGCAAAGCTGGCACTTTTGGTTGCTCTAAGGCAGCCTGCGGTGGACAGACGTAGCATTGTTCAGTCGCGGGATGTCTACCGCAGGACACTTGAGCGAAGGAAATGGGAGTTGTAGACCATTGCCTGGGAAGAATTTTTGGAGGCAATAAGGGTTAATGATGCAAAGGGTTTTTGGGAGTTTGTATCAAGGGGGTCTTGTGATAGCCCAATTGGGACACATGTGGGGGCCTCAGGCTGGGCATCTTACTTTGGTACTCTGTACAATGATGCAGAGCTAGAGTGGAGACTCAGTGTGGGGGAGTGGCATTACGTTTCTCTCTGGAGGAAGTAATAAAGGCAATTAGGGTACAATCTTGCAATCAAGCTCCTGGTCCTGATGCCATACCAGCGGACCTCTTACGAGTCAGCTTGATCTTTGGGCCCCGTTGCTGACGAGCGCCTTTAATGACTGTCTATGTTCGGGCGGTATCCCCCATCATGGAAGACAGCAGCAATTTTCCCCATTTAAAAAATAGGGGACATCACCAAACCCTCTTCTTATCGTCCCATCTCTCTGTTGGATATAGTATTTACAACTTTCGGACGGGTTCTGTTGGGCCATTTGGAGTGTTGGCTCACTGAGAGCAATGTCCTTGCGGACATCTAATTTGGATTTCGTCCAGGTTTGTGGACCATGGTGTAGGTACTCAATTTGTATCTACTGATATCTAATGTGGTTTCATGCAAAGGCGAAACGGTCTATCTCGCATTTATGGACTTAAGCACAGCCTTTGATAAGGTAGATTGCTCGAAGTTGTGGGCTGTGCTTGAGTCCATGGTCTGTACGGCTGACATTTTGACAGTTCTATGGGAGATCCATTTGAATACTAAAGCCAGTGCCCGGTTTGGACCAGAGGGGAGGTGCACCGAGTGGTTAGATGTGATACTGTGTCATGATTCCTGCCCCTCATGTCCCCAGCCCTCCAATATGTCAGGCTGGAGCCAGGCCACGATCACCTACATGGCCCTCAAGGCCCTCTCCATCCCTCCAAAGATCCACTTGGAGTCAGACTTGGCGCTTGTGGCACCAGACTCACTCACTCCCATAGGATAACATTGGGGATTGGACTTTTAGTGCATTGATGGGGACAAGATGGATGCCCCACATATTTCGGTTCCCAGAACTGCATGTGCGGTCTAGTCTTTTGGGTGTGGTTCAGCCCAGAGGCACCTGGGATACCCAGAGATTATTTAAGCCACACCCAGGCTGAGAAACATGCTTTGCGTTTTCTGCACCTGCAGCTGACACTCACCGTGTTCGGATCGGTCTCCAGTAGGCCTGCATCTTTCTTCTGCGCTCTGCTCCTACAAGAACAAGAACACCGTTAGGAACAGCCTTAACTTGCAGCTCTTCTGCCCATCAGTCATCGCTCCTTCTGTTCTGCTGGCATCTTCGGCGGTGTCATTCTCATCCCGGCACGCCGCTTCCTAAGGAAAAGGGAAAAGAACAGAAAAAAGGCATTAGTAAGCATTCTGCAAATCTTCGCTTATTTTTAAATACTGTACGAGCTTCAAACGCTTACCTGAATCCCAGCCACTCAGGGGGAACTCTCCGGAACTTCTCATCCATCTACAAGAGGGAAAAGACACTCCAGGTTAGCGTGGAAACATCTAGAGGCGCTGCATACCGCGCTTACCCATCGCATTTGTTCTTCATTACCGGCATCCACGCTGAAAACGTCACAGCACCTAAAAGACACAGAAAATTAACTCAGTTCAATGCAAATACGAAAGGGGTGCATCGTGCATCGTGCTCTCCCTCACCTTCAGCCCTACTCATCTCAGCAGCATGCCGCCATCCCCGGACGCCAGCCATTATCTACGGAAGGAAAGGAACAAAGTTAGAGAACTGTTCAAAAGACTCATTATACTTACCTGTCGGACTCTTGCCAGTGAAGTGACTAGGCAGCAACGAGCCTGCATCAATCAACGCGCCCCTGCGCTGAAGGCAGGACAGAGAGCACACTATCCAAGAAAACAAGGCCCAGTCTCCAGTCGAATAGCCTCCAGGGAAGGGTTCGAGGTTGTAGGAGGTCAGAACAGGCTGAGTGACGTCCCCATGGATACCAGGTGAGCGTTACAGAACACAAAGCCTCACATCAAAATCCACCTGGGCGTCATGGAAATGTCAGAAACTGACCAGTTAGCCCACATGTTGGGGTAGCTACGTTCCGAAGTACATGCAGCCAGGCAGGAGACCAACACCCTGAGGAGAGAGCTGATAGAAGCCAAAGAACGCACTGATGATTTAAGCCGGCAACTTCTCCAGTCACAAGCAGGGCATGCACCATTGCCGGGAAGCGTGCCCTTGATGCCAGCGCCATCAGCCAATCCCGTTCAGATAACCTTTCCTGGGGCAGTTCCCTTAGCCCTGCCCGAACGATTTAAGGGGGATCCCAAGAGGTTTGCAACGTTCATGAACCAGTGCCGCCTGCACTTCCTTTGTAGGTCAGGGGCCTTTCCGAATGACCAATCACGGGTCACTTTTGTGCTATCCTACCACCTGAGTGGTAACACTGCAGACTGGTCTGTACCCTTTGTGGCCCAAGACGATCCTTTGCTGCATGACTTCAGGGGCTTTCAGCAGGAGATGGAAAAGCTGTTCACCTGTCGTACTCATGGGCAGGCATTAGACAACGAACGTCTGTCCCTGCGCCAAGGAAATCAAGACCTATTAACATACATAGCCATGTTGAATAGACTCGCAGTTGAAGCAGAATAGCCAGTGGAGAAGAGAACCACGTTATTTCATCAGGGGTTGCGGGGGGAGCTCAAGGATGTTCTCGCACAAGTAGTGAACCCCCAGAAAGACTGCTCAGAATTCATTGACCTTGTTGTTCAACTGGATCATAGGTTGCAGGACCGAAGAGCAGATCGAACCAGACCGGACCCTCGCCCTATGTATGTGCGTTCAAAGGACAATACTTCCCGAACAACTGAAGGTTCAGTAGAACCAATGCAAATCGGGGGGGTCAGATCCCCCTTGACTAAAGTGGAAAGGGATAAAAGGAGACAGCAGCAGTTATGTCTGTTCTGTGGAAGGTCAGGTCATTTCCTTAAAGAGTGCCCTGTGAAGCCACCGAGGAGGATGGTAGGGGCTATGGACAAGGAAGATACCATCAAGGAATCGGAAAACTCCCCAGCCCGGCAAGTGTAGGGGTCCACTTGTCGAGAGAAGAAAGTGAACTACAGACCTCCTATTTTGTACTATCTGTGGTCTTGATCAATCAACAACAACCATCTCGGATGCATGCAGTAAGAGCGTACATAGGCAGTGGAGCCATTGGGAATTACATCGACCAGGATCTTGCGGCAAAGATGGGGCTTCCGTTACGCCCTAAATCAACCACTGACACTGTTACCACAGTTGACGGCATGGAAATAGCTTCTGGTCCAGTATCCCAATGCACTGCAGCTTTAACCCTTCTGTGCCAGGATGGACACCAAGAATCTGTCGTTTTTGACCTCATTAAGGCACCACAGTTCCGGTTGATTTTGGGAATGCCATGGTTGGTAGCTCACAATCCTCGAATCGATTGGCGAGCAAAAGAATTGGCCTTTCCCGAAACTTGCGCCCACACATGTTATCGCCAAGAGAAACAACCAACAGACACCAGAACCTCCACACTTGCGACTGTGGCAATAGGCACCCTACCAAGTGAATACCAGGACTTTCAAGATGTCTTTCAGAAAGAACAGGCTAATACCCTGCCACCGCATAGACCATACGATTGCCAAATCGACCTGATACCCGGCGCACAAATCCCTTGTGGGCGAATTTACGCACTCACGGAACCAGAAAACCAGCACCTGAAGGCTTATCTTGACCAATACCTGGCCAACGGGTTAATCCGTCCCTCGAAGTCTCCAGCAGCCAGTCCTCTATTCTTCGTACCGAAAAAGGAGGGGGACTTGAGAACGTGCATCGACTATCGCGCACTGAACCAGATTAGCATAAAAAATCGCTACCCACTGCCACTGATCCCTGAATTGCTTGATCAAGTTAAAGATGCCCAAATCTACACAAAACTAGACCTGAGGGGGGCATATCACCTTGTTTGCGTAAAACAGGGGGACAAATGGAAAACCGCTTTTCGCACCAAATACAGCTTGTACGAATATCAAGTAATGCCCTTTGGCCTTTGCAACGCGCCTACTGCATTTCAATACTTCATGAACAATGTCCTACGGGAATTGATTGATGTCTGTGCTCTAGTGTACATCGACGATATCCTAGTATATTCCGCATCAAAGCAGGACCACTTTAAACACGTCCGATCCGTATTGGACAAACTCCGTCAACGCCAGCTCTACGCCAAGCTCGAAAAGTGCTCATTCCACATCTCCGAGGTAGAATTCCTGGGCTTTATTCTTAGCCCGAATGGAATCCGAATGGATGTACACAAGGTAGATGCTATCCTGAACTGGCCATCCCCAAATTCATTCAAGGGGGTTCAAAGTATGCTGGGTTTAGCAAACTTCTACCGCCGGTTCATCCCAGGATTTTCACAAATCGTGCATCCCATCACGTCATTACTAAGGAAAAGCAACAAAAAGTTCCAGTGGACAACAGAAGCCGAGGAGGCTTTCCAGGAACTCAAAGCAAGATTCACATCTGCCCCAATCTTACGCCACCCTCGCCCTGATCTCCCATACCTGGTGGAAACGGACGCCTCAAGCATGGCTATGGGAGCAGTACTCTCACAAAAGGACCCCGAAACAGGCCAGTTACACCCTGTTGCCTTCTGGTTGCGTAAATTCACACACTCTGAACTCAATTACGCTATCACAGACAAAGAACTCCTGGCCATTAAGTCAGCCTTTTAGGCATGGCGGCACTACCTCTTGGGCACCAGACACACAATCACCGTAATAACTGACCACCGGAACCTCCAGTACCTAAAAATGACAAAGGCACAATCCTCACGACAACTACGTTGGGCTCTTTTTTTGCTGAATATGACTATGTGATTACATTTCGACCAGAGGTGAAAAACGGGAAGGCCGATGCCCTTTCCCGTATGGGGGTGGAAGAGCAAGGGTATCAGACCCCTGATCCAATAGCAATGATCCCGAGTGACAAGCTCCTAGGAATCACAGCAACCATAACTCAGAAAGAATTACATGAAGAAATCCAAAACCTGATGAGTCCGGAGCAATTACAAGCGTGGAGTGCACAAGGAGAACATTACATGATAAAAGATCAGTTGCCCTACTTCAGGAATCGTTTATTCCTACCAAACCAAGAACTACGAGAACAAGTCATGTCCGGTTATCATGATTCCTTGATCGAGGGCCACCCCGGAATCGCTAAAACCCTAGCCAAGGTAAAACAAAATGATTGGTGGCCCACGTGGCGTAAAGACATTATCCAATTCATCCTATCTTGTGGAGTGTGTGCTCAAAACAAGTCATCCAAGCAGAAACCGGCTGGGCTATTGAAACCATTGGAAATCCCACCAGCACCCTGGCACACGTTGTCCCTCGATTTTATTACTTAATTACCACCCAGTCAAGGATTTAACACTATTCTCGTGGTCGTGGACCTATTTTCAAAAATGGCACATTTCATTCCTCTTAAGGGGCTCCCAAATGCTTCCACTCTGGCAAAGGTATTTCTTGAAGGCATCGTACGGCTTCATGGGTTTCCTTCAGTTTTGGTCTCAGACCGAGGCACTCAATTTGTATCTATCTTCTGGAGAAAATGCTGCTCTATGGCCCGATCGACATCCAGCTATCCACCAGTCAGCATCCCCAAACGGATGGTCAAACTGAGAGGACAAATCAGACGCTCGAGTAGTATCTGCGTTGCATGTTACACCAAGCTGAAGGAAGCTGGTTCGACCCATTATGGATAGCTGCATATGCTTATAATAATTCCCTACACACCAGCACTGGGCAGACACCCTTTTATATCATGTATGGCAGGCACCCACGTACTTCTGAGTTGGACGTTCCTACAACCCTGGAAATTCCAGCAGTCAAAACCTTGCACACGACCATTTCTCAAACCTTTAAAAGGGTAGCTGAACACCTACCTCAAGCTAAGAATCGCCAAAAGAAGTTTGCTGATCAACACCGAGCAAAGGCCCCCAACGACCAAGTGGGAGACAAAGTCTTTCTGGCGTCTAAACACGTGTCCATTAAAGGAGCCCAAACTTTCCGTCCAAGATACCTGGGTCCATTCACCGTCACCTCCGTGATAAATCCTGTGGCGGTCAGACTAGCTTTGCCGTCAAACATGCAAATTCATCCTGTGTTCCACGTGTCTCTCCTTAAACCTGTTCAACCTGGGACCCGGGTAGCAATGCCACCGCAGCCAGTAGTAGTCGCCGGGGAGCCAGAATTCAAAGTCAAGGACATCCTAGATTCAAAGTACGTCAGATCCAAATTATACTACTTAGTAGACTGGAAGGGGTATGGTCCACAAGACAGGACATGGGAGCCTTGTGAGTACATCCATGCACCTCGCTTGCTTAGACTATTTCATCAAAACCATCAAACCGAACCAGGACCAGACAGAAGAACCACCTTGAGAGGGGACTTGGAGGGGGGGGTGCTGTCATGATTCCTGCCCCTCATGTCCACAGCCCTCCAAGATGTCAGGCTGGAGCCAGGCCACGATCACCTACATGGCCCTCATGGGCCTCTCCATCCCTCAAAAGACCCACTTGGAGTCAGACTTGGCGCTTGTGGCACCAGACTCACTCACTCCCATAGGATAACATTGGGGATTGGACTTGTAGTGCATTGATGGGGACAAGATGGATGCCCCCACATATTTCGGTTCCCAGAAATGCATGTGCGGTCTAGCCTTTTGGGTGTGGTTCAGCCCAGAGGCACCTGGGATACCCAGAGACTATTTAAGCCACACCCAGGCTGAGAAACATGCTTTGCGTCTTCTGCACCTGCAGCGTGACACTCACTGTGTTCGCATCCGTCTCCAGTAGGTCTGCATCTTTCTTCTTCGTTCAGCTCCTGCAAGAACAAGAACACAGTTAGGAACAGCCTTACCTTGCGGCACTTCTGCCCATCAGTCATCGCTCCTTCTGTTCTGCGGGCATCTTCGGCGGTGTCATTCCCACCCTGGCACGCCGCTTCCTAAGGAAAAGGGAAAAGAACTGAAAAAAGGCATTAGTAAGCATTCTGCAAATCTTCGCTTATTTTTAAATACTGTACGAGCTTCAAACGCTTACCTGAATCCCAGCCACTCTGGGGGAACTCTGTCTCCGGAACTTCTCATCCATCTGCAAGAGGGAAAAGACACTCCAGGTTAGCGTGGAAACATCTAGAGGCACCGCATACCGCGCTTACTCACCGCATTTGTTCTTCATAACCGGCATCCACGCTGAAAACGTCGCAGCACCTAAAAGACACAGAAAAATAACTCAGTTCAATGCAAATACAGAAGGGGTGCATCGTGCATCGCACTCTCACTCACCTTCAGCGCTACTCATCTCAGCAACACGCCGCCATCCCCGGACGCCGGCCATCATCTAAGGAAGGAAAGGAACAAAGTTAGAGAACTGTTCAAAAGACTCCTTAAACTTACCTGTCGGACTCTTGCCAGTGAAGTGACTAGGCAGCAACGAGCCCGCATCAATCAACGCGCCCCTGCGCTGAAGGCAGGACGGAGAGCACACTATCCAAGAAAACAAGGCCCAGTCTCCATTGAATAGCCTACAGGGAAGGGTTCATGGTCGTAAGAGGTCAGAACAGGCTGAGTGACGTCCCCGTGGATACCAGGTAATTGTTACATACTGGGAGTACGCTAAGGGTGTGTATTGGCACCAATACTTTTTACCTTATACATCAATGGGTTGTTGCAGGTACTACTGAATACTGCTGTGGATTTCTACGAGTGGGGGGTAGGCCATTCCCCATTTGGCATACGCTGACGATACAGTGTTTATGGCCAGAACACCCAGGGCATTACGGGCCCCGGTGGATGCATATGCGTCTTTCATGGCCAGCTAGGGTTTAAACATAAATTCTGTAAAATCAGCGGTCATGAGTTGCAGTGGCAGTAAGAAGACGATTAAGATGCACCCCATTGTTTGCATGGGGGATATAATCCTGAGGGTAAATGAGTATGACTATTTGGGTGTGAGATTCTCCGAGTGTTTTTCGAGCGTAACCAAACAATCTTTGAAAATGTGCCAGTATCTGGGGGTCTCCATCGTTTTTCCTCTAAGTGCAAGGGTCAACGTCTGGAATCAGCACTCAAGGTCTACTCCATGCAGGTTAAGTCAGCCTTTCTTTTTGGAGCAGCTCTCTGGGGGTTTCAAAAGCCTGGTGATATGCAGGCAAAGGAAACCGCTATTTTAAAAGGCTATTGGGACTCCACGGCTCTTCTTCCTGTGCATCTGCACACAGAGAACTGGGGATGCACTTCTTGGAGGACGAGTGGGCAGCGGCCCCTGACCTATTATGGCTTAGAATTTGGGGCAATCATAAAGCCTCACTGTGTCACTTTATAATTAAAGCAACCCTGAGCTTGGATCGGTGGCATAAGATATGCTGGCTTAAATTTGTAAGTGAGCACTTGTCCAGGGTAAATCAAACGTTCACGCCTCCAGCCACTAGGCTGTTTCAAGCCAGAGAGGTAAACTCTTTTAAGAATGTGGTAATCAGGAAACAAGTAGCAATTCGCACCAATGTAGTGCGCCCCTCGCAGGCTGATGTAAACCACCAGCCTATTAGTGGTTTCCCTTCTATTCAGCCGTATCTCACTTGGGCTAGGGTGGGTCATCACAGCTGGCTCATCATTAGGGCCCGCTTTGATTGCCTGCGCTTGAGGGGGAATACGGAAAAGTGGACAGGTTATTTGGATGATCCAAGCTGCCCTGTTTGTAGTGCCCCACTTGAAGACTTGGCTCATTTCATCTTGTTCTGTCCTGGTTATGGAATTATCAGAGAGCAAACTATTCTGCAAGTTCTGAGGTGCACCGACTTGCGCCAATACAGGCCAGCATTGCTGTTGTTGCTAAAGGCAGAATCGAAATTTTCAGCTTGGGCACTATTATCATATTTGAAAGTTGCAATGTCATTGAGAAGGGATGCACTAAGAAGGTGTTCTTTTGTATTATAAATCACCTTGTAATGTGTGGACATGAATTCTACTGATTGTTTTCTATTTTAGAAGACCAATGATTTGTTTTATTGTGATTTTCTTTGTGTGGTTATGAATTATATTGTACATGGTTGTATTTCAGAGATCAATATATTTTTTCTATTGTGACTTTTTATGCATGTGTTTAATGCACATTGTTTTGTCCGAATAAACTTTTTCAAACAAAATGCAAATCCTGTCACAATATTACACAACATTGTTTAAATCAGATTCTTTAAGTAAGGTACACCAGGGAGCTTTCATTCAGGAAACACAGCTTCCTATATCTCTGATGACCACAAGCAACTGTTGGAAAATCCTATAACGAAGGAAGAGGTTTCCTAGGTGATTCAGGCTCTCTCCATCAGTAAGTGCCCTGGCCAGGATGGTTTCTCAGCCCTCTTTTAAAAAGAATTCTCTGAATTATCGGCTCCTTAATTGGCCAAGTTATTTAATACTTTTACGGATATCGGGGCAGTCAGTCACCCCTACTATGGGAGAATCAGTGCTGACCTTGATAGGCAAACCAGAAAAGGACCTCACCTTAAGTACATCTTATAGATATTGGCCTTCTCAGCTATGATTCTCGTATCTATTCTAAAGTGTTGCCCGCCCTCTTGACTGCTGTTGTTCTGGGAGAAGTAGGCAAAGACTAGACCGGTTTTATCCAGGGACGCCAAATGCATGATAATATTCGCAGAACTGTCAACGTTAAAGAATATGCGAGACAGAGCAGACAGGAATTGGCCATTCTTTCTATCAAAGCTAAATAAGAGTTTGATAGAATAGAATGGGTGTATCTTTCAGCAGTTCTAAACGGGTTTGGATTTGGGCCTCTCTTTGTAAAAAGAGTGTTGGCTAATTTTGTGCATCCGACTAGACATATTAAGATAAATGGATCATTATCAGAACTCCTGAACCTACAGAAAGGTACTCGTCAAGGGTGTCCATTGTCTCCATTATTATTTGCTTTATCTATGGATCCCCTAGCACGCCACATTTGTTCGTCTGCAGAGATCCATGGGTTGAAAATTATGAGAAATCACCATGAGGTGACGTTATACGCTGACAATCCTTTTTACATGAGCGACTCGCAAAACATGTTACCACACATAGCTTCTCTTCTTGAAACATTCCATCAGGATTCGGGTTTCAAAATTAATTTTGCAAAATCCACTATACTTAACATTTCAGAGACACCTGAGACAGCAGCTAGATTGCAGAACAATTTCACGTTCCATTGGGCCTCAGACAGTCTGAAATACCTGGGGATACATCTGACTGCAAAATATGATCAGTTATATTATACTAATATTCCAGAGCTGATGTCATCTGCCAGAAGCGACCTAGCACGCTGGGAGAAGTCTGAAATGCCATGGCTATGGAGAATGACAGCAATAAAATGACTCTGCTGCCATGGTTGTTGTATGTTTTCCAGACTCTCCTGATTTGGATTCCAAGAGCAGTAATTAAAGAACTTCAATCCCAGAATTTTAGGTTTTGATCCCAGGAGGGTCCTTTAAGACAAGGTAACAGTATCTGAGATGGATGGGGATGCAGATCTTACTCATAGATCAATAATCAGACCGACTCAGGAAGTTGGAAAACATTAACTGTTTTAATAACACGTATTTAAAACAGGGGATACCACGGACATCAATGAATGCCGCACAGCATAATCACACTCTCAATGCATTTCATAAAAAACAATTCTTATATAGCAGAAATGTGTCATATGTGACTTCATACTACATGGCAAACTAAGAAAAACTACTAGGGGATGTGATAGGCTCAAAGGGAACATCTAAGTATACTTTCTATAAGGACAGGGATTGTGATTGGGTCTCCAAGGTCAGGTGGACAACTAAGCCCACCCCAAGTGCAAGTCATCTTCCATGTTACACTAATAAACAGCGTTCTATTGGCTTCTCAAACTATAAGGCTCCTTGCTATGCGGCCGTCTACAATTGGTTGGCACGCTTGTACCCTCTGGAATGTTCCACTCGCTAGCAGCAAGCAAGCTGGTACCCCAGGTGCTGAAGGGTTGGCCTGGTCATGCCTCCCCACCAAATTAGCCCAACTGTAACGCTCACCTGGCTCCAACAGAGGCGCTGACCTGGTCTGGATTGCTGTGACCTCTTCAAGCGTGATGCGCAGGATTCGAAACACCGACTGAACTGGACCCCCAAATCTGGCTTGTCTGGCCCGTAGAAAAATCTTTCTGTAGGTGGAGAAAGGGGATTAACTGACTGCAGACTATTGTGATTGTTTCTCACCTCCCCTTTGCTCTTCTCTGACCACCTCCGAAATCCCCAATCAAGGCTCACCTTAATGTTTGAATGGATGAGCTCTCCATCCTGCTTCTGGTGCAGGGGCGCATATTTGACCAGTTACTTCACTGGTTTCGGAAGGCGAAATGCCGTAAGTATGCAGTTTAAAAAGTTCCAGAATAGAGTCTTCTCTTTGTTTGCTTTTCTTAACCTGCGATCTGTCCTTATTTTCAGGTGCAGAGTGGAAGTGATGCTTCGAGGGATATTGCCGGAGATAAACTCAGGTGAGTTTGTGATAAAATGATCCCTTTAAATGTCTTTGAATCCCTCTAGTAATGTCTTTCTTTTTTCCCCTTAGGGGCCGGGGTGCGGTACCAGGCCAAGGAGTGGCGCCGACCCGAAATGAGGAGTGGTTCCGTCAAATATGGCCAGGTAAGTCTTGTGACGAAAAATCAGGCTTTCCTCATTTGTTCCTCCTGCTCACCTTTTGTCTCTTCTTCTCCCCTACAGGTGCAGAGATGTGACGGAATGCCCAGAAGGTCGCGGTGGATAGTGAAGAGCCCACGAGGCAGGTGAGTGATGCGCGGCGCTGCTACAAGTAGCGCGATGCTTTTAAAGAATGTCTATCTTCAGGATCGCTGGCGTGATGATTCCGGAGACAGGTAGGAAATTAGATTAAGTTCTTGGTTTTCACCTTTTCTCTTCCCTTCCTTCCTTTCAGGTATCCCAAGATCAAGGCAGGCGTGGCTGGAGGCAAGATGCAGGAGCAGGCACGGTGAGCGTTCAGCTGCTAGATGCAGAGCAACGCGAAGCACGTGTGGCAGTCCGGGCGTGGTTTAAATAGCCTTGGAAGAAGTTCCAGGTAGGTATTCTTCCACGGTCCCCACCCAAGTAAAATAGTTCCTTTAATAAAATAGTCCCTCCTAAGCCTCATTTGGCTTGAGGCTTCATGCAGCATGGTCTGCGTCAGGTAAGTGCACCAAACACCCTCTTTTATGAGCCTGGCGCCTATGGCGCCAGGACTGATGTCCAACATGAGCCTGGCGCCAAAGGCGCCAGGACAAAGTCCAAAGAGCCCCTATTAGGGGCTGCTGGGCTTTTACCCGAGGGCATGATGCCTGCTCCCGGGGGTGCTGGGCCTGTCCTGGTGCTCCGGGGGTAGGCGTCATGACACCAACATCCATCATCGCTCCTGCGGTCTGCCATTCAATTAAGCCTTTGAACTTGGCCTTACAATAGCCTCTCATCTTTGGGAATAAAAGGCAGTATGAGCATGGCCCTATCTTCTGGTCTCGGTGTAGCTCCACCCAAAGTCTATTTTCATCTAACCATGTGACCGAAGATCACGTTTTGAGCGCCTTTGCTGCATTTAATACTATTAAATGACGAAAACCTGGCACTTCCAGTGTTTTTCCATTACACCTCAAACAGGAGCTTGACTCGCTTTTCACGTTCATTGCATCTCTTGACACTGTGCCAGCCACGCCTTCTCGAATCTTCCTTTGCTGTCAGCTGTACCACACTTTCAGCCCTTTCATTCACGGGGTCCAAGTTTGTTTCTTTGAGAAGACCATTGAGATCACACACAAATATCCCGTTCACTTGCAGGTGATAAGCAAAAGAATACTTGTGTTTTATACTAAGTAATAGACTGATCTGTTCAAATAATTCATTCACAAAATGGGGCCCATTGTCGGATGTCAGCACCTCACATACTCCCCATTTAGGAAAGACTTCTAGGACTAAAAACCTCATAGCGCAAGTGGCATCAGGGTATGTGCATGGACCAGCTTCAATCCATCTCGAAAAAGGGCACACCACCACTATCATATACCTATATCCACTACATACTTGCAGCATATCAACATAGTCAATATGTAAATGCTGAAAAGGACCATTCAGGAATCAATCCTCTGATTGTTCACAGTGTGTGCCCAGAAGTAAACATTTGACATACAAAGCAATTTACTACATAAAAGGCAAGGTGTTCCAACAGGTTCGGTATGAACCAGTCCTCCGCAATAGTTGCTGCGAGGCTTTCCCTAGTTACATGCACAGGGTAGTGTAGCTATTCTAATGGTACCTTTAATAAGGCTACAGGCATCACTGGCTTTCCAGTGCTGTCCTGTCATCATAATGCTTCAGAGGGGGATAAAGAACACCCCATCTGTTTCCACAATGTTTGCTCTTCCTATGGTGCACTGCCTTGAACTTCCCTTAACTGTGTTCTGGACAAATGATTAAACCCTTCATTTACAATCATAATCAAGACCACTTTTTCTTTTACATCTGGAGTATCAAAACTTGAAATATCAAATTGCGGAACAATTTAACTCATATTATGAAACCCTTTATACTTCTGAATATACTGGTGATGGGTCAGATGTGGATCGGTTCTTTGTGTCGCTTCCCATCCCTTGTCTGCCGCAGGAGCGTTTGGCCTCTTTGGAGCTCCCGATATCTCCCCAGGAGGTTGTTGATGCTATTGCGTCTTTGAAGAACGGTACTGCACCGGGAGATGACGGATTCACCGTCCGCTTTTACAAGACATTTCGCTCCACACTGGCTCTGCATTTGTCTAAGGTGTATAATTCGGCCCTGGATACGGGTTGTCTTCCCCACTCCATGATGTCGGCTCTCATTGTGGTCATCCCGAAGGAGGGGAAAGATCCCTTGTTATGTCAATCATATAGGCCCATTTCATTGTTAATTGTTGATGTGAAGTTATTGGCTAGAATCCTGGCGACCAGGTTATCCAGACTTATTCCCTCTTTGGTTCACAGGGACCAGGTGGGCTTTATTCCTGGGCGGCAGGGGTCTGATAATTTGAGGAAAACATTGGACCTAATGTACGAAGTGTCCAAGCGAGAGTCTGAGGCTTATCCCCTCTCGCTAGACTCTGAAAAAGCCTTTGACCGCGTTGAATGGTCCTACATGATGAAGGTGCTTCGAAAAATGGGTATTGGTGACATGTTCTGTGGTTGGGTTTCGGCACTATATAATGGTCCATCTGCGTGGGTTCTGGTTAATGGCTTCACATCCCCGAGCTTTTCACCTTTTAAAGGAACTCGCCAGGGATGCCCTCTATCTCCTCTTTTGTATGCTCTGGCTATGGAGCCCTTTGCCATCGCGGTCAGACGGGAGGAAGCGATCACAGGAGTGCGATGTGGGGATTTCGATTTCAAGCGGTCTCTTTTTGCAGACGACATCCTAGTGTATCTGCCTGGGATTAATGACTCACTACCCCGGTTGTTAGAGTTGATACGTGGTTTTGGAAAGTTCTCCGGACTCAAAATCAATGTTTCTAAATCCTGTATTATGCCCATGGGGGTGTGTGACAAAGATATTCGGGGTAGAGCGGAGGTGTTTGGGATGCGAATAGAGAAAGTCAGTACCAGGTATCTTGGGGTTGATATTCCCAGAGACCTGAGTAAGGTGTTTGAGTTGAACTTTCCCCCGTTGTTGGCCGGGGTTTGCCGTGACTTGGATAGGTGGGCTCCACTGACGCTCTCTTGGTTTGGGCGAATGGTGTCTGTGAAGATGAATGTGCTACCCAGACTTCTCTATCTCTTCTCTTCTCTGCCTTGTATTGTCCCGGACTCCTTCTTTCTATCTCTTCGAGCGTGTCTCCTTCGCTTCGTGTGGGGTGGCAAGAGAGCTTGAATAAAGTTGGGTACATTAACACTCCCAAAGGCGTTCGGGGGATTTGGTCTTCCTGACTTTAAGCTGTAGTACAAGGCGGCCCAGTTGCGAGTCATGTTGGAGCACCTGTGAGATGACTTTAGGACATATTGGACCTACATTGAAGATGTGCACGTTCATCCCCACAAGGTTAGGGACTTGCTCTGGGCCCCTCCTCGCGCACTGCCAGCTGCAGCTCGGTCCCACCCAATTCTAGCGGTTCTTTGGCAGTTGTGGAGGCCTTGTAGGGACAACAAGCTACTATCATCATGGCCCTCTCCTCTATCATCCCTGTGGGGACCGCCGCTTGATTTAGGGGCCAGAGGTTTCCGAGGGACGCAGATGTGGTCGGACCAGGGGATGGAGAGGGCCGCACAGCTTTTTGACCAGGGAGGCTTTATTGAATTTCCCCAGCTGTTGGAACTACTCCCGGAAAAGCCTCCTTCCATTTTTGATTACTTACGACTCAAGGGTATTCTTATGCAGGCGGGTTGCGTGACCTCCCTTTCTCGCCAGCTGACCGCTTTTGAAAAGGTTTTTGTGGAGGCCAGCTCCAGAAAGAGATCCCTGTCGAAAATGTATAATGTGTTAATTACGGCGGACCTAGAGGGGAGGCAGGCGTTTAAGAGTGTATGGGAGGAGAGACTAGGCATAACCCTAGATGAGCGGGATTGGGACTTCGTTTTCCGGTCCGTCTTTGGGGGGAAGCTTTATACTGCAGCTATGGAGCATAACTTTAAAATTCTCCACTCTTGGCACCGTCCGCCCGCCTCTTTGTCTAAAATGTTTCGCGGAGTATCCCCTAGGTGTCCTCGGGCTTGTGCCGGTAGAGGAACTTGGTTCCATATGTGGTGGGAGTGTCCGGTTATTCAGGTCTACTGGGCGGAGTTACTCAGTTGGATCAAAGATATTCTGGGAACTTGTCCTGCCCTTCACCCCATGGAGATTTTATTGGGTGCCCCTAGGCCTGAGTGTGAGGAAGGCCCCTTCCCCAGGGTAATGGGTGCGATGCTGAGGGCAGGGAGAATGGCTCTGGCCCAGAAGTGGAAAGGATCTCAGAGCCCAATGTAGACAGATTGGTTTCATAAACTTTTGTCAATCTTTACTTATGAGAAGCTTACAGCTATTGTACATGACGACATGCCTTCTTTTTTGCAGGATTGGACTATAGTGCTTTTGAATACGGAGTGTGCTGCATTGAGACTCTAAGGTCTGGGGCCCTGTCCGGAGCTTGATGATGGGGGGAGGGTGGGAGCAGATCTGCTAATGAATGAAGACGCCCAGTGTTTGAGATTTGTTGGGGACCTTGCAGATAGAGCTAAGTGGTTGGACAGCCATTAATTGTACCTAGTCTTGCTCCCAACCATGAGGTGCCTTTTGTTCTTCTTTCTTTGAACCCTGTGTAGCTCACTGTTTGGGGGGTGGGTGGGTCAGGGGGCAGGTAGGGGGGGTGGGGGTGTTCTATATTGTCCAGTCTGGACTTGTTCTTGAATTGAATGTATGTCGTTGTTGTTAATGGATAAATCCAATAAATACAAAGTGGAAAAAAAAAAAATTGAACTATCAGGTGAATATGCAACCCTTTTGGCCTCCTTGTCTGCGGCTTCATTTCAGTGAGAGATAAAGTCAGTTCTCCTAGTATGTGCTGCATATTTAACTATTGCGATGGCTACTGGGAGTTGTAGTGCCTTAATGAGCCTGTCCAATAATGCTGCGTGTTGCATTGGAGTGCCGTCCGCTCTGAGGTAGCCCGCCTTTTCCAACATGCTAACCCTGCGTGCACGGTCGACATCACATAGGCGGAGTCCCTGTACACCGTTACTTCCTGTCCTTCGTGTCTTTCAAGTGCTGCAATAAGTGCCACCAATTCTGCTGCTTGTGCCAAAAAGTGAGACCGTAGTCTTGCACTTGCTACCACTTCAAATTCCCCATTAGCTCTGTGCTTTACCACAGTTGAACCTGAATGCCTTTCCCCATCAGTTTGATCAATTCTTGAAGACCCATCAATAAAGAGAACCTCCCCCCTGCTAGAGCATTCTCCTTTACTCTTGGAATCGCATCATAATACTCCTTGTAGTGCGAGCAATCATGTACATGCTCATCCGCTGCCACAGGTTCTGCTAGAAAACGTGGCAGGGTTCACTATTTTACACCTGACTATTTTAATTGCTGAATTCGATATAACGACCTCATATGCAGAAGCCCTCTGAGATGTCAGTGTACCCTTAGGTTTCTCCAAAACAGCAAACAAAGCATGCTAAACAAATAAAGTCATGGCGCACCCCATCACAATGCTTGTAGACTTAAACTGGAGCTGTACAAATAGCTTTTTTCAATTCTTCAAACACTCCCTCCATTTCCTCCGTCAATTCTATTTTTTCCTTGTTCACTTGTGCTTTCTTCAAAGCCTGCAAAAGGGGTCTTGTGTATGAACTATAATCAAATACCCATGCTCTAACAGTTACACAATCCCAGAAACTGCTGCATTTGCTTTATCGTGTGCAGTTTTGGTGTTTTCATTATCACCTCTGCCCTCTCAGGTGTGACCTTCTTTCCCTCATGTGAGATCAACTGTCCTATGTACAACACCTCTTTCTGAAAATATTGCAATTTCTCCTTGTATACTTTATATCCCTTTACTGCTAGGACAGTCATCAACTGAATCGAATCTTGCCTGCACTCATCTTCTGTTGTGCTACAAACTAAAATGTCATCTACGTACTGCAGCACAACACTTTGCAAATCAGTATTGCTTAGGTCCATCTGAAAGACTCTATTAAAGATTGATGGAGACTTCCAATACCCTTGGGGCAAACGAGTACTCCTTAGCTTAGTCTGACGAAACGTGAATGACGTATGGTGTTGGGAGTCCTTGTACAAATGGATTGAGAAAAACGCATTTTCAAGTCAATCACTGTGAAATATCGTGCTTCTACTGGGATACTACATAATATTGTTGCTGGATTCAGAACTAAAGGAAACTCGGCTTCTACAGTCTGATTAATTGGCCTCATGTCCTGAACTAGTCTCCACAACCCCCCCTTTGATGTTTTCACAGGATACACAGCGGTATTACATGGTGACTCTGACATCACCAAGATGCATTGTTCCATCAGGGCTGATACAGTCTTAAAAACACCCCCATCTGCCTCTCGAGACATTGGGTACTGTCTTGCTCGAGGTAAAATTGATCCTGGTTTTAGCCTAATCTTAACTTCTCCCACCCCCCTCAATAGGCCTACGTCATAGGGGCCTGTCGTCCATAAAGGGGTTGGCACTTTTTCCATGTCCTCATCAAAAAATGCTGGGTGCTGCCGCACTATCATAATTCAATGTGGGACCTCCCTTCTCTCTATTCTGAACCAATATGTAATACTCATTTCGAATACTACTTCATCATCTGCTGGATCATCTCTAAACATATCTTCGTCTGTCACGTCAGTCAATCTATACCCTTCCCCAACAGCAATCAGTTGGCAAACATTAACTGTTTTAATAACACGTCTTTAAAACGGGGAGTACAACGGACATCAGCGGATGCCGCACAGCATAATCACACTCTCAATGCATTTCATAAAAAACAATTCTTATATAGCAAAAATTAATCATATGTCACGTCATACTACGTGGCAAACTAAGAAAAACTACTAGGGGATGTGAGAGGCTCAAAGGGAACATCTAAGTATGCTTTCTATAAGGACGGGGATTGTGATTGGGTCTCTAAGGTCAGGTGGAAACCTAAGCCCACCCCAAGTGCAAGTCATCCTCTGTGTCACATTAGTACACAACATTCTATTGGCTTCTTAAACTATAGGGCTCCTTGCTATGTGGCCCTCTACGATTGGTTGGCACGTTTGTACCCTTCTGGAACATTCCACTCACTAGCAGCACGCAAGCTGGTACCCCAGGTGCTGGAGGGTTTGCCTGGTCATGCCTCCCCACCCAATTAGCCAAACATCCATCATCGCTCCTGCGTTCTGCCATTCAATTAAGCCTTTGAACTTGGCCTTGCAATAGCCTCTCGCCTCTGGGAATAAAAGGGAGTGCGAGCATGGCCTTATCTTCTGGTCTTGGTGGAGCTTGACCCAAAGTCTATTTTTGTCAGGGGCGGACCAGGAAAGGGCAGAAGAAACGGACAAAACATTCAAAAACTGTAAAAGGCAAAAGATTTGTAGGTGCTTTGAGTCAGGCTTTTATTAAAAACACTACTAGAGTTTTGAAATCTATGGGGAAGGGCATGCTGCCTTACAGAAGACTGCTTTGTCCTCTCTGTAGGCTTAAAGCACGCCAAAACTACAATGCCCAGAATGCTTTGGGCATGGGCAGCCAATCAGGAAGCAGACCGGTGGTGTGGCACGCTACCGCGCATGCGCAAGCCCCGAGGCACGGGGCTTGTGCTCGAGAATCCAAGGGGAAAGGACGTGTGCAGAGCAGCTCCGGCGAATATACACGTGAGGGGCCCCGCCCCACCAGACCAGCAAACCGGCCCCTTGCTCACTACAGATAAGTGCCGCTGCATCGCAGAGGGGTGCTGGGGAAGCGCAGGGGGGCAATTTTGCCCATACAATCGCCCCTAAGCCTGCATGCAAAGCTAAGTAGCCGCGCCTCCGGCGGATCACCAGTTGCTACTTGCTTGATTATATTTTCGCACTGCAGCGGAGACTTCTTATTTAGACACACGTAGACACGTGTATTGTCAGCCTTAGAAAACCGCAAGCCCCAAAGACATGGAACAAAAAAAAACACATGCTGCAAGCCACACACGGCGACGCTCGTACCAGCATTATTGAGCAGCATTAAGCCGGCAAAGGTTTAGGGACAACAACCCATTGGCATGAGCCATGTGCGGCAAAGCACATCAATAGCGATCCCAAGAGAGTGTGTGTGTGGGTGTGGGTGTACGAGTGTGGCACGAATATTTACATGAGACGGATATCAATCCAAGAGCATATGGAGGTGTGAGAATCAATGTCATTGGTTGGCATTGGGGAAGGTTGAAATTTAAGAACAGAGTTGCAAATGGCAAAATATATATTACAAGTGAAGGGAAAACTGCTCTACTCAGCTGGACTCACCAGAGTAAATTACGAGTGAAACTGGACTCAACTAGTGTGGAATCAGTCTTGTCTATAAGTAGTGGAAGTACTGAATCGATTAATGATGGTGATGTTATACGTAAAGCTGGGTTGCTAAAGGTTTTCCGAGATAATATAGGATGTCTTCAAGGCTATACGAGAAGCATTCCTTTAGCTGTACGAGAAGAAGTCAACAAGGAAATAAAGAAGATGGAAGAAGATGGAATCATAGAAAGTATTGATGCCAGTGAGTGGGTTTCTCCACTTGTGGTAATAAGAAAAAAGTCAAGAAAACTTAGGATTTGTGTTGATTTACGTGAGTTGAACAAATGTGTCATACCTGATCGCCATCCTTTACCTAATATACAAGAAATTGTTTCTACTATTGGACCCTCTAGAATATTTTCGACGTTAGACTTATCATCTGCTTACCATCAGATTAAATTGCATAGAGATTCAAGGAAACTGACTGCGTTCATAACTCCTGATGGTTTGTATCAATTTAAAAGAATGCCTTTCGGATTAGTGTCGGCCGCATCGGTCTTCCAGAAGGTTATGCATGGTATGTTCAAGAATAATGATGGAGTGGTTTGTTTTCAAGATGATATATTAATTCATGCTGCCACTCAAGAATTACACGACAAGAGATTATTACATGTATGTAAAAAATTGTATGATGCTGGCATGACTTTGAGCAAAGACAAATGTAAGATTAATTGCAAGGAGATCGAATATTTGGGACATAAAATTACTGCAGAAGGAATTTTTCCAAAACCACAGTTAGTCAACACCATTGTGGGAATGCCGAGCCCAAGTAACAAAGATGAGATTCGGACATTTGTTGGCATGGCTGAATATTACTCAAAATTTGTCAAGGATTTTGCCATACACACTGTTCCATTACGAGAGGCACTCAAGAGGAAATTGTTTGAGTGGAATGCGGAATGTGAAAATGAATTCAAATTTATAAAAAATGCAATAAATACTGCTCCTGCATTAAATAATTTTTGCACCAATGACAAGATTATTATCACTACGGATGCTAGCAACATAGGATTGGGAGCTGTATTGTCACAAGAGAAAAATGGTCAGGAAGCGGTAATTGCTTTTGCATCGAGATTGCTTAAGGGGGCAGAGATTTCTTATGCCACTATAGAGAAGGAGGCTTTAGCTATTAAGTGGGCATCTGACAAATTTAGAAGCTTTTTATGGGGCAACCAAGTTGAGTTTCGAACTAATCATAAGCCTCTAATTCAAGTGTTCATGTCGAAAGGTCTTAATAAAGTATCCAACAGAATGAGAAGATGGGTCATGATGCTACAAGAGTTCAATTATACTGTGACATACGTTCCAGGAATAAAGAATGTGTCTGCTGATTGTTTATCTCGATTAACTAACATTTCTGAGATTGTCGATGAAGACATGGAAGTGGTATTTTGTGTAGAAACTTCTTCTATATCCAAAGATGTTTGGGATCAAGCTGAATTTAATAACATCATCAAGAAATTGAAAGAATTGATTCAAAGTCATGATTCCATGAAGAAATCTAAATTTGAGGAGGCCGATTTAAGTGCTTTCTGGACGGTTGCAGATGAACTGCATGTTCACGGAAATTTTGTAATGAGAGGAGATAAAGTCATTCCTCCGACGGATCTGCGGTTGAAGATTATAGAATTGGGGTCATGAGGGTCATCAAGGAGTGATAAAGACTAAGCAAAGAATTAGGAATGACTATTGGTGGCCTGGTTGTGACCTGCAAATTGAGCGATATATTAGGGAATGTATCCTTTGTTGTGATGATGAAAAAAATGTGTGGGTTCCAGACAACCAATGGTTATTACTGATATTCCCAATAGTGTATGGAGGGATATAAGTATGGATATTTTAGGTCCCATATGTTGTAAAGGTGTACAAAAGTATTGCTTGGTAGTCATAGATCTTCTGACCAGGTGGGCAGAGATTTTAATTACTTCTAGTGTTACGGGTAAAACTGTGGTGGAATTTTTATCAAATATATGTGAGAGGGAAGGATATCCGGGAAGTATTGTTTCCGATAACGGTACTCAATTTATGTCTAAGGAAGTGGCGGACTTTTGTAAAAGATTTGCCATTGAGCACAAGACTAGCTCAATTTATCATCCACAGACTAACGGAACAATGGAACGTTTTAATAAAATTCTGAAAGAGACCATCAGAATGGCGTGGGCCAATGGGTTGGATTGGGAGGATGCTCTTAGGGAGAAAGTAATTGCTCATCGTTTCACTCCGCACACCAGTACAGGTGTTTCTCCTTTTGAGCATAGCAGGGGAAGAAAAGCAAACACCAAATTAGCTCCCATTTGGCTTATTAAAGGGGGTAAAGAAATAGAAAAGAATTTGGTTAATGCAAAAAAAAAAATCAGGGAAACACAAAAGAGAAACAAGGTTAATTATGATAAGAAGGTACGTAGCAGCAAGTATGATATGTGTAAAGCTGTTGGTAAGTTTGTTAAAGTGTTACTGCCTCCTGCTCTAAGAAATGGACCATGCAAATGGCCAATCCTATCAGGGTGATAGAGGCGTTTCGCAATGCTGTCAGGACAGAAGACAATAGGATATGGAATGTAGAAAGAATTTGGATGTGTGAAAATGATGATGGTAACAGGAAAGAAAGGAAAGATGTAGGCCAGAATACAGTTAGAAATGTTAAGATATCTAGAAATTCAAACAGCAGTTCTAAGAGTAAAGTTTGTAGTACTGTTGAGAAGAGATATAGTGGCAATTCTGAGCAGTTCAAATTTTCCTTGCCAAGCACCTCCAGACATGGAGCATGTATGTCCAGATCTGGCAGATCATATCGGCTACCGAAGAAGATGGAGGATTATTTGGAGTTCAAGTGAACCAGCTGGAACAAGTGCTACAGCAATTGTACATAGTATGTGAATGTTGTAAAAGGAATATGTTTGTTCCACAGCAGTTGTACATAGTTTGAGAACGTTGTAAAAGGAATATGTTTTGTTGGAACAATATAAAGGGAGGGAGATGTGTAGTATTTGCTATCCTGACAGAAGCTGCCTGACCTGTGTGGGACATGCCTGATCACTGTATGGTGGGTAGCATTAGAATACTTGGAACTCAGGTGTTGACAGGGTTCTAGAAGGGAGCACTGTGATTGAATGATAACTGTTGAGCTCCCTCTGCGACTTATCTGTATAACTGCCTCCTGCATTCATAACACATATCGGCGGCCACTTCAAATGCGGCCACTTCAGGAACAAAAAAAAACACATGCTGCAAGCCACGCGCAGCGACGCTCATTCCAGCATTATTGAGCAGCATTAAACCGGCAAGGGTTTAGGGACAACAACCCATTGGCATGAGCCACATGCGGCAACGCACATCAATAGCGATCCCAAGAGAGTGTGTGTGTGTGTGGGTGTAAGAGTGTGGCATGAGAAGAGAATGACCGCAAACTGTATTAACACGCAGTAATTCTGTACTTTTCCTTTTGTAGCTTGGACCTTGCCTGAAAGCTAATGTCACAACACAAGACTGACAGCTCTCGACTGGCGATGACCAAGGACCACATCTCTGGACTAGGACTACTTGAGAGGTAAGTGTGCATGCATTTTATGTGTAACACCAGTGAGATGTCAACTGGCACTATGTGCAATATGCCCAGTTCTTATGTTGGTAAAGCACTGTGAGCCAAGTCTGTTTGTTGCAATTCCATAAACCGTGCAGCAGTATTCAAGGATTGTTAGAACCACCTTGTTTGGCAGGTGGTAAAAGGTGCACAACAATCAAAACCCTTTCCAAAATTCTGCAACCCTATCCATAACCTCTACCTGTCCCTCTTTCCGGTTATCCTAAACTCCCCCATACCCATCCACTCAACGAGACCCTAACCCTCCTTCCCTGCTCTGGTCACAAATGTCTGCATAAACTCAGACTTGCAGGCATCAAGACCACTGCAGGGGCGGTTGGTTAAATCCACTCCTGCGCCAGGGACCTGTGTGATTGTGACAATTTTCAACTAACCATGTGACTGAAGACCACATTTGGAGCTCCTTTGCTGCATTTAATACTATTAATTGAAGAAAACCTGGCACTTCCAGTGTTTTTCCATTACACCTCAAACAGGAGCTTGGCTCGCTTCTCACGTTCATTGTATCTTCTTGAGTAGACAGACAGGCTCTCTGCGGCCCCGATTCTTGACACTGGCCCAGCCAAGCCTTCTCAAATCTTATCTTCATTCGCCGTCAGCTGTTTATTTAACTGCGCCACACTTTCAGCCCTTTCATTCACGGGGTCCAAGTTTGCTAAAATGCATCGTGGAACATCCAGATTCTATACAGACATATATATTGGCAGCGCATCGCCTGCAGTCTATTCACTACGTATAGCCAGCCTTAAGATTACTTTGTCTACATGCATTTCAGCATCTGTACAATTATAAAACGTTTTTCATTTTCTCCAGCGCTTCTCCGCACATGCAATCTTCATTTTGCTCCCAAAATGTTGCACAATTCTTTACTTCACCATCAGATTCTATACCGTCCGTTCACCTTCATCATCAGTATCTTTTCTTGGTGCGTCATTTCTGCTTTATGTGACGTTACCAGTCTTCTCTTTCACTCATCTTCACACTTCTTCCAGAGCTATCTTCAGAAGACCGTCATTTCTTCGTGGAAACATATAGGGTTTTCTCAATGGATACCTTGTTTCCAGGACTCTTCGCGGTATAGGTATCATTATTGGCTTTGCGCATGTCGCAATTTCCGATTCCCAACATATAGACAGCATAGGGGCAGGACTTACAGTAGAGGTACTTGGCTCCTCCTCTACAGTTTATTTGGGCTAAAATATTCCCTATGATAGGTATACATGCCTTCAGGAAAGCGAGAGAAAAAGGGGGCCTTGCAGTTGCTTATATTGAAAGTTACTTGTACGCAGCACAGATCGCCCCCTGTTAGACAGTCGAGCTGCAATGTACATATGCCATGACTGATGCTGGAGTTCCCCAGCAATGAGGAAAGGGAGTGTGTCATCTGCTCTCTTCGACTAGGGCTACACTTAATTACTGGAACAAAGCCGCCCACAAATAATTATTTATTAGGTATTTATAATGCGCCTATACAGCAAATGGTGTTTCAAGGTGCAAAGATATGCAGTTATTCATTTCCCCTCCCCTCTGACATGCATAGGGAATGGCTTGGACTTCCCCACGGGTAGACCTTTTAGGAGGTGTACCCCTTGGATCGATGATGAGTTGGTATGCTTCGGTCAATTGTTTGAGAATAGTCAGCCCTTATCTTTTGAGCAATGTAAGCAAAATTATAGGCTTGAAGAGCGGAATAGGTATGGCTATATACAACTGAAACATTGGGCTGCTGACGTAAGGTTGGCAAATCGAGGTAAGAGAAAGACGTTGCAGTTTGAGGATTTATTTATAGGGGATTCTCCAGCTGGGAAGGTCTCTTCACTTTATGAAGTAATCAATGCTAATAGGTTTGAGCCTCCCCACATGCACATGACCAAATGGGAAGAAGATATAGGCACACCAATTGATGATTTTGCCTGGTATAATATTTGATTAAGAGATGGGAAAACATCTAAATGTATTTAGGCGATAGAAAATGGTTTTAAATGTGCAGATGGTACCTCACCCCTGAGAAGCTGAATAAGATGAATCCAATGGTCCCTCCCACTTGCTGGAGATACAATAGATCTCTGGACACATTTATTCACATGCAGTGGACGCGTACACTTATACAGTGGTATTGGAAGAGATATTAGCACAAATTAAAAAACATTAGTGGTGTGCACTTATCAGCTGAACCTCGAGTGGTGTTATTGGCCGATGAATATTTGTGTGGTCAATATAAATTAATGGCTGAGGCCTCTAGGCTGACGACTCACTTTTTAGTAGCAACTAGAATATTAATGGCCTGGAATTGGAAATCCCCAACTGCGCCAGATATGAGGGAATAGTGGGCGAAGATCTGGCTTATAGCAGCAATGTACATGATCAAAGCTGCCCTCAAGGGGGAAGATGTCGAAATTTCTAAAAGAAAGTGGCCCTTTTATTACTTTTGTAACTCATAACCAGGCCCGTTTCTTGGCCTGGGCGAGGCGGTCAGCTGCCCGGGGTGCAATTGCCCCAGGGGCACAATTGCCCCGAACCCTGCCCCTGGCAGGAGGGGTTGACATTTCTAGGTTTGTCGGGCAGCACGATTGCCGCGGGCCGAGAGTTCAGCAGCGCCGTAGCAGGTGCTGGCGCTGCCTCTTCTGACTGTAATGTCACGTAGTACGCAAGTACTATGTGACATTACGGGAGTCAGAGCAGGCTCCCTCTGAGCACTTGACTTTCGCGCCACTTGGGGTGGGGCGCCTTTCCTGATGGCTGCCCACCTTTGCTCTATCCTGTGCTCGAGACGGCTGCTTTCCTTTCTGCGTTCCTGGCTTCCCGTGTTGGACCCTGCGAAGAAGGAAAACTTCACTGCTTTCCTTTCAGCGTTCCTAGCAGAAAGAAGATTTCTTTGCATCTCGGACTCGTTTGTGTGCACGGTGCACCGCTTCTTCAGAAAGAAGATAGGTGCCATGTTTGTTTTATTATGCTTTGTTCTAAGTGGCTCAGACCTTACCAAGCCCTTGACGCCTTTGTATGTGTTTTCCCTGTCGGAGCCGTACTATGCATGATTGCTTTCGTGTGCGTGTACTGAATGTGTGTTTGTGTCAGTGCGAAAGTATGTGTGTGTGTTTTCACTGGTCCCCTTTTCCCACTGTTGTGCCCCCACTGGTCCCCGTGGCCCAATGTGTGCCCCCCACTGGTCCCTGTGTCACAATGTGTGCCCCCACTGGTCCCTGTGTCCTACTGTGTGCCCCCACTGTGTCCCTGTGTCCCACTGTGTGCCCCCACCTGTAAGAGTGTAACTGTATTCTCCCATGTACCCTCCCTCCTTGAAGCGCTTTGAAACACATCGTGTATAGGCGCTATACAAATAAACAATCAACATTATTTATTCAAAGGAGCAGCATACTGATGATTAGCCCGCTCCAAATGATGACAGTTTTCTAGTTGGGGAGCGGGGACAGCGTGGACACAGGTTCTTCCCGGCATCTGTGCGACACCGGCGTAAGTGACTTCGCAGATGTGGCTGTTTGTGTAAACTGCATCCTGCTAGCATGCGAGCAACACACACAGCACTCGCAGCTCAGTGCCCCTAATGTGGCCTCTGTAAACAAGTCTTGGGACTGCTATGCGCTGCTGTGACCTCGTGTGCAGGTGGCAGCTCCTGTCGGCGCAGCCCGGTGCGACCTCTCACACACACACACTTTCAAATATCGGGCTCACATCGCTTTGCGTGTCCGTAATTCTTTCAAAAGACACCATACAGTGAATTCCAATTGGTCGAATGAACAATTCCAATTACAGTGGCAAGTGGTGAGAGGAGCTTTAGTAAATTGAAACTTATAAAGACATACTTGCGCTCCAAATGGCAGAGGGAAAGGCTATCAGCTCTTGCAATGCTTTCAATTGAGAGTGAACTTGTTGAAAACATTGATTATGCAGCACCAGTAAATGCTTTCGCAGCAGCAAAGTCGAGGAGAGTGCCCTTAACATAGACTAAAAATGGACACAAAACTTTAAAAGTAGTATATACTGTTTGTGTACTCTGCTTTGTCCAAGGAGTTACCAAAGTTATTGAATCATGCTGTAATAAAACAGATTTCATTTGTTGAGCAGTGGTATTATGTTTGCGCTTCAATAAAATTGTAAAACTGGTAAAATACAGTTGAATCAAGTGTAAAAAAATAAAAGAAATGTAATTGCCAAAAAAAAGGGGAACTATTTCACAATGATTCATGGTTTGCAAGACATTTTTTTTAGGTAAAAGATTTTAGTATTGCATTTAAATTAGGCTGACTTTACGCTAACATTCTTATCTGGCTGCCAAATTATAGGTTTATATGTGTAGCTTATGTTTCCAGCAGCAATGAAATGAAATGCACTTTGATTCTGTGCCATCGTATATTGTTTTTATTGAGATTTCTTTTGTATGGTGTGTCATATTCCCTATGAGCAAGGCTTGTCCGTTGCGAAGAAGTCCTAACAAGATAAATAGGGCAATTTCCATTTCTAATGCCACGGTACCTTTACTCCATAGCATTTGTAAGATCTGTTTCTAGAAATGTTCAATAGTTAAGTAAGCCTCCCACAAATGCAATGACGTGGTTACCACCGAATAGTGCCTTTCACCGTGTAGATAGGTGTCTCCTAGTCTATTTGGTTATCCTCCAAGGCCTTCATTACATTTCAGTCTGTAGTTCCTGCTTGGGAGATGTTTAGGGCACTCAGCACTTTCTAAATGAAAGATATAAACCGCTTATGAAGTGTAGCAAACTAAGCATTCTTCCCATTCTAACGCGCCTCTGCACAGGGTGTAAAAGGAAGGGGCATGGCCGGCAGTAACATGGCGCTCTTAACAAGGTAAGCGAAGGGAAGGACTTTGTAACTAACTATTGTTTAATTTGTTGAGGTCACCAATGTACAAAATAAATCAGTGTTAACAAAGATACTCCTCTCCTTTTTTCATCTAATGCTGCTTCTAAAATCAGAGAGCAACTGCTCAGAAGGTCCGGAATGTGAGACAAGCAGAGCAAAGTTCAAAGAAAAAACATACTGCATCCGCAAATTAAACCACCAGGAGGTCAAACTGTTATCCTAGTTGGGGTCGAAAATTACCATATTTCCCCTGCAAAGGTTAAACCATGGGTGGCGATATGTGAATAGGCTTGCTGGCCCAGCCTGATGGGGACCTAAAATGTATGGGAAGCACAAAGCGTAGTTTATGCAGCAGAAAAGGTGCCCTTTTTTATATCATGGCATGGACAACATTAAATCCGTACAGAAATGAGCATGTGTAAATGATGCACTTATGCAACGGGGCATGCAAAGAATAAATATGTTTTCCGAAGAAATGGGATATGCTAAAGGCTAATTGGACACAATTAGATTGAAAGCATACACAATACCCATCGAACAGAGCCAGAGCTGTGCCCGTTACAGCCAAATTATTTCATCAAACGTTACGCACGAGTTCAGCTACAGAATGGGTCAGCTCAGGTGGTGCCAATAAAAGAAAAAAGTCACTGAAAACGTCGCTTATGCATGGATCTTTACAGCTTAAACAAGATCACTACAGAAAACTACTACCCAATAGTCACACTCATTGTATTAACGGGAAAGCAAAATACTTGAGCAAACTTGATATGTAACATTCCTATAATCAAACGGAGCTATGAGAAATTCAAACATGTGATGGCTTTCAGAACACCCATGTGAGTGTAACATTTCAATAGTACAGCTTTCGGACTTTACTCGGCAGCATCAAACTTTCGGATGACGTTTCACTTTTTACACTGAGTGAACTATGAGTCACACATACAGTTCAAGAGTTTTTTTTATTTTGTTTATCTGTGGGGCCTACGACAGTCCCTCTCTCACACCCTGGTATCCAAAACCCTGGGTTAGTGCTATTGAATGTTGACCCCCCCCTACTGTCCACACACCGCCTTATGCTACGGGTGGCTCCCTAAAATGCTTGCTGTCTAATTTCCCTCATGGACGCTGTCCAAGGCTGAGTCTTCTAATGGACTCGGGGTAGTGCCTTGCACTTACTCTGATTTGACTTCGGCTGTCCTTGCACATCCACATTCTCTCCCGCTCTACTCCGACTCCTTCTAGCTGACCCCCCCCCTTTCCTGATATCGCTTCAGTCTTTTACTCCTCCTGATCTTACCTTTACCCTTTGGTGTTAGGTCTCCTTCCACTCTATTCCACTACTCCTCCTCTCTTTTAATACTCTCCTTCTCTCCCTACTACTCAAACACTCTCGTATTATCACACTATACCATACATTTCAGAGTCACTCCTTAAACTAACCACTAATACCTCGTCACCTAAAACACGCACACTGCACTGCAGTATCTTTGCACTCACTAAAGCAATACCTCACCTTACAAAAATAGCCTCCACATTCCGCTACTTCCCCCTGCTGGCCTCTGGGTCCTCCTTCACCTCCTTTGACCTCACCCGAACAACCCACCACGTCCTGCTACCTGACCCCTTTCTTACATCCTTCTACCTGTCATTGTGCTGCTCTTTGCCCGCCCAGAGGCTGTTACAAGGTGAGAGACCAAGAGTCGGTTAAGAGTGGGTTAATCCTTGCCCCCTTTCTCACGTGCCTGCCACAGGACATCCATGGCCACTCTAAGGCCAAAGTTCCAGTTCGAAAGAGAAGGTTTGTCCCCTGGTTCTCTTAAGGTATTCCTCAGTCCCTTATGGGGTCTGTCTTTGTTTACTCCCATGTGGTCTAGCAGGCTCCCTGCTGCCTGGCGGGATTGACTGTCACTCAGGAGTGGAGCACGGTTCGGGACTTCAGCGCAAGTGTGTAGTGGTTGACTCATGGTTCTCTCTCTCCTGGCAAGTGTCTCACTGAGGTAGTCTCTCTGCGGGTCATGTTGTTTACAGTAGAGTTACTTTCTGGTGGTCCGGACTGGGTTTCTAGCGGCTCTTAGCTGATAGTTTGGTGCTTAGTCTTGTCTCTCTCATTTGGCCACTCTTCTTGGCTGGCGGTTCTAACAGAAGATCTGGTGACCTTTGTTGCTTGGAGGCAAGGTGCGAGACACAGGAATCCTGCTAAGATGAAAACTGGCACAACGAGCAGGCATAAAGATTTCGTTCCACACCCCACCCCCAGCTGTCTCCCCCCTCAGGGACAGGACTGACTATGGACTGCTTTGTGGCAGGCCCCACCTTTCTTAACAAGGCTAGAGTACTGACGTGGTCACAAAACTATTTACTTCCAGGGCAATGTACTTACCATTGGAGAAACAGAGTGTCAGCACAACAATGCCCTGAAAAGGATATTTAGTGCATGGACCATGCTGGTTTGAAATGCCACAAGGAAAATGTTTATTCAGCCAGCCAAGAATTCAATGCTTGGGATATGCCATCTCGGGCAAAGGCATTACACCTAAATTGATCGGCATTGATTGCCAATGCCCCAAATCCAGCTAACAAGGTCCAGCTGAAGTCATTCTTTGGACCTAGTGAATATAAGGCTAAACGCATAATCAACTTCTTCATCACTGAACCCATAAGGAGATTGATGAAAAAGGGGCAACACTTTGAAATGACTGTAGAAATCCACAAGACTTTAAACAACGTCAAAAAAGCCACCATGCTTTAAGCCATTTGACCCCAAAATGAGCCTTTCTGTAAACAATGCCAGTATATAGGTCATAGTGGCCACACTCACTCAAACCAAGGGTTCAAATTAGCAAGTAATAGAATTCATGTCCAAAACTAACACAGAACTGAACTACTCACTAATAGAACAGAAAGTCTGCGTGTGCCTGGGTCAGTCACATCCTACTTTAAGTCCTATTTATGGGGCAGAGAATTCAATTCAAACCCTGCATTGACTATACACCTCTCAGACGCATGCTGAGCACAGGTGCAACTCAGAGAGAAACATCCATATCAGCCGACCTGTCAGACAAATTACAAGAATGCATGGCCGTTGTGGAATACTTGCCATGCTGAAATAATACACAGGCCAGTGGTCAAGAGTTTCATATGATAATTCAGCTCTCAAGAAGACTTAACGAGTGCGTAGTAGCAACAATAGATGAGCTAGAAGCAGAAAATGATGGTTCAGTCAGCAAAAAAGAAGTTTCATTAAACATAAACAAGATTCGACATTTACATTAATAAGGTATGCCTACACAAAAGAACACGGATACGCACAAGTAAGGCACTCTCACTGTGAACTAAAATAAAGTCTAGCAGGACTGGACATGAAGGAAACCTTTACTATTCTTCTTGGTATAAAGGTGCTAGGCGTTTTCAATTTTACGGCACTACTATGGCCACTCGATTTTTATTACATTCTGTTACAAACAACATTCAAATTTAGTCGTTTCTTGACTATGACATTTTTGGCTCAGGCTTGGCAGTCACAGAATTAACATGCTGGAGTTTGACCTGATGAACAATGTACAGAGTTGCCCGGTTAAATAAGTCACTTCCTTTTCAGGATTGACCAAGCACACTCTCGTGCCCCTCCTGCACCCAACCTTACATTAGGTACTAGCTTCTGAATCTCCAAATTATTCCTGTAAACACAACCTAATTTCCACAACACTTTAAGACATGCCTCTGTTCTTACCTTTTGCAGGACTGTAGTCCACCAAACAGGACAGACATGCACTCCTGCTATTTTGAAACATTCTTCCCCTGTTGTTTTTCTCCCACAATGTGTTTGTAGCATCTATTTATTTATTTAATTGAAATTTTGTTTAAAGCTGGCCCTACCAAGAGGGTCTTGGAGCGCCTTAAATGGTTAAAATTTTTAAAAACTAAGAGTTGAAAAAAGAAGTTACAAAACGTTTTCAGAAAAGGATAGGAAGATAAGGATGGACAATGATAGCAGTTGAGGAGGGCAGGGTTATGTGTGGGGAAACAGGTATGTTTTGAGGCTCTTTCTGAAAGTGGTGATGGATGATGCAGTGCGTATGTGGAGAGGTAGGGTGTTCCATGTTCCCTGTGGGTAAATGCTTGTTGTTGAATGCTTGTG
The DNA here is from genome assembly GCF_040938575.1 of Ambystoma mexicanum. Taxonomy (NCBI): domain Eukaryota; kingdom Metazoa; phylum Chordata; class Amphibia; order Caudata; family Ambystomatidae; genus Ambystoma; species Ambystoma mexicanum. The sequence goes on from NC_090929.1 coordinate 815,400,208, forward strand.
AGTTTGCAGAGTGGAATGTGTAGAAGGTGCTTGTGTGGGTGATGGGTTTGAGTTTGTCATGAAGGTAAGATGGAGTTTTGAGGTGAATGGATTTGAATGCAATGCACAGTCCTTTCAAGGCAATTCTCTGGGACATGGTAAGCCAGTGGAGCCGGGCAAGAGCATGGGTGATGTGTGCAGGTTTCGGTTGGTGGAGGGCGAGTCTGGTTGCTGCGTTTTGTATGGCTTGCAGTGGGCAAGAGCCTTTTTATAGTCCAGCTTAGAGAACTAGTGGTTCGACTGCGATGCAGAAGTCATCAGGTGGAAGGATATGGTCTGATTTTGCAGCAGTGGTGTAGTTGTAGATTGCATGTTTTGATGGCAGCGGCTATGTTGTAGTAGTAGTAGTAGTTTGTCATTTATATAGCGCTTTTATGCCATTAGTATGGCCTTAACGCGCTTGTGGGGGTGAAAGCCCTCAGGGGACCAAAGTCGAATGTATAGAAGAAGTTGTCCAAAATATTGGCATGCGTGTGTGCTTTAGGCCAACATAGGGAGTTAGGTGGGCTGGCCATGCCACAGTAAGCAATCCATGATGGTCGGGCATGTCGATGGGTGCTGAGAGGTGGTCAGGAGAGTGAGTGAGTGCAAGAGACTCGTTATGTGTCCAGCTAGACCACATTTTTTGTCATAGATTGAAGCTGCATTCTGATGCAAGAGACTTGTTATGTGTCCAGCTAGACCAAACTATTGTCGTAGGTCATAGCTGCGCTCTGATGGCAGAGATGTTGTGCTTTGTGTTTAGTTTGGCGTATGGAGGCAAATGTATGCGGAAGCGTGGCCGTGTCTGTGGCTAAAGTTCCATAAGCATGGAGTACGACAGGTTTAAACACATTGGCAATTCTCTAATGAATGCCTCCATGCACTGGCTACATTCTACATACACTTGGATTCAATACACGGCTACATTATGCATACACTCCTAGATTCAATACACTGGCTACGTTCCACATACCTCTAGATTCAATGCACTGGCTATAGTCTACATTCATCTAGATTAAATGTACTGGCTATAGTCTACGCAGTTCATCTAAGAACCATGCACAGGCTAACCGACACAAATCTGCTAAGCGCAATGTATTGGCAGGACAATGATGAGCAGGTGGTAGTAATGTAGGAGTGTGGATATTTTACCGGAGGAGAGTGACACATTGCCCCACTCGAACATTCATCTAATGGTGACACATTGCCCATCCCAAAAATTCATCTAAGTGCAACACATAACGAATCTTCACAGGTCTAAAAGCAATACATTGGCTACTCCTGAGTGCTCCTCCAAGTTCAAACATGAACCAACCCTCACAATTCTTCTAAGTGAAATACATTGTAATACAAGGCAAGGTGCAGATCAGCGTAATGAAAGAGTAGGTGCCTGTAATGTAGGAATGGCAGGGTTTTACTAGAGCTGTGCTCCCCGCCCATACCACCTTACCTGGTTGTCGCTGTAGGCTGTCCAGTCAGGCGTCCATGGGTCAACAGGGGCAAAAATGGATTGGATGCTGACCAGGAGCTGCACTCTGTTGTGGTGCTTAGCCGGCTACCTGGGCAATGTGGCCCTGGGAGGGCCACTGAAAGAGGGGACTAGAGGGAGGGCAGACTTCAAGGTACTAGTTCAGGAAAGCGAACAGCGCAAGAAATGGAGGCCTGCGACAGAAAATGCAGTGCGAGTCACTCACCCACTCGATGTTGCTCTGCGACCAGGGTACTCTAAAATGGGCAGTAGGTCAACAAGATGGCCAAAGGGCATTGCAAAAAATGTGTGGCACCGCCTTATTAAAGTATGTGGTACTCTAACTGCCGTTATGCAGTAAAATGCAAAAGTAAATGTGAGAAAAAAAACACGGTAGAAAAATATCTGCTGCCACTAGTACATTTTGGACACGTCATGCAAGCAACAGAATTGTTAAAGGAAAAGAAAAAAGCACTCAAAGTAACCTTGCCACACTTCACTTTAAAGTATTGTGAGCTGCTTAAAAATTACAAGGGATTTTATAATGGGGAACATGAGGTGTGTGAAGGAAAGGTGGGGTTCGATGGTGAAGCCAAGGTATTTAACAGGTGTGGAGAGGTGTGTGTGGGTGGTCCGTAGCGAGTTCATGAATGCAGGGGGTGAGGTCGGGTTTGTGCCTTAGCTGGGCAGATGAGGAGATATTTTGTTTTGGAAGGGTTGAGTTTGAGGAAGTGGGTGGCCATCCCGTTGGTGATGGTGGAAAGACATGTTTTACAGGTGTGGAGTTGAGAAGGGGATAACATTTTGAGGTATATTTGTGTAAATGTATGTTGCGTTTGCTCAGGCTCTGTCCAAGGGATTGAAGAGGAGTAGAGATAGGGAGGAGCCTTGCGGGAGCCCATACTTGAGAGGGTTGAGATTGATAAGGGGGCATATAGACAAAGTTTGTCCTGTCAGTGAGAAAGGAGGCAAACCAGTCAAGTATAGCGCCAGAAATATTCACCCTGTGTGCTAGGATGTCTAGTAGAATAGGGTGGTCAATCGTTTCAAAGGCTGCAGAGAGGTCGAGGAGTATGAGAAGTGCTCTGTGTCCTTTGTCTGTGATGCTGCGGCGGTCCCTTCAAGCCAGATTGGAAGGGATTGAGTAGGTAGTTTTCTGGTTATGTGTTGTCGCAGTTGGGTAGTTACAAAGGGTTCCACGACTCTGGCGACATATGGTAGGATAGTAATGGGGTGGTCATTTTCAGGGACCATAAGAGTCGAAAGATTATTTTTGAGGAGGGGTCCCGTTTTGAGTGCAGTGGGGATAGTAGCATGTGAGAGACATGAGTCGATGATGGTGAGCCAGTGGGGAGCTTGGGTGGTGATGCAATTGGATGCAGCTTGAGGTGGACATGCATCATCCAGGAAGTATGCAGGTTTTGTTTTGGAAGTGTGGATGATGACGGTTTCAGCGTCGATGGGGTGGAAGGTGTATCATGTTTGGAATGTTTGGGAGTGGGGGGTGTGTGCGGGAGAGCTGAGGGGAGGGCTGTCCTGATGTGTAATTCCAGGTTGAAGTAGTTCATAAGGGGGTTGCATACTGCAGTGGATGGGGTTGCGGAAGGTGTGGATGGTGGTTTAGAGAGGGACTTAACGATGTTGAATAGTTTCTGGGTCTGATTAGTGGTGGATAGGAGTTCATGGAAGTAATGGGTGGCTTAGACATTGCATATGGCAGTTTTAGATTTGCTGCAGCAGTGTGAGGGGAGTGCTGGTTGTGGGACATGGGTTCTTTTGCCAGGCTCTTCCAAGGTGTCTGGCTTCCTGCCTGATAGAGAGGAGGGCACTTTTGAACCATGGTTTGTGGTGGTAGTTGTGAGGTTATTCTAATTTGAGGGGTGCAATTTTGTTGAGTGCCTGTGTGATGATGATGTATTGGTGGAGTAGCATTGAAGGATGTGTATTTGTGGAGGAGGGGCATGGTATGAGTGGTGCGAAGGCTACACCTGTAATGTGTTTGGTTTGTCTGGTTGCGGTGTGAGAGGGATATGTGGCAAGTGGTGGGATTTTGTGTGGTAGTGTGAGCGTGAAGGGGATAGCAAAGTAGTCAGACCACTAAAACCCAAATTCGATTATCCACAGAGACATGATTTTTGCTTGCGATCAAAAGGTCCAGGGTGTTGACAGCAATGTGTGTTAGATAGGTCATAAGGTGTGAGCAGAGAGAGGATAGTCTTTAGTATAGGATTGGTGTCTGTAAGGGAACTACTGGGGTTGAAGTCGCCAAGATAGATGTGTTCGGCGGGGGAGGTGTGGTTGTTAGTAGTTAAGACAGTCCAGTCAGTGTGGAAGTTGGGATTGTGTGTAGGAGGGCGATAAATGAGGTGGAGAAAGGAGGTCTTTCCCGCTTTACTATCCTTTTATCTACTCACTCATTTTCTTTCCTCTGGCAGATTAAGGCACTAATAGTACTGGTGTGGGCACAGTACATCACTCCAGGGACAATCCTAGGTTATCTGGCAATACTGTGGTGGTTATTGGGTGCAGCATAAAAGCATATTAGCATAACATACACCCATACTGAAAAATATACTTTGGAAAGTGATCCGATTATGTGGAATCATCATCTGTTTGTACTGCTTGGGGGCATATGAAAGATCTTCATCAACAAAGCTCATCAAGTCCATGTAGATGTGACTATGACAAAGAGAAGGCTGCATTCCATCTATTGGTGCCGGCCTTGGATAGTGAAGTCTGTACACAAATAGGTCAATGTCCAGCCTATTGGCAGAGTGACACAAGACTGATCATGCGACAGTCTATTCAACATCCAACTCACCCCCTCGCTTATACAGTTCAGGAAGCAGCTCAAGACCCTCCTCTTCAAAGAATGGCTCCCCTCCTCCCTAACACCTAGGTCCATACACTGTTCACTCTCCACCATCCCCGAGACTGGGTGAGCTGAACCCTCATTGTTTCCTCCCCTGGTTACTTGTAGATCCATTGCTGACAATGACCCTCCCTCCCCATTAGATCCCCACTCCCTTGTTTCTCTGCTCCCTAACCTTCCCCCCCCCCCCTACAATTGTAAAGTGCTGTGTTGCTTCCCAAAGCTATGTCTGCGCTCAATAAATACCCTAATAGTAATTTCTAATTCATTGGTTGTGACAGGCAAAACTGGATATTGGTGGACAAGTATTAAACACTTTAGTGATGATCTTATCATTGTGTACTAGCTGCCACCCAGTATACCTTCTGGTTGGTGTTGCTACCCCTTCCAGCTCTGCAGGTTCTCTACAGATCCCGCCCACCTTACACAATAGATCCAAGGCAACTTACAGGGTGAAGTGATTGATGTTGATCATAGCAATTACATTAAAATATTGTATAGTGGATTAGAGGAATAGAAATGTAATCGACGGTGGAATTGCCCAGAGACCCATGAAATGCATTAGAGGAATATAAATGTAAACAATGGTGGAATTGCCCGGAGACCCATGAAATGTAGCTTGTCAGGGGTAACGATGCAATACATTTTTTAAAAATATTTTCCTAATTCCAGCAAAAGCCCATAACGATTAACCCCTGTGCATCCATTTTCCCATCCACTGTAGTCAGTGTTGGAATACCAAGGGTTACATTCTCATGAAGGCAATAAAGCCTCCAGGGTATAGGGAAATCTAATTTAAATAAAAGATGTAGAGCAAGGCACCATGTTAAAAAAAATATATGGCATCTGCACAGCAATTGGAAAACACACATGTAAGCAAAGTGCAATATTTTCAAGTTTCCTCACATCAAAATCTAGTGAAAGGCCCGAGATCAGCCTTTCCAAAGACAAGAAAATATCCTGCAACTTTTATTGAAATGAAGAACTACCCAATCCGAGGTAAAACACCCAGCATTTTAAAGAGACAGGAAACACACATTTGGGCTTGCATTTTCCATTGGTGTTTCTACTTATTTTGCTTTACGGAAATTAAGGGTCATGGTTATTAAACCTACAGATGTTGAAAATGTGGAACTTTGGTAGGAGGTTAATAAGCCAATGCAATGGATAAACAGTTGTGTTATGAAAAGGGAAAACAAGGGAAACAGGAACATTTATATTTGAAAGCTGTAATTGTGAAAGGGACCAAATTAAATGCAACCAGGACTACACTCTGACATCTGGTATTGAGTTCAATCCACCAACCCCCCACTAATACAACAGAACTGATCTGCCTTGCCCTCTCGAGGAGCTGGAATTTGTTTGACGCTCAGCCACAATGGTAATGACAGTCAATGGGAAGCTGAACTTGCTATCGATTTTAAGGTGCCATTTTTATGAGTTGCATCTGTGTAGTGGGCTTAACGTTTAAAAAAAAAAAAATAGGAATTCAGGGTGACCAGTGGATCTGTTTTCTCCAATCTGTTATTTCAGTCTCCCAGGCCTTCCTGGAGTGGAATATTGACACTTCGAAAAACAGAACGGTTATCTGTGATTGCCAGATCCTGGAAATCCCAAAGAACTTCAAACTTCAGTGGATACTAACGGCAAAATGATGAAATACACCAGATGCTCTGTTACTGACTAATATTTTGTATTAGGAAAAGAAATGTCTTTATAATGTTACATTGAGATTAACTATTTCGCTTATAATTATTGAACAAAATGTCATTGCGCAATAATTTCTTTTGTAAAATGTTCAAATTCAAATGCTCTGTTAGGTGGTATAAAAAAACTAATTATGGGTGAGGTCATTTTTATGATACAAATTTCGCGGATTTGCCTTTTGTCGAATAGAAACAGTGCATGCCAGTGATATCTATGACTTAGTGTTACTTTGAGATGGGAAAATAATGTGTATATAAATGTAGAAGTGAGTTAAATGGAAAAATCTGTAAGTCATTAACCATTTGTGCTATCATAATAACAAAGTTGTTTGATTCACACCAGAGAGATAAATCTGGTGAGCGGATAAGTTACATGGTCATATGTGTGGAACTTACGGTTTCAGAATTTTACAATGTTTAATGCAAGATATTTCTGAGATGACATCACATCAAGTGGGAGGGAAAATGGGTGCAGAAGTTACTCCCATCAGATTGCCACCTTCATTAATATGCCTAATGACCACAGGGGGGTATGTCTGTGATGTCACATTTGGATTACTGTCCAGTCACATACATTGACCAGTTAGATTGGGGAAATTATGCGCACACCAAAAAGGTGGGGTTTCTGGTCTATAAATAATTTAACACACACTCACTGGGGCGACTTGCTCACTCGCTCATTGAAGGAGAGTGAAGAATTGATAACAAGAAGGAGGTGGAATAGATTGCTCTCCTTTTGAACCCTATTTGGATGATTAACAGAGCCCTGTAAGTGAGGAATATTAGGAGTTAAAATCCCAGGCCTTCTTCAGAGGAAGAGACAGCAGACAGGCATGGAGGGAAGTTGATGCCATCTTGCTGACTGATGCCCACCTGTTCCTAGTTGGGGAGAATTGAACCAGTTCATAAGAGGGTACCCACCGGTTTGTGAGACAGCCAAAAGAATTTCAGATGCAAGTATAATATTAAGGGGAAATAATCCTGAGGGGAGTGATACTATAGAGGGAATTATATTGAATCATGGTCCCTGTTATTTGTCAGTACTGAGAAGTGGGAATATATAAATTGATTGTCCAGCCCAAGAATTTAGGGAACATTTCAGAAGTGTATGTGCTTCTGGTAAAATATATATTTGATAGACTGGGTCCATGGTGTGTAGAATATAATTGAAGTAATTCCTGGGTATACCATCAAGCAGAATATTGTTGTTAATGCCAAGTTGTTCTAGACAAAAGGGAAAGGGTGACTCCTCACTATCCAGTTTCACGTTTTTAAGTTGCCCATTGAAAGTGAGAAAGGTACGCTTTTACACAGTAGTTAAACAGAAACATCACTGAACAGAATTTATCCTACATACAGATTGAACATACATGTTCCTTTCTCCTAGCCATTTACATAGAGGAAGGTCCAGTAGTTTGTAGCAATTGAGTTTTTAGCATGCTGTTGAAGTTCTGACATGTCTAATGAGCAAGGAGGTGGAATCTATTAGAAATAAAGGGGAAGTAGAGAGAATTTGATAAGCAGGGATGTTTTTAAATAATTCCGTTTTAATAAATGAAAGTCGTATCTTGGACCCTCATGCATTTTTTAATCAGTGCTGCTTGTGCTCCCAGGGTAAACAAAATGGATCAGTGGTGATGCGCGTGTTACAAAAATCTCTATTTCTATAACAATAGCATTGAATACTGAAATAGATAGTGGGCCTCATTACAGGTCGGGCGGTCCGGAATTAACAGTGGTGGTAAACCCGCCGCCACTGTTAATTCCGGACCGCCCGATCCCGAGTCCTGCAGGCGGGAGGTGATCCTCCCGCCAGGTCTGACCTGGCGGGTTGAACACCTCCCGCCTGCAGGCAGATGTGGAAACACCAGCACCATCACAAGATGTTGCCATGTTTCCACTTCCCCATTCCCATTGAGTCCTATGGGACTCAATCGGAATAGGGATTTACACCATTCCGCCTCCGGGATTCCCAGGACACCAGGGTCGTAATGCCCTGGTATTTCCGGGAGTCAAGGAGGTGGAATGGTAATACGAGTCCGGCAGTAACCAGGCGGTTTTACCACCGCGGTTACCACCGTACTCGTAATGAGGCCCAGTGTGTTGATTGGAGGCATAACTTGTTGATCTTTAAATTGTTTCTAATTGTCTAATAAATATACCTTCGATGTAACCCTGTGTGTTTCTTGTCCCGAAAAAGGTGGTAGTGTGTTCGGAATCCATACTGTTAAATTGAGGGTTCCAGAGTCGTAAAACGAATATTATTAAATAAAGGAAAATTGTGCAGGCCTGGCTTAGGGTGGGAGAGAAATTCCCCTGAATTCGATGTCACCCCATTCAAACATCCCTCAGGTTGAACCTAACCCCATTTTCAAGTCCAAGTCATCCCTTAAAATTAATAAAGCTGAACCCCCAGCATCATCAGATACATGTCGCTGAAAAAAGGATAGCACTAACCACATGTTTAGTTAATTTTTCAAGTTGGAACATCTTCTCAAAAGCAGGAGTGCCTCATCATCCCTGCAATTATTTGAAGCTAGCAACCCTATGTTCAGGTAGGTTGAAAACCCTTTTGCAATGAGGAATGGATTTTTTTTTTAAAACGTTTATTTTAATATTATAGCATATACAATTATAAACATCCAAAAGAACACATTTCATAACAATTAGCTCATAGTGTGCAACCTATACATATTAACAAACCTTTCCCTCCCCCCACTCTCAAACTGGGTTCACATCAATCATCAATCAATACATTGGGCCTCATTATGAGAAGCGTGCTAAAAACGGGGTCATTACCGGCATGGAGGAACTAGCGGGTCCGTGCTCGTTTGACGCCGCCAATAGCGGCTGCTTACGAGTGCGCGAGCACGCGCGAACTCCCATGCTGGTAATGGCCATACCGCCATGCCGCTAAAGGCCCTCCAACCCCCTGATAGCACCATCACGGGACCCACCGATACCGCCTCCGCCTAGGAGGCACCACTTAATACCGATCTGATAATAACATCATTCTTATACCGGGTTCGTAATACTGGACCCGGAAGTAACGTCATCACGTCGGAACCGGGAAATGCGCCGGTGGCCATCTTTAAAAACACAATCCATTGCAATCCTCCCAAACCACCAGTTTACATAGGAGAGACCAGGGCCTCCCAAATCAACATGTCCAAGGCATCCCAAAAATCAAATCCCTGCCTGCGCAAGAAGCGTTTTTCTGATGAGGAACTCAACATGTTTGTGGACGCCCATGCTGAGGACATAAACACCCACAACCTCAAAAGGGAGGCGCAGCAGAGGAAGAAGGAGATTTGGGAGGAGGTAGCCCGCAAGGTATCTGCAGTCGGCACCACCCCACGGACAGTCAAAGACTGTAAGAAAAGGTGGGATGACCTCCGCCTTAGGGTATGCAACATCCTGGTCAGCAATTGGAGGGAGGCCATGGCCACAGGCGGGGGTGCCCACTCCCCGACAAAACTAATGCGCTGGGAGGAGACGTGCAGTACCTTCATCCAGATGGAGTCTATCGAGGGCTTCGGGAAGATGGAGACGGGTGCCGCAACATCTGGAGATGGAGGTGAGTGACCCTGCAGACCTCAGTAGGGGAAGCCATGACGTAGCACAAGTGATCAGGAATAGAGTCTCGGCAATGCAATGCATGTCCCAACACACACACACACATCAACATATCCATGTCCAGATGGAGGGCCAAACCCTGCCACACTGAAATGCATGCTGAGTGCCAATCCCATTACCAACAGACAGCCAACACACATGGACCATTCCCATGTTATACATCACACAAACCCCAATACAACGGCATGCCACCTGCCATGCAGCATTCCTGAATAGAGACGTCACAGAAAATGCCAAAATGCCCCCCATCAAACTACCCTGTATGACACACCTGTAAGATGTGAATGCATGATAAATGAAAGTCTCCACAGCACAATATAATGCATCTTGCATGTTACACCATCACTGATGCCCTGCATCTCTTCTACCCCCAGGCACCAATGGAGAAGATGCCAGTGAAGAACCGCCCACAAAGGCATCCACGTCCCGGGCCAAAACAACTGCCACAGGCAAAACCACCTCCGGGGCAGCCTCGCAGCCCACACCAAAACCCAGGGTGAGTGCCCAGGCCATGGCCGCACATGAGGACCCCACAGCTACGCCTGAGACCGGAACCACAGAGCTGGCAACACCAGCGGAAGGCGAGGCCAGTGGCACCCATTCCCCAGAGAAAAGTTCCGTGGGCGAGGCAGCAGCCACAGCCCCACTGAGCAACATTGAAATTGGAGGGGAGGAATGTATGGATGAGGAAGGCCTAATCCATGTGGCATGTCCAAACACCCCCAGCACCCCACCCACCCCCCAACCCCACACTCAGGCCACACTATCCAGCCCCATTGCGGATCCTGCACTCCACAGCTCAGACCTCAGCACCACCCCTGAGGGCAGCCCTGCAAACGCATACCCGGTCGCAGCTCCCTCAACCACTGCTGCTCCCACCAACCTTGAGGCACGGCTATCAAAGGTCGAGGCAAGACAGGACACCATGCTGGAACTTGTTAGATAGTATGTGGCGGAGGGAAAGGACACAAGGCGGGAGATAGCGCAGGCCATTTCAGAGAACACTGCCGCCATAAATGCTTCTGCAGTGATGATGCGTGACAGTCTGGGGGCCGTCACGCAAGTCTTGACCTCAATACTGCAGCACATGCAGCAGCAACAGCCCGCACCATCCGTGCCAATCACTACTGCATCCACCCCATCCACCACAACCCCATCCTCCACACCAGCTTCCTCTGCACCCTCCAGCCCTGTGCGTCTGACAAGGCAGAGTGCAAGGCAGTCAGATATGCTGCCCCCGGACACCAAGAAAGCACGGAAATAGTGTGGGACAACAATGGGAGTGGGGGAGATGGTGCCGGTGGTGCATAGGTGTTTAAGGGGGGTGTTCATTGGGGGGTATGGGGAGTTCATTGGGGGTATGGGGAGTTCATTGGGGGGTATGGGGAGTTTTGGTGTTTGGGAGGTGGAGGGGAGGTGGGTAGCACTTTTCAGTAGTTTACATAAATACACCCGTTGTGTGAAAATTCATTTAATGCCTGGACATTGTTCATTTTGTGTGTTTCCATTTTATTCATGTCAGTGCACAGTGCCCAACTCTCCACATACCCTGTGTGCATGTCCACCTGAACCCAGTGCTCAATGTAGCACTGACACATATCCATCAACGTCCCTGTGGTTCAGAAGTATTCGTCAATCAGTGATTGGCGTACAGCACGGCCATCTTGTGCATCACCTACTGGCAGGGGTGCTGCTTCTCCTCCGTCTTCATCCTCATCATCCACACCCGGTGCATGCATGTCAATGTCAGGTGGCAGTGGTACATTTCTCCAGACGCACATGTTGTGCAGCATGACACAGGACATGGTGATATTTGCCACCTTCTCAGGCCTATAAAGGAGTGCTCCACCAGACCTGCTTAGGCAGCGGAACCGCGCCTTCAACAGGCCAAAGGTCTGCTCAATCATGAAACGGGTACGGGTATGAACCCGATTGTACTCCTCTTCATGGCTGTTCCGCGGGTTCCGCACAGGGGTAACTAGCCACGGCTTCAAGGGATATCCTCCATCACCTGCATGGGAGTACAAAGATGTCTGTGTGATTCACACCTTCAGGATTCACAGCCATGGCCGCAGCAATTTGCTGTTGACATGCACATGTCCCTGTACGTATGCACAAATATTATTTAGATGCATTCTATACTGCAATATGGTGTGCTAGTTTGGATGGCATTGGACGGATGATGCAGGGTGATTACTTGCATGCCAATGCGGATGTACTGTGCATGCAGGACGATGTCTTGCCTCCCATGATTGCTGTGTATACTACTCTGTGCATGATCACGCTTGCCACATTGGCACAGTTGCAATCATGTTTGGTCATGCATTGCTTGACATACCCATGGTGGCCCGGTTGTGTGTCTTACATGTTGTCATTGATACACAGCATTGGTCCAATTTGTGGCAGTGATGTGTCATGTTCGGGTTGGGAGGTTCAGGTCAGGAGTGTATAGCTCTGCGTGCATTGTCCAATTACCACCCATTCCCACCCAGGTGGAGTATGCACCCCCCCCATTCCCACTGTGGTGGACTATGCTTCCCCCCCATTCTCACCCAGGTAGAGTATGCATCCCCCACCTCACAACCCCGATGCACTGCCATGGGGCAGTCAGACAACTCACCAAGCAGCCAGGCACGTCGTCCAGCATGTCGCTCCATGCGACAGGGTAGCGTGGAGTTACGCAGCACCATGGCATCATGTGTAGATCAGTGGTCGGAGTGATCAGGAACGGTTGGGAGCGGCGCTCCTGTACTTTTTAAAATTCATTTTTACAGCTCCTACACTTTTATTTTAAAAAGAAACCGTTCCGGAACAGTTTCGTTTTAAAATAACAGTGTAGGAAGAAGTTGAAACTTGCATTTTCAGTGCACTGCACTGAACATTTCTTACACTTTGACCACTGGTGTAGATCCAGGATATCGGCGCAACAATGTGTGATGATCTTGCTGGAGTCACATACCATCTGCACATTGATGGAGTGGTAATGCTTGCGATTGCGGTACACCACCTCTAGGGCATGGGGGACTACCAATTCTACATGGGTTCAGTCAAGGGTACCAACGTAATTGGGCATGCCTGCCAGTGCATGGAAGCCTACTTTGGTGTCGGCAATCTCCTGGGCAGTCCGTGGTAGGGATATGTGGGTGCTAGCGAGCTTCAGGAGGGCATCCAGCACTTGGGTCAGCATGTGTGAAAAAGAGTGGTCGTGAAATGCCATGCATCTGGCCCACTGTGTGCTGGTAGGTGCCTGTGGCCAGGAAGTGCAGCACAGACACCACCTTTAGTAGCGGGAGAATGGCAGTGCGTATTTCAATGAGGCTGACGATGTCGTCATGTATCATGTCCACAATGGTGGTGATGGTGTCCCGGTCCAACCGGTACAGGGTGTGGATCTACTCAGGAGTTAGATTGAATGGACTGGGTCTGATGCGAGGGATTGGTGGCTGCCAACGGGTACTACTGGCTGCACTGGTGGTAATTGCTGGGCCTGTCTCACCCTCCTTCTCCTCCTGCTTCTCCTCTGTGCTGCCTGTGGCTGTGGTGGTTGTTGTAGTTGGTGTTGTTGCTGTAGTTGTAGCAGTATAGGCATGTCCTCAAGCTCCATGATTGCAACAGCTAGTGGTATCATTTTGGTGTGGGAAGGGCTGTACTGTGTGGGTGTACTCCTTTTGCACTGGGACAGGCTCCATTGACCCCACCTGTGGTGATTGTGTGCACCTGTGGCAGTTGCCTTGACTGCAGGTTGCTGTTTACGGTTGGTCTGCGATGGCTGTATGGCCACCATCATGCAGGCCCTAATTACCGCCTTTGGGATTCCGGTAATTGCATGCCGCCTGAGTTGTGATGTCCTCCTAATACCGGCATCCCGCTATTTGCTCCGAGGAGGGGAGCGTGTACGCGCGCAAGCTGGTATGAAGGGGTACGGTACGGGCGGTGGTGGTATTGGCAGGTTGTCGAGAAGTAATGGCCCGGACCAGTTAACAATGCCGGTAATACCATTGCGCCTTCCTATTTTCATCACCTCCATTCTCGTGATGAGGCCCATAGTGAGGAATTTCCCCCATATTTTCTCAAATACAACAAGCTTTCTGTTTCTCTGAAAAATAACCCTTTCCATCTCCACCAGATCATGCATTCCATCAATCCACATTTCAATTAGAACAGGGTTCACATTCCAAACTCCTCAGAATAATTCTTTTACCCACCATCGCACCTTAATAGATCCACTTTTTTTTTTTACATACTGATAAATTCTCCAAAAGAACATTGCTACCGAGCATTAAAGTCTTAAAATCAAAGGCTATTTTATCATCTAATACTGCATCACAAATCCTACCAAATTCAAACCAAAAGCCTTGCACTCTGGTGCACGTCCAAAGCATATGTTCAAATGTACCCGTATCATGAACACATGACCAACAATCTGAGCTGTCAGTCATACCTCTATTGAATAGCCTTTCGGGAGTCCAGTATACCCTATTGATGATTTTAATCTGTCGGGACCTCTCCACCAAACGTAAGGAGCATATCCTTGTATTACCACACATACGTAACCAGTGATCTTCATCAATAGTATTCCCAATCCTTCCACTCCATTCCTCCCTTAACAAAACATTGTTTTTAAATTTTCCTGCAATCAAACCACAAACTCCACTCGCCTGACCACCTCCACTTACTTTAGGGTTCTGCCATAATAAGTTAACATCCAGACTTTTCTCCAAGTCAATATCGCCAATAGCTCTTCGAAGTTTTAAGATAATCACTCGTACTGAAATGTGAAATATTAAATTTAGATTGCAATCCTTTTGCAGTCAGCCAATTTCCATTCTCAAATAGGTCGCCCAACCACTGCACGCCCGCCAGAAACCATTCAGACCAAAACAAGGTCTTTCCATCACATTTAATACCTGGATTCAACCAAATAGAAGCATTAGGATCCTTCAAAGCGTTGTATCCCAAACAATCATTTAGATTCATCCATGAACTGAGTAGACATTTAGTCAATGGGTCATTAACACCCAGTAATTTCTGTACAGTCGTTAATAGAGCTCTAGGCAGCAAAGGACCAAAATGACTACCTTCAGAGCACAACCATTCATTTGGATTTGGCTTCATAAATTCCATTAAAGTTTGCGACATGAAAGCCAAGTGGTATGATCTATAATTAGGCACACCCAGTTCATCCTTTTCCAGGGGCAATTGTAATTTACATAGCTTCAACCTTGGTTGCTTATGGTCCCATAAAAAAAACCTTGGGTAAGTCTTTCCAATTCCTGCCAAAAATTCTTTCCAATATCTAACGGAATCATGCTAAGCACGTAATGAATTCTTGGTGTGGAGACCATTTTCAGTGCATTAACTTTCCCCCATAAGGACAAATGTAAAGCGCTCCATCTCTCTAAATCCAATTTATATGTAGTACAGATCATATTCATGTTTTCTGTTACATAATCACATATATTCGGTAAAATCCAAACTCCCAACTACAGCAACTTACTTGTACACCATTTAAATACCCATTTTGTAACAAAATTCTCATCACAGAATGGTACCAAGGGTAGAACTTCTGACTTGGTCCAGTTTATTTTATAGCCTGAGAGTCGATTAAAGGTTTTCAAAATACTCATGAGAGTTGGAATTGAAAGCCGAAGATTTTTCAGAACCAACAGCAAATCGTCGGCATAAAACCACACCTTTTGTTGCATGCCCCAACAGCTCACACCCTGTAGGTTATCCTCCAGTCTTAGTGCCACCACCAGAGGTTCAATACCAATGACGAAAAGCAATGGGGAAAGGGGACATCCCTGCCTTGTTCCTCTCTCCAATTCAAATGTTTCAGATCTTAGACCATTGGTATTCACATCAGCCATTGGTTTGTTGTAAAGAAGGTTAATCCAAGAAATGTAATTTGAACCAATTCCCATCTTCTCCAGGACCTTCAACAAGAATTGCCAGTTAACCCTGTCAAAGGCTTTTTCAGCATTTAATCAAAGAACTGCAGCGTCTTCCGTTGATTCAGTAGCCACAGAAATAGTGCGTAACAGTTTTCTTACGTTACTCGCGGTACTTCTCTCCTTTACAAAACCCGATTGATCAGGATGAACCAATTTTGGTAATAGATTTTCTAATCTTAGAGCAAGTATTTTTGCCAATATTTTGTTATCAACGTTGAGCAGACTAATCAGTCTGTAACTGGATGCTAAAATCTCATCTTTCCCTTTTTTCAAGAACACTGATAACATAGCATGTCGTGTAGTAGGTGGGAGTAAACCACTCGAATGAGACGATCTAAACATGTCCAACAAGAGAGTCAATGCAGAATAAGGTAGCCATTTGTAAAATTCAACTGGTAGGCCATCCGGTCCAGGAGACCTTTCCGTATTCAGTTTACCAATTGCTCTCTTCACCTCATCCAGCGTTATATCTTCATCCAAAGAATCTGATTCCACTCCCGTGATCTTTGGAAGTGGTAATCTCGCCAGGAACCCACCATCATCCGCAAAAATATGTTTCATTTTTGTATAGGTCAGAGTAAAAAGTCTGAAAAACCTTATTGATTTCTTTTGGTCTGAAAATAACCAGGTTATCTTGTCCCCGGATGGAAGTAATAGTTCTTTCTGACTCTCTTTTCCTTAGTCTAAATGTCAACCAATGATCACATTTTTCCCCTTTCTCAAAATATGTACATTTCTGTTGGAAGAACTTTTTGTATGCTTCATCTGAAATCAGGTTTCTCAATTCCAGACACAAATGTTTAAGTTTCCGAATCAAAATAGAGTTTCCAATAGTATCTTTTGTGATATCCTTAATACTTGTCTCCAATTCCTGAAGTCTACGATCAGATCTTTTCTTCAAGCCACTCACCAAACTGATGAGCATACCACGCACCGTACATATAAAAGCTTCCCAAACTATGCCAGGACAAACCTCTCCTGTGCAATTTTATTTAACAAAGTAATCTATTTCTGTGGCAATTTTCTCTATGCCTTTTTCATTGTCCAGAACCCTAGTGTTCAGCCTCCATGTATAACTCTTGTTCAGAGCAAAGTCAAGCTTCATCTCCACGATAACATGAGCATGTTCCGACAATATTATATTTCCTATATTGGATGTTACATAATTTTCGGAAATCCTTCCTGAGGTCAGTAACATATCCAACCTCGAATATGTCACGTGCCCCTGAAAAAAAAGTGTATTCTCTGGCCATCGGATTCTCCATCCTCCACCCATCCTTTAAATTGTGTTCTTTTAAAAGATCTCTCAGAGCTCTGGAGTGCATGCCAGTAGGTCTGCCATACCTTGAGCCCGACCCACCCATATCCTGGTCTAGAACTGTATTAAAATCCCCACCTAGAACAATATTTCTTGATCCCAGATCTTGAACAATTTAAGCCACCTTCCTGAAAAAGGAGCCATCATCTACTGCAGGTGCGTATAATATTCAAGACAAAGAGGTAATTTTCTGTAATGTAGTCAGAATGACAACAATTCTACCATCTTTGTCATTAATTTCTTTTAAAACTTTGATAGGGGCATTTTTTTAAATCTAGATCGCTACACCCCTAGATCTTGAGCTAAACACTGACCCATACACTCTTCCCCATACACTCTTCCAACCCATCCTTTCTTCAGAACATCAAGCTCTTCCTTAACAAGATGTGTCTCTTGCAGAAGACATACATCACTCTTTAGATCATTTGGATGAGACATGACTTGCTTTCTTTTTTGCACATTGTTTAAACCATTCACATTCCAAGTGATCGTTCTTAAATGCCTATCCATTCTGAACATTAGACTTAGCCCAAGTTTCCAACTTTGCAATGACTCATCAACGGGCTTTAAAACCTCAATAGGATAATTAGACGTGAACCCCCCCCCCCCCCCCCGACCCCAATGCAGATGCAAAACACAAAGAACAGTGTAAAATATGTATTCGTATACCACATAACAAGATGTCCGGCGCCCTGGACATCTCTCCTTAACTTAACCGAACTCTTAAACATTGAAAAAATAATGATAGATAAATATAATATCCCAAACCCATATCCAAAGTTATTCCTTAAAAAGCAATGTCATTCCCATTGCACACATTCAAAACAAAACATCTACACATTCTCAATCGACCCCTGTATTGACACATTCAAAGATGACCCCATGATGGCAAATAGAAATGCCCCGATAAATCAGCGTAATCCCATAAAAAGTTACAGGATACGGAACCAAAGTCTAAATCCATAGTAAAGCTCTAACATTTCAAGAATATAGAAGGGAAAGTGTACATGTAGCCATAGTCGCAGACTATTTCCCCATTTTGACCCATCCACCATTCCATGCAATAGAACATAAGAAAATATAAACACTATATATATATATATATACATATATATATATATATATATATATATTTACATCATCTCACTATATAGGGGTACCTGACATATTTAAATAAATATATTACAGTCCCCCATAAGACATTGTAAGCTCAAACAGCCATCCCCATCCATCTAATACTATCAACCTATCTGGGTTATTGCTGAAAAACTCTTCTATCTACTCACATTGCATATCCGGAACTATCTCCGTACATTGAACAAGTGACATTCCATGGACCATCCCTTCCCATAATAAATTAGTCTCATACCTAAATTCCCGTAAAAGTAAACGTCAATACCTCGATGACCATACTCCAACTGCACCCTTTGGGTGGGAGGTATTATATTAACATCCCATTAATATTGCATCAGCTGTCAATAAATGTGAACCTGGATAACCACAAAATCATCTTATGAATATCTATCAAACATCAACCTTCACATTTCAGATTTCAAATCCAGCTCATCATCTCCCTTCGTGACGTGGGGCCCATAATATACATAAGAGAGTCACAGGAGAATCTACAATCATTCCAATGGGGGAATAAAGGATGGTTATCCGGCAGGCAGATGCAACACATCGAGATCCATGAAAAAGATATCATGCTTATGAGCCAATGTAGACTAATAATCTTGTATATGGCGTTTTGACCATGACCCATAATAAGGCTGCGTTGATCCAGCTGCTGTCCACAGCGTGAAATGTGTGCCGACTGCGTGGT
This sequence comes from Ambystoma mexicanum, assembly GCF_040938575.1. Taxonomy (NCBI): domain Eukaryota; kingdom Metazoa; phylum Chordata; class Amphibia; order Caudata; family Ambystomatidae; genus Ambystoma; species Ambystoma mexicanum. The sequence continues at coordinate 815,419,005 of NC_090929.1, forward strand.
TCTACAGCTATGAACACATAACTTTGTCATTGAAACTGGTACACGGGTGATTCCAGATACAATCCGAGTAAAATGAAAAGCAATTATTCCTCACGTGACCTATGTATAGAAACTACTGCATTTCCTGGTTGCTATGACAAGTAAGCAATGGATGTTAGGTCAGCCCCCAGTTGTATCATCATATCTCAAGAGCAGTCAAATCCCTGTATAGCCAACAAAGAAGCTTTGGGGGGAGTGACGACGAACAATGAGACCTTCAATTACTAGTACTGCTGTCTGGACCGGACTGTGCTCAGTAGACCAATTGAATCACTCATATATGTATGTCCAGTATTAAGACATGTCAGGTGTTGAGCAAGGGCATACAAGGGCCATAATTATGATGGCAAAATCTTTTTCACCCAGTCAGGATTCTAGCGACCGGGCACACTTGAAAACCAGTTCCACCCATACGTACGCAGTCCCAGAGATCTTACCGCTAGCTCGTCGCAAATGTAAAAGGATTTCGGGAGATGATCCGTTCCGCAAATCTATGCGATACGTGGTTCGGATTGCAACCTGGCCCCAATTCAAAGTTCTGTCAGCAACCTCCCCCGGGGGAACGCATCACCACCACCTGACCAGTTTCAACAGCATAACGATGATAATTACGCTTACGGTCCTCCTCAACCAATTGCGAATAGAAACAAAGCTGGCAAGTCAGCTGATCCTCCTCACGCATACGCGTCCAAAGTTAGGTCCCTTACTCTAATCTCAGAGTCTTCAGATCGGAGCAGGATAGAATGAAATGACTGTAAGCATCTTTTAAATCGAACTACGTTGAACTGTAGTGTCAATCCAGCGCCATTTTAATGAATGAAAATACACAGATATAATGCCTCAAAATGAAAAATAAAAGTAATTTCCTTACAACAGGGATGACATCAGAAGGAGATCAATCCATTGCATTAGAGGCATTTTACAATGCATTCAACCATTCCATAGCTTCAGAAGGCTCCAATGTTGACTTTTCACCATCAGGAAACACCAATGTTAGCAGGTTCATCCTGTTTAAGAATGTCTTTATGCCCAGATATTTTGCCAGGTTTTTGGGACCTTTGAAAGATTTCCTGATCTCGAATACCTCTTTGGGGTAATCTGGGTAGACACTCTATTGCCTTTGAAAAAGGTAGCTTCTCTGCTCCTAGCAGCCCTTAGTATGTCCTCCTTGCTTCTAGTGTTCATGAAGGATACCAGGATCTGTCTTGCCTTGGGTCCCAATTTTCTTCCTACTCTGTAAGCGTTGCCAATGTCAATGGAGGTAATATGGTCACATTTGTAGGCAGTCTTTAATACTTCAATTACAGTTTGGACCAAATTCTCCTCTGTTGATTCTCCAATGCCCACTATCCGCAGATTCTTGCTTCTAATCTTGAGATCAATCTCCATAGTCTTCACAGTTCCCTTGTGGAGGTCATCTCTTAGGCTTTTGTATGCCCTGTAGCTACCAGAGATTTCAGAAGACATAGAAGCCGTCCCATTTTCCAGGGCAGAAACTCGACCATTAATCTGGGAAACTTTCATGGTGAGATCTTCCATAGAAGCTTTGACATCTCCCACATCGTGTGCTACTTTGCTTAAGTCTTGTGCCATCTTCAAAAGGAGAGAATACATATCCTGTGGGCTAGGTACTTCTGCCATCTCAGAGATTGATTTAGGCTTTTTAGGGGTGGCATTGTCAGCAACTTCAATCTTCTTTTTTGTTGAGTTCATATCTTTCATAATCCATAAAGGAGAGGGCCAGGAGCTGCAGGATTATGCTGCTGCCTCTGCTGCCTGCATTCTACAATCCCCTAAATGAGGAATGGATTTAATTGTGCTCCCTTATAAAATATCAGAAATACTTAAGCAGTCATACCATATCCATTGATTGAAAGGTATTTAATGTTGGTTGAAAGTTGGAGAAGCTAACTGCTGCCAAAATGTTCATGTGATTTGTCTAAGGGTACAGCAGTAATTTGGTTTGCTATTTTCTTGATGAAGAGCATTCATCCCATTAGGTTTTTTCCTGACACTTACATGACCGTGTCATGCAGAGCTTGATTGGATGAATACTCTTGTCACCTGCTACCAGTTGTACTCCCATTCCAAAATACTTGCACAATACAAACACAAGGCCTCCTGCTAGCCCAGTGTGGTGTCGGGCATATTAAACAGGTTTGTTTGATTGGGCTGTCCCTCATGCATATTGGCTACCAGAAATCTAAACCAAGTTTGTGCAGGTTGCCTGAGGTTCTTTGACTACTTTGTACTACTTTTCACCTTGGAGAAATTATCCCCAATTACTCTTTCTGCTGAAGTATGGGGGAAAGGCATGCAGTAGAGCTGTAAGGTTATGGGGGTTCCGTGGAAATCGGTGGAGTAGGGAGATTGGCCAGAAAACACATTTCAAGGGCTGTTCTTCTGTTTTACGGGTGCCACACTGCATAGGATCATTACCATCCTCTCTTGCCACCAAGCCAAGGGCTACCTTAGGCAGAACAGTACAACTGTGTAGAACTTCTGTGACACTTTCTCAAGAACCGCCCACCTATTGGCATCATTATAAATCGATGCTTGCTGTGAAGATGTATGTCTCGGGAGGGTAGCTCAGGGGCAACCTGCTCGCCTTGAAAGCAAGAGGACATGGAGCAACACAGGTTCGATCCCCCGTCTGCGCTTAGAAACCTCTGGGTATTAAGCCATTATAAATAAGCAATTATATCACTTCAGGTCACATGTTCAACTGCTAGAAAGACAAACTACATTTTTCATCCTTATATGGTTGAAACATGTTGTTCTAATACAATTGGTGCATGTGAAACAGGGTATCGAGTGCTATGTAAAAAAAAAGAAACTATTATAAATTACATTTATTTTTATTTATTATTTTTTTTTTTTTATTGAACTTTACACAGTTAAAACTGCGTTTTGTCAACGAAAGCGTTAAACGTTAAAATCTTCAAAGATCAGCGGAAGAGGAAAAGGCAGAAAAAGAGAAAAAGAGACCGCTTCTAGGATATCATTCCACCATGATAGGAGCCGATGGGGAAGTAATTTCAGCGAAGTCGTTGGCATTGGTCTCTATGATTTTTATAAACGCTACGTCGATCAATTTCGATATTGCCTGAGACCATTTGGTGTTCTCCCCGGAAATTAGTCTGTTCCATATATCGTCTTTCTGCCAGAGCCATAGGGTATCCAAGAGAGGGAGTAGATAGGCGTTTCTTATTTCATTAATGGCAATGCAGTCCATTATCAAGTGTTTTAGTGTTTCAGTTGCGTTACGGTTTTTACAGAGGCGACAAAATGTTACAGAACCCTGGTTTCTAAGCGCTAATATCTCTCTGGTTGGTAGCAAATTAAAACGGGCTCTCATGATCACGTTCCTCAGCTTTTTTTCCGGAAACTTTGCGCAGTAATTTAAGGGTTTTTTCAACTTATTAAAGGAAGGTGGAAGATGGGTCAATAATTTGTTATTTGCAGCTTGCTCCATTGTGGTGATCCAATCCATGTCTTCCATTTTTGTTTTGATACGGTCAGGATTGTCCTTTAAGTCCATCGGGGAACATTTAATCGTTTCTAGATCTTCACGTCTCCTATTCACCCAGTTTTTTAGTGCGAGACAGTTACCGGTAGAAATTTCCACATGGATAGTGTCCAAAATCGGTAGTGAGTCAGCTGAGATGATTTTTCTATATAAGCGCATTGCGCTTTGGTTTACTAGGGATGTTAAAGAAACCAGTCCTAGCTCCCTTCTGATGACGGCTATTGCAGTGGACTTAGGGAGGCCCAGCAGTGTTTTCCACACGTATCCTTCTAGTTTCGGCCAGATTTGCGGCGGAAGATATAGCGAAGCTTCTGCTCCGTAAATCAAGGACGGCACTACTTTCGTTTTATAGAACAAGATGGCTGGCAACAAAGAGAACTTTCCAAACTTGCGGTCGATCGCCCTTATTTGAGCCGTTAGGCATTTTGCTTTAGCCCAGAGTTGAGTTTGAAAACTGAGGTCTAGTTTAGACGTATCTAGTTGAATCCCCAAATATTTAAAATTGGTGACCACTTCTATATGCTCATTGTCCAAGTAGAGATTGGGCTTAGAAGATTCCTTTACCTTCATTTTCTCTAGTACCAAGATTTTTGTTTTAGATTTGTTTATTTCTAACCAGTTGTCCTCCATATAAGTTTGTAGATTAGATAGTTTGCGTTGGAGACCCACTTTGGTTTGATCCATAATAGTAATATCGTCCGCGTAGAGTAGGCGGGGGATCTTGACTTTCCCAATGTTTGGAGGGAACGCTCGAATCTTTGATTCAGAGTGCTGATAGTCACCTAAAAAGGTGATGAACAGTGCTGGCGCGAACGGACAGCCCTGCTTAACTCCTCTTTTCACAGATATTTCTTCTGACAGATCACCTTGTTGGTTAAGTCTTACTCTCATCTTTGTGTCCGTGTTAAGTGCCATAATGGGCTCCAATAGTTTCATCGGGCAATTCCAGCTTTGCAGCTTTGCCCATAACTTGGCTCCGTCAATCTTGTCGAAGGCTTTCGAAAGGTCCACGAACGCCAGGTAGACTTTGGGTGCCCCTTCTTTCACTTTGGCTTTCAGAATATTCAGAATGAAGAGGTTAATAGTCGTGGAACCATGTTTCTGAAAGCCCGTTTGGAAGTGGTCATTAGCCTCGCTGTTTTTCTCCCAAATCCGGAAGTGAGCCAAAAGGCGAGTAGCATATAGTTTGCTCAGGATATCTAGCAACGCTATTGGTCTATAGCTTGCCGGGTCCTGTCTTGGTCCTTTTTTATAGATTGGTACAATGACGGTTCTTTGCCAGGATTCAGGTATCTTCTTCTTTCTGCCGCAGATTTTAAAGATGTCGCTAATTACCACCGCCCATTTAGGGGGGGAGATCTTTAAATCTACATTAGTCAAACCATCGGGACCCGGGGCTCTGGAGGTTTTTAGTTTTCTGATAGCCTCTTCGATGTCTTCTGGGTTCGATAGATCGACCCAGACAGTGTTCGGGGATGGTATAACCTCGTTTGAATTCTCTGGAGGGCTTTTAAATTGGGTCGTATAATATTGAATCCAGGTTTCTTCTGAGACTGCATTTGTAAAAGTTGAGCTCTTAGTGGAGTTGTTATTTTTTATCAGAGACCAGAGTGGACTAGATTTTTTTGCTTGTATTGCGGACATCATCTGTTCGGCATCATTTTGATAGCGACTGGCCCTGTTGTGTTTGAGCCAGGTTTTATAGTTTTTTAGTTCCAGTTGCCAGCTAGTCCAATCTTCAATATTGTTTGTTTTCTTCGCGCATCTTAGTAATCTGCGCACCCTCTGTCTTTTTTTTACCAGCTCTTTATTATATGTGTGCAAATTATTTGTCATCTCCTTAGTTCCATTAGCCTTTTTCTTATGGAAAGGGAGTAGTAGCGGCAAGTAATTAGGTCTTTCTTCGGTGTCTTTATTGCCGATTTTGTTATATTTTTGGTCCCAAGAGTTTATGATTTTATCAATGTCACGTTCAGTCAGTCTGAGTCGCGTTTGTTGAGTGTTTGCTTCAGTCCCCCAATCGTATGTTTTAGGTTTAATGTGGGGAACAACCCAGTCAGCTCTCAGTAGATTGTGGTCGCTGTTCGCCGTTTTCTGGACTTGGAAGCTTTTTAGATCTTGAGTGAGACCGGACGACACAAAAATGTGGTCTAAAGTTGCTGTTGAGCCCATGCGTTCCCATGTTGGAATGTTATTTTGTGAGGGAAAGAGCGTCGCCACATTTTGCATGTGTCGCAATGCCATAGCCTTGTTCCATGCCTTTCCTCTTTTGGAGGCGGCGTCTTCCCGCTCTCGGTGCAAATCAAGGCAAGCTAGGTCCTTTGGTAATTGGATGCATTTGGCATTGAAGTCACCACAGATTATAATTTCAATTTTATCAAATTCTGCATATAGGTGATCCGTCACCATAGTCATGTTATCGCAGAAGACTTTGATGGACATTCTTTGGGGATTCCAATAGCAGTTGAGTATTGCTATAGTCTTTTGAAAAACGTTTTCTGTCTTGCCCTTTCTGTGGGTGTGGGAGGTCAGCGTTACGAGAGTTTCGTAAGATTTTTTCCAGATTTTGGGTTCGGTTAAACCTGAGCTGGATTTTATGGCAGTTAGCAATCCAGATGACGGTCGGCCGAATAGGCCTTTTACTGCCGGGGAAATTGCCACAGCATAACCATCCAAACTTGGTTGTGTAGAGAGCCATGTTTCTTGTAAACATAGTGTGTCAAATTGATTCAAATTGACATCTCCTACCATTGTCAAGTGCATGTGGCCTCTCGTGTTCCAGGAGGCTAAAGAGAAAGAGGTCACTGTGGGGTGGTCGTGCGTTATATCTTTATCACAAACCACCACCTTCGATGATTGCTATTTTGTTTGTTTTTTAGTCCATCTTGAAGAGATCCAGTTCCACGGTCCCATTCTTTGTGTTTCTGGCTCTCCTTTTTCTTGAGGAGTATGAGAGGTGTGTGTGTCCTCCCCCGAGGATTTCTTGTTGTAATTACTACGGGACGTAGTGGAAGCTTCTTGTTCTTTTGTCCTTCTTTTTGGTTGTCCGGAATGCGCCGTATTATCTTGTGTGGTCTTATAACCTGTTAGGAGAGTCTTTGTTCTTTCTTCTATAGGTGATTGATCTCTTCGCTCTCTATCAAGAAGTGTTCGATGCTCGGGGTGTTCTCGAGGAATTTGGGGGCGGAAGGTTCTCTGAGCCCAATGTTGATTTCTAACTCGAGATCTGAAGTGGTAGTGGCTCTTTTGTATATGTCTCTTATCCTCCTCAATGTCTTGCCCGTAGGCACTGCTTTTTATTTCCCACAGATGGAACCCCATTTGTTGCAAATCCTGGTATGCTGAGTCGTCGATGTATGTAACAGTCTTAGCTTTTAGGTGAATCAAGGCTTTTGCTTTTTTGTCCCTGTGATAGGGTTCCACTAATATCAGATCCTCCGTAGTAATTCTTTTGAGCGTTTTGACTTTCTTTATGATTTGTAGTATTGTCGGTCTGTTTAAGGTGACTGAATATCTCTCTGGTCGAATTTGTTCCAGTTTGAACACTCGAATTGTCTTATTAGATTTTGTTGGAATGTTATCCCAGACATTCTGTTTATCGTAATCAGTTTGTCGATTTGGAGTTATTTGCATCTCATCTTTTCTCTTTCTCGAAGTCTGTGGGCTGGTTCTTGATCTGAACGCCCGGCTATTTGTTATTAATTCATTTGTTCTTTGGTCCAAGATCTCAGGGGATGGTCTGGTCACAGTTTTGTTAAGACCCTCCTGCGTTGCTTTCACATTGCGACTAATGGTATCAAACTTGATTGGTCGTGTCTTCGTTTGGACCTCTTTTATCGGTGAGTCCGATATTATGTTTGTGCCATCATCAGAGTAGGTAGAAATGTTCATTACCTCTGGGCATTGTAGGAACTCTTCAACTGATTTCGGTGATCTTAGGGAGCCCATTGTGGATTTTCGACTATTGGTCTCTTGTTGGAGTTTAGTAAATCTTTTTGTCGGCGAAGCAGTGATCCTTTCGCCCGAAGTCAGTATTTGCGTTCCGGTCTTTTGTGGATTAGGATTCATATTTCTCCGCTCTTTTTCCGGTATCTGCAAATTTGCTGACTTAGCCCCAATGGGCCCTTGTTTCTGATTTTTTACATTTAAGACCAATGTAATGGGTTCATGGTTATTGGGGTGATCACCCCTTTCATCCAGGACTGCCACCGTATTCGGTGGAGGAGTCTTTGGATGTTTGGTTAGCATTTCAAGCTTTTCGATCTTTCTTTCTAGGGCTTCAATTTTTTTTTCCCAGTGTGTTTTTTGGTTATCCGGGTCTTGTGCCGCCCCTGAGTTTGTTCCTTTTTTTGTGAACAAGGTTGATGCGGACTCGCTTGATGGTAGTCTTGCATTCGATTTAAGATCGAAAGTGTTGATCAGATTTGGTGTTTTTTGATTTGTCGGCAGGAGGCGAGTCTCTATGAGAGTGAGTTTATCCATCACTTTCGATAAAATTGCTGTGTTATTTTGTACATTTTCCTTGATTGCTTCATATAGTTTGCAAAAGGGGGCTAAAACTACTGTCATGGCTGACATAGTCGCAATCATATCCGGTTTCTTATTAGGCGAGTCATATTGTAGTGAGGCTGCGATTTCACTGAGGCGTCTCTTTTTTGGCGGAGTAAGCAGTTTGTCAACTCTTTTTGGTGATAAACGGAGTTCCAGTGCGGGATTTAGTCCAGTGGCCCCCAATGGAGTGTCCGGAGTTAGCCCTTTTCTGAGAGGCCCCTTCTCATTCTCCGTGAATTGTTTTGCGTTTGGGTGGTCCTTTTCTTGGATCTTTGTTAGGTGGGGCTTGGACCCCGCCCATCTATCTTCTTTATTTTGAGGGCCTAACAGTGTTACGTCCATAGATTTTTTCGGGGATTTCACTTCACTGACCTCCTCGTCCTGTTCTTCGTCTTGGATTGTGACTTCTTCAATGCTCGCATATATGCTGTCTGGAGGACTTATAGCTTGTACATTGTCCAGACTGATAATGTTTGGCACACTGATGGTTCTAGCTTGGTTCTTAGGGGTAGTTGTTACCATTAGATTTTCCAATTCCGAACCGGCTACTTTTCTTACTGAAGGAGCCCTGTGAGGTAGAAATTTTTCCACATGCTCGGTCTTGTCTATTGGCCTTGTGCTTGGAACCGCTCTTCCTTGTTTTTGTACTGGGTGAGACTCCGCAGCAATTTCAAGCATTTCTGCATCTGAGATCTCGGTCTCTATGCTCGGTTTTCTTTTAGGTTGCTGAGTAAGAAAAGCTTTTAGTGGATGGGACGAAGGTGGATTATAGCGGCCACGTGGCCGTCGTCCTGGTTTTTTGAACTCTTTCCTTGAAGTCAGTAGCTCCTGGTGGGTCAGCTTAGCTTGTTTCTCATCTCCCCTTTTTTTATGATTTTGGAGACCTAGGTTCAAGGTGGTGTTCACTTTAGATCTCTCTTTAGTTTTCCCTGTTCCTCCTGCTGTTTTTTCATACTCCGCATCAGTTTCTTTATTGGAGCCCTCCGACTCCTCTTCTGTTACGATATCACTGTCGAGATCGTCTTTTTCAGATTCCAGATCTTTCTCTATATTTTGAGCATTTGACAAACCTTGTTCGGTTTGTATCTCGGTAGATTCAGAAATAGTAACATTGGCATTGACCCCCAGCTTGGGGCTGTTGTTACTTCTTTGTTGATCCTCATGGAACATCGCTTGGATACATATGGTGTTAATTGCACCCAAAGTCGTGTCTGATGAGGTTATAGGGTTGGTTGAGGCTGCCCCCACCTCTCCCACTCCGGGGCACGAGACATCTTTTTGATATCCGTCTGTGTGAGGGGAAATGTCTATTCGTGCCACCCCAGGCCCTGTCCCTGTAGATAGTTCAGAGTGCCTTTGACCTGGTGACTGTAGCTCCCCCCTTCCTCCCCCTTGCGAATTCGGAGGCTGTAGGCCATGGGACTGCCCAGTTGCCGGGGGGTGGGTCCGGTCACAGAGAGTTGGTAAAGTTGAAATTGTTACCGACTCGAGAGGCTCCGAGTCGAGTGACTCCGATCGGGTAAATAAATCCTTCTCTGCCCTCTCCCCCTTCGATAGCAATGGCATGGGTTTGGTGCAAAACACAGTCAGATTGGCATTGGGGGAGAGGTAGTCCCTGATAGAGTGCATCCCCCCCCCCAATCCTTTCGCTAAAGAGGTTGACTTACTTCTCCTGCGTGTTGCGGGGCCTGAGTCGACGGGTACGATAGATGGCGTCGTAGTTTTTTGCCTCCATCTCCCATCCTTATCGGGGTTTGGCGGACGCACCTCCGGCTCCATAAGAGTACGTTTGCTGCGCGTTTGCAGCGGACTGCGGCAGACTGCCACACACCTCAGCACACAGCTCCGCTACACCGCTCTGCGGTATGCTGGGAAAGAAATGCTACTTCCTGTAGCACAACGACGTGGACAGCTTTGCTCTGGGACTGCCACACACCTCAGCACTCAGCACACAGCTCCGCTACACCGCTCCGCGGTATGCTGGGAAAGAAATGCTACTTCCTGTAGCACAACGACGTGGACACAGGTTTCCGACACCAGACCGGTACCTGAACTCACAAACCCATAACATTTATTTTTAATCTCTTAACTTGTGGTCAAGCCAGTTCAACAATGGGTGTGGACGTTTTATTTTTCTGGGGCAGTGTTTTTGTGAAGAGAGCCGTACATAGTGGAGCGTTGAGGAGAACGTTTTCATAAATATACTGGTAAAGCTGGAGTGTGCGCTGTTTTAAGAAGTGGAAATAGGGTGTTGTAAACATGCACATTCGGCCCTTGAATGCTTACATTCAAAAAGTATTGCGCATTCTTCAGTTCTTACGTGTTTGATGACTTGGTACATACAGTCCTAGTTTTTGCTTTACGTTCCAGGACTCAGTGCTATATTTAAAATTTGATCAGGGTGCAACCAGAGTAGCAGTAATAGATGGGCCCCACTTGCACTTTATTTGTTGCAAATTGAAAGTTCTGCACACGTCATTATTTTAGGAATAAAGTGGAGCTACTTTTTTTCTAAAACAAATGTGTTGTATGTGCACTTTGGCTCCATACTTTGTGCAAGCCTCATACTTTGAATTCCACGTTGAAGTGTGTGCGGCTATACTATGTTCTGTCTAGATAAAACAAAGTTCTACCTGCAACACTGATACTGCTTGGTTGGCGTGCTGGGTTAGATTTGGCTATTTTTCGGGTACACTTGGGCTATAAACGGGTATCCATTTCTGGAAATCTTGGCTTTAAAGGCCCAGGAAGAAGGGGCCACCCTACTACCAGTTCCGAAATCATCCAAAATGTTCGAGAAAAAAAAGACGCAATGGGAGATCTGGCCGAATTTCGGCTTTTCAAAAATACTGAATGGCCGAAATGTTTGACAAAATCCCCCATTCTGTGGCAGGGGATGCGGGTGTGACCCCTGCAGCGATCCCGAAAAGTAAAAAAGAAAAAAGGAAAGGACCCTGCAGCGCCGGTTCCTGATCACAGAATGAAAGGGAACAGGTGTTGCAGTGACACAGCGAGTCGGCATCCATAAGGTAAGTAGGGGGGTTAGTTGGGGCGGCAGCCAAGTCGGAAACGTTCAGGGGAGAAAAGACCACAAGTTATTTCGGAAAAATAATCTTCAGTCTTTTCTCTGTCGAATATTTCCTTCACAGGCTTTCAACCCTGAACCCTAGCTCCTCCGTAAACATGCACCATGTTTTAAACACATCGAGGAAGATAAAAGCCAGGTATGTTCTCATTACAAGTTTGCTGGTATAACATCAGTAATTCCGGTGGGATACCGTCAAACTGCCCTACTGTTTCTGCTGCCTGATATCCAGGTATCACCAGGATATTACAGGAGTTTGAAAGGGTGGTAAATCCCCATTCTATAGAGTCCCATTAGACTCCATGGAGGAGATTGCCAGAATTACCAGCACCGGTAATACCGGTGTTGGTGATTCTGGCATTTATTTGCCAGTGGGGGCCTGATTTACCTCCAGCTCTTGGCAGATCAGCAACACCCACTGGCAAAGTTGTAGTTTGTGTGAAGGAAAAGTGGTGGTGCCATAAATACCGGCACTTTTACCAGCAATTTTCCTGCACCAGCAAACTTGTAATGAGGGGCTAAAGTGTAGAGTATCTGACATTATTAAAGCGTTCACTGAGTAACAAAGAGACAAGGTGTACAAGTCATCTGACTGTCAGTGAAAACATTTCCCAAAAAGGTAAGGTTTCAGATGCTTCCTAAACGGACAGAAATGGCAGGTATTTCAACTCAAGAGTTAGACTATTCCAAGTGTAGGCATTCTGCAAAAGTTTATTCTCCACCACACTTCGCTGGTGTAGTCAAGAGGAGTACATTTGTTGATCTTAGATTCTTAGTGCAGCCCCTGGTCAGAGCAAGTGATTGTACAATTCCCTTCCCCGGAGCAGGGACAGTCTCTATGGGAACAACCTCCTCTATCCCCAGACCAGCTGGATTGGGCGGAGCGCGCACCATTAAAATAAAATTGCTCTTAACAGGAGATGGGCTTCACCCAGAGTTCTTACCTTATTAACTGGACGCAGATACCAAGGTTGATTTTATAGGTATCCCAATGGGGACACCTCTTTATGAATAAAAACCACTTAAACTTTAATCCCCTTCCTAACCTCCCCTTCATGTGAGTACCATCTAAAAGGGGATCTCCTCCGTCGGCCCACCCTTCCTTGAAGGGCTCTCTAAGAGACACTTGGGGTGAGTCTGACACAACAGACCCCTTCCGTAACTCCAGGTACCCCAGACTGGAGTGAAAGGCCAGAGGATGGTCCTCTGGGCATGGTCGCTCCTTCCTAGGTGGCCTGAGGCAGGATGCCTATTCCTCCAGTTATTTCATGCCACAGTACCTCCACTTTAACACCTCTTTAAAATAACCTTAACATACTACACCTACTTAACATGTCCCCCTAAATAATCCCCAACTCAACTATCCCCTACATAACATTCCAACTCTAAACACGACTTATTACAAATATGAATACACTATTAACTATAAACATAAATATACAATTGACAAGCACCACATATAAACTACATATATATTTCACAATGAGCGTGACTGCTGCGTCAGTCATCCCTCTTACAGTACTTTCCATGGTTCAGTCCTTGGCGGCTTGATGCGGCCTGTCCTGTTTTGTAACTGAGGTTTGGGCCCCACAGTTCATTCTTCTGGGTGACCGTGTCCACCACGCCGGGCCACCCTCACTCATCGCACAGCTTGCACTCTCATAAATGTTCTTGGGTAGCCCCCTGCCAAAGCGTGCGCTCACTCTCATCACTGCTGCAATCCATGGCCTTTGTTAACCTTCAGGGTGGGCCCCATAGGCTGGGGGCCAACCCAATCGCACTCATTCTCACCCTTTCGCCCCATGGCCATTTCTAATCTTAAGGGTGGACCAATTGCAGTGGGAGCCATCCAAGTGCCATCTTCGCATCAGTCGGTGTCACCATGGCAACGGGGATGCCACCATTGGTCACCGCAATGTCCGCAGCCTTCCTCTATTCCCGGCCCAACCCCTCTGCATTGGGTCACCGGAGCTTCACTCTGGCTGCCTCTCCGTGGCAGCCCAGAGCATCTCCTCAACCGTGCTGCCACGACAAGGCAGCCCGGGCCATCTCTTTACCCAGGATGCCACGATAAGGCAGGCCGGGACTTAAAGCGACCTGCTCTTTACCCGGGATGCCCTCCTGGGTGGCGCGGGCTTCACCTATCGGGCCACCTGTCTTGCGCAGCCTACGAGCACTTTCAGAAAGAGCCTGTCTCAACGGCCACAAGGCAGGCCTACTGGGGGCACAGCTAGGCTGCCTGGTCGGTGCACCCCCTCAGGTGGCCTATCTTTGGCCCAGGCAGCCCCAAGTATGCTCGCCAGGCGCGTTGATATACCAGGGACCATCGGGTCTGGCAAATACCTGCAATGGGCCAGCCGAGCTGCCTTTGTCATGCAGCTCAGCCCCACGGTTCACCCTCTGGGGGCTGCTGCAGGCTGCTGCTCCCAAAAGGAGTGGTTTTTCTTACTCTCCCTCTTCTGTTTTTTGAACTGTCCCTTTCAACTGTCTTTTCTTTTTAAATCCTCTTTAGATCCCTTTCTCCCCTTCCCAGCACATTCTTGGCCAAGAGAGTTGTGTCCCTTTGTTCTCCTTTCTTGGACATTTCATCCAGCACCATGGTGGACTGAGCTAGACTAGAGACTAGTCTACTCTGGTCTAGACTAGGTTAAACACAACACACATACAATACTTTATTCTCCCTGGTTTCTGTGTATTCATTTCTAGGTTTCAATCTTAGGTACAAGCGTGTAGCCCTTACTAGCCGGGCCTTTTTTTGGGCCACAGGCTACATTAGTAAAATAAGCTCTATGTTTGGAAGTGTATTTCATATTTTTGTTTTTGCTTCATAGATATGTAACTTTGCAGCAGGCCTACATTAGGCCATAAACAGCTCTTGCCAAGTGGTCCATCCTTTTTCTGTAAAATAACTGCTCTTTTGTCCACTGCTCTCCTCACATCTGTGACACGCAATTCTGTTTCAGTTTCTATTACATCTCGTCCGACATGGAGGACTAGCAAAGCACTTCAGGGTTCGAGGTACAGGTGGGGGTGCAGGGGAGAAAACGGGGGGCTGGGGAATCAGCAGAGGGCACTGAGGCAGTGCAGCAAGGAATACCATAAGTTATGGGGGATAGCAGTTAATGGGCGGCGGGCAAAAGCAGCAACATGGAAGAGTGCCCGGAGGGGCATAGAAGGGTGCAGCCTGGTAAGTGGCCATAGGAAAATACCAAACTTACACTCAAAAGCCCAGTTTCCTGCTCTGTGAAATAATTTCACCCGCAAATAAGATGGACTTCAAAAGGAATATTCAAGTAAAAGAGACAAGGCATGCAACACCATTGGGCTTACTGGGATTCAGCCCAAGCTCTCTTCCGATATTCTGGGCAGGCAGTCACATGGCCTTGTTGTAAAGCCTCTCTGTAGTCTCTCACCTCAGCACTCATACAGAGACCTGCTGTGGAGTCTCAGATTGGTCCAGGTAGAGCTTTATTACACATAATTACATGTGTAAAGACAACCAGTTACTCTTGGAGTATTTACAGAAGGTCATAAGACAGGACAGGAACAGGCATGGGAATTAACACTACTAGACCCACCGGCCATCCTGCCATACCCAGCTCAGGCCACAACTGACACTCCTGGAACATTCACTCACAGATCCACACATTCTACTGAGATGCTCATTCATACATCAACATTATGATAGCAAGCACTCCAGGCAAGCGACAAGACAAGACACCAACATAACAGGCCTCACTCACCATCAGTTTTCATGAGGACAGGATGCCCAAGAAAAAGTGTGCAAGGTACTACTGCACGGCCAGCAGCTTAAGAAGGGCTTGGCAATTACTTTTTAGTTTTGACTTGAGTCCTCACTCTCTCTTTCCCCCACTCCAAATAAGAGTTTTCTGCCAGCTCGTTTTAATTCCACTGTGAATCATTTTCCTCTATCCTATTGCAGTGACAACGCCATAAACGAGTTGTGGAAATGGGTAAGTTTATGTAAACTTAATTCCACAAAAGCCCATCAGCAGCGTAGCAACTCTGCTCTTCTTCTAGCCACCAGTCTCAGCTCTCCAACCGCATGCTAGATCTCGCACGAATTTGACCCAATCCATTAATTCCATTTGTCGCCAGTCACTAGCTAGCTGCCAGCACACTACACCTATGCAATTACTGTGTTTTCTCCAGTACCAACTCATTCTCAAACTCATTTACTTGCCCATACTCACACTCACTCACTCCATCGCACGCTCTCATTCATTTGTCCATCCTCAAACTCATTTATCCCACCTCACGTATTCAAACGTTCTCCCTTGCTCTCATTCATCTAATTTTTCATCAATCCTCACATTCAAAGTCATCCACTCATACTGCTCCTTCTCACCACGATTTGCTTTTCGCTTACCATATCCCCCCACCCCCCCTCTGCCTGTCTGCACCAACTCAGCAAAATGTTTTCAACATTAGGAACCAAAACTATTAAAGCTGGGGGTCAACGTGCATTGGAATTTGAGGCAGTGGTCGAAGTGAGCGGCAGCGGTCGGGAGCGGCGCTTCTCTACTTTTTTAAATTACCTTTTACAGCTCCTATACTTTTTATTTTAAAAGAAACCATTCCGGAATGGTTTTTGTTTTAAAATAAAAGCGTAGGAAGAAGGCGAAACCTTCACTTTCAGTGCGCTGCACTGAACGTTCCCTTAAACAGCAGGTGCAAGTGTTTGGTGGGTGTATTGTGTGTGGGAAAGGTTGTGGCAATGGGGTTTGTGGGGAGCAGGGGCAGGCCAGCAGGGAACATAGTTCCACTACTTCTTTTCGTACACTTCGACCACTGATTTGAGGTGATATCAAAAGCAGTTCAGTCCATACCAGGTGTCGGACCACCCCAAACTCATTACAGCAACCTCATGGTCTTTCTAACTGAGTTTGGGCAATGCACATTAGGCAGCAAAATCATATTCCAAGTGATAAAATCATTTTTAGCTGAAAAGATACACATATCACTTCCCCTAAGTACGAAAACACTACCTCTAGTTCGAGGTTTTAATATAGGGAGGCTAAATCAATAAGCATAGCTTCTCTTCCGTAAAATAAATGAACAATGGGAGATATATATATATATATTACATGGCCCGTGGTAGCGGCCGTGTAGTTATGGTTAAGTTGCTAAACTCATAGGAAGACCACTTTTTCAGCAGCTTATAACTTCGCCCCCATCTCAAAGAATCCTCACCAAATTTTGCAAAAAAAGTATATGGCCTGCTCTTAATTTCACTGTTCGCTCTGCAGACAGATGGCTTATTGGCTTGCAGTTCGCTGTGCTGGTGACGAACTTTAGACGCGACTGGTGGTTGGCTGGAGGGAAGCGTGTTGTGCGTGGTGGCCGTGGTAGGTTTGGCGAGTACGGTACGTGGCCAAGTGTTACCATGCATGCCTCCATTGCCGTTTAGTGGATGTGGGCAAGGGCTAGGCTTTTGGGTGCATGGGCGAAGGCCATAGGCCTCCACATGTACCTAAGAGGCTAGGGCTCAGGCACAGCATTGTCTTCAGGGAGGGTAGTAAGACATTGCCACATGGAAGTATTTTTTACCATCACAGTTTGGCAACATGCACCATTCACGGAAGCTACTCACATATACTTAATTGGCGGGTAGCTGCCCCAGCCGCTATCATTCTTTGGTGAGTGCAGGCTGACTCCATTGTGGCTAGGCAATGCTTTGGAGAGACTATGAGGATATTTGCAGTTGGTGTACTATGTTGTGTTGTGGCTTCAAAGCCCCTACTTCCTTTTGTGCATGGCTAGGGCCCTTGGAGGTAACAGTCTGGCCACTAGCTAGAAGTAGTTTTGAGAATGTTGCCTTGTTTGGGTACGTTAATATACCCATACATACCTGTACACAGGAAAGCTACATGGCCACATGTTCCCATGCATGCCTCTATTGCGTTATAGGGGGTGTGCCCAAAGATTAGGCGCTTGGGTGCATGGGCGGAGGCCATAGGCCTCTGCATGTACCCAAGAGGCTAGGCCTTGGGCACAACCCCCGCAACACAATACGGCCATGTATGGGAGCACAGTGCTATAGATATGTGCTTTGTACACTTATGTATAAAGAGTGGATTACTTTTGCCTTAACTCTTTTGGCTAAGTTATTATAACCATACATTCTTACATCCCACACTTTTAAATATGTAAGTGCGCACGTTTGTAAAATCATTTTATAGGACATGTTAGCCTTCCTACAGCAGCAGTGGTGAGACATGCAATTATTTCCCTTTGGAATGGTGTGATCGTCAACAGAGCCTTTCTTCAGGGAGTGTAGTAAGAGTATGGGACATGTAAGGATTGTTTTACCATCACACTTTTGACATATGGATCATTTACGCAGCTTCTCACACATAAATCATTGTCGGGTACCTTCAGAGCCCATTGGGGATGGGGAGAATACTGCAGATGATATTGGGATATTTCCATTCGGTGTATTATGTTGTGTTGGGAGTGGCAAGCCCCTACACTGCCTTTTGTGCATGGCTAGGGCCCTTGGAACCTAAAGTCTGGCCACTGGTTGGAAGTAGATTTCTGGATGTTGCCTTCTTTGGGTCTGTTCCTATGCTGATATTTAACTCTAGCGTACACTCTTGGAAGTATGCATCTCTGCTGTGGGTGGTCACTATAACTGAATCGGTGTGGAGGACATTTTTCAGTTGGTACACCGCCAGAGGTGGCGTGCTGTGCCTGCACTTGCATATGGTGTACGTCATTGGACTTGTTGCCGTTCACGGACTGACAAGCCACCATTACTGTTTGGTACTGTGGGCCCCTGATAATACTCTGCGCTTTGAGAGTGAAGAAAGACATTGCGGCGTGACACGCGGAACTAGGCAGCATACATTTTAAGTATGGAGAATTCATATGCCGACCCACATACATTTGCACTGAACAAAACCATGCATGCCAATAAGTCCTACTATATACAGGATGGCAGGCTGTCTGACTGTTAGCTTTCTTTTGCGTACTTCTTGAGATGGCCAAGAAACGTGGTTGGCGTTCCTATTGTGTGCAATTCGAATGTGTGCATCGCTCCCATTACCTATATGTGTTTGCACGATACACCATGGCATAGCTGACTTCAGTTGTGGAGATTCATTGCTCACGGTGTTCACTCCAGGTATTTTCGTAACATGCGTGCCAAGCTGAGGGCACTCTGTCATGTGTGCACCTCGCGCCAGAAAGGAAAATAAACAAAAGCACACGTGCACACAGAGCATACGGTTCCAGAATATTCCCATACATTACGACCAACACTGTGAATTGTTGCAAGAGCTTTATTTTGCTACAGAATGATCATGAGAACGTGTAAGGTGGCTGCTATCATTGCTCTTTTATTTTGCAAACAAAATCGAGTGCAATGCCGTCTGTGCACTTCTCTCCTTTTGTTGTTGTGTAACAAAGTGGAAAAAGGAATAATGGATTGTCCTTGGTGGCCTGTGTGGAAGAAGGCATTTTATTTGCAAGGTAAACAAGGTACTAGTTGTTGCCTCTGTGATGCCTTATATCCAAAATGTTTGCAGGTTGGTTCGTATGGCCGGAACCGCAAATCGACAAACAGGGACATATCGGTCGGCCCAGATAACAACGGTGGAAAACACATTGCTTATGGTAATCTTGATATGCTTGGTCCACCACCCGTCTTATGAAACGTGGAAGGGGTGGCATGCGCAATAAGGTGTCAGGTATCTAAGAGGAAACAGGAATAAGAATCGATTAAGTAGGCGTTATTTGTGCCAGCATACAAGACACGAGTTTGCAGGAAGGATGTCGTCATATGTGGCTGCCTCATGGACCATGTAGTGAGTGTTATTGAGCAGCGTCATATGTTAACCCCCTGCTTTGCTCTCTGTTGTGTACGTGATAGTGTCCTTGTAGCCCACCACACAAGCAAAATGCCTTTCAAACGTTGCCACCTTGCATGCGTTTCCTTTTAATAAAAAATGACAGTGCTAGCGAGTGTTGTTAGACCCATGCCACAATGTTGCTGTGTGTCCCCAAAGGAAAAAAGTTTTTTTAAAAAACCCTCATGGGGGTCCCCTTGGATTGCATGAGAATGCAGGAGCTGTTGTGCTAAAACGTGCAACATTGAAATGTGACCTGTCCAAGTGTGCCGGTTGACTGTTGCGTGCACCTCTGGCCGTTATTACTTTGACTACAATGAGGGTGGGTAGAACTGGTGATAGTGAGAAAGGGCATAGTGAAGGCAACATGTAGCATTGTACAAGTGAGCATAAGGGGTGCTGTTTCACAGCACGAAATGTGTTCCCTTTTCGTCTTGTTGCCTTTTGTGTCTGGATTTGCAGGGGATGTGGAAGAATGGCAAGAAAACAAAGTTCAATCACAGTTGCAATGCACAGGAATGGTGGAGACATGGCACTGTAGCAGCGCGTGAATACTGCTGTCACAAAGCTCTGTACAATGAACACAGAGTAAGTGTGCGGTAAAGTAAATTCATAATTATGCATACAGAACTGCAGCCACATACATTTTAATGTTAATACACATTTCCATGCTTGTATTGAGTATACAACAAATTGCAGTGTACGGCATATTAAATCGTTGTAGACTACTCTGGGGCACATGGGCAGAGTGACCGCAGTGTAAGATAGCTTTCCTTTTTTTGTACAATTCCATACAATTTCTGCCCTTGGCGCTAATCATGCTTCCCACTCAATGCTGTTTTACAATGAGCATTTGTCCTGTTGAACAAGAGGTGTGTTAGGTTTCGCTTTCCGGTGATGATGCTGGCCGAATGTAGGTAGTGTCATTACTGTGAAGTTAGTACGACATATAAGGAGAAATGTTGGTGCAGTACACATGCTGCACTGAATGCACAGATGGTAAAATACATAAATTATGCACTTAAAGTCCTGAAGGAACATTTATATGTGCAGTGTCTTAGGAGGCAATGGTGGATGATGGCAGACTGTGTCCGCCCTGGATCAGTGTACGTGGGTGGCTGGGCCATTGTACGCAGTTTGGTGCCTTGCAGTATGAACATGTTTGGGACTGTAGTTAGTTGTGGGAAGGGTCTACACTATTGAGTGCATGGCTGGAGCCTGTTCACTGTTCTGGGTGTAGTGAAGCGTGTAGGGCATAGCCACAAGCTTTGTTGTGTTTTATAGGTGTACATTGCAAATTGTGGCATTGGTATGTGCATTGCAGAAGTAAGTGCACACATTGCACTGTGGACATTGTACAGACGTATGATAGCAATAACTTCATACTTACTGTTTGGATGGGGGAGGACCGGTGTTTTTTGTGTAGGTAATGTGGAATGTTGTAGTACTTGTTGCTGCATTATCTGTGGGGAATGAGAAAAGAATATGTTAGAGCAGGTATTTTGTTACTTTGTAGCGCAGAACATTGCATCCATTTGTTTAGTTTGTGGACCCTCATAATTAGTACTTCATAAGTACTATACTTTGAACCAGTATACTTTGCACAGTTCTTGTGTTTCTTTGCATAATCATTGGGTCTGTGGGGGGAAAAAAATCCATGCTGCATTAAAAAAAAAAAAAAACTCCAAATGTCCTCACTGGTATGGTGCACAATGATTTACAGTAACATTTGCAGTAGTTACAGCAATTTTAAGGTGTGCTCTTGAAGTAGGAACAAATGTAATGGTTTACGATTTCTGTCATATACATGTGCGTAGGATGGTGTTTTGTAAATGTTTACCTGCTTCCTTTTTGCAGCACTGTTTCTTTATGCATTTGGTTGCTGATGGTGCTTTTGTCATGATTCCAGTGCAGGTACAAGCCACATGGTTCAGTGCCAAGAGGATCTCCCCACAGGACAGCGAAGAGGAAGTGTTGAGTATCGACCCCACTCCAATTTCCCCCCTCCCATAGCCTATTGAGTTCACACCAAAGTATGTGACATATGAAGAACAGTTAAATCAGCAGAGAGCAGCAGGCAGGCTCTGCCCAGTACCTATCAGTATGATAGCACCTATTAATATACCAA
Source organism: Ambystoma mexicanum (assembly GCF_040938575.1). Taxonomy (NCBI): domain Eukaryota; kingdom Metazoa; phylum Chordata; class Amphibia; order Caudata; family Ambystomatidae; genus Ambystoma; species Ambystoma mexicanum. The sequence continues at coordinate 815,440,208 of NC_090929.1, forward strand.
CACCTAAGAAAACCTGGACAGTAAGATATCCATTAAAAAAGCCATACCTACATTCTAAACAATATGATGGTTATTTGAATAAAATACCCAAAGAAGATAATGAAGGAAGATGAATGGTGACGTCATAAGAAATCGGACTGACGCACATATAGAAGATATAATGACCTGAGAATACTGACAAGAGACGAAATATAGAGATGATACCATGGATAAGTGACATCTTGAGCCAAGTTGAAGAAGTTGATGTCAAAATGAAGAAGTTTATGCCACATACATGATGAAGATATTTAGTTAGTTTAAATGTGTACATATGCAAAGTAACTGCAAGAGGCAAAGAAATTGTGAAGCTAGCTTATGCTCAATAGTCGATAGATTGCGGAAAGCACCAACGTTTACAAGTATATACCTCAAGAAGCACTTTATGTATGAATGCAAGTCCACTATGCATATGAGCAGACTTGAACAAAGGTTAGAAAAGGCCTCAAATGGAGTGTGTCGCAGCAAGAAAATCGAGAATCGAGACGGAGCAAAACTCAGCTAAGGATGGCCATGCCAAGAAGCCAAGGTCTTATCTGTCTGGAATAAGCAGACATTGGATACAATTAAGGAGAGAAGAGAACAGAGGATCCTGTTCAGAAAGGTCAAGATAAGCCACAGACAGAGAACTGATAGAATTAAATAAAATATGCGAAAAGACACGGAGAAAAGCCAATTTCACGGTGTCCAGTCACGTGACAGAGGCAGGCTGGAAGAATGAGACTTTCACACCTATGCATGGATCCCCGCAATGCCCATACTCCTTAAAAGTTCCCAGAGCATAGAGCATACTCAAGGCCAAACTACAAATTGACACATGACTACTGAGGTTATGATTGTAGCATAATTGGTGGGAAGCTGGGGTGCAGACGAGCTACTCTGCACCTAGATGTTCTTTCTGCGTGCTGCTAGACGTAGGTGGAAAAGTATGAGTGGGGTTGATGCCAACCCAATCATAGAGGACCATGTAATGTAGGGTCCTATAGTGAGTAGAGCCAATGAGATGTCGTACTTTTAGTGACGTTCATAGTGGCCATTTTGAAGGGAGGGCTTAGTGGCTTAGTTGCCCGACCCGACAGTGATTATCCAATCCCCTTTCCCTGTTACCCTATACAGATATAGTACCTATATTAAGTTACCTTCCTATAACCAATCACGTTGCATGTTAGGTTTTTAATGTTGCCACGTAGAATGACATTAGTACGCGCGTAGGTTGTACATCACCATTGGCAAGTTTTTGCTATAAATATTGTGGTGTTTCTAAAAGTAAAGAGAGCAAGAAGATCGAGCGATTGCTGATGTTCGTTGTACTCCCCTTTTTATGAACTTGTCATTAAACGGACTCACTTTGCCAAACTATTACGTTGTCTTGATTATTTGATGCACGAGTATGAATCTGCATCCCCATCTATCTCGAGGGTACTGCTGCTCATGTTAAAGGGCTGTTTGGAGATCATCCAGTTCACTTGGTAGCAGAGTTAGATGGTTAGATTAGATAAAGATACCCATCGACCGTCGTCATAAGTAACTTCAGGTCCTCAGCAATATCACGCCACCTTTGCCATCCAGTCGATATAACGAGAAGCTCTCCGTAGATAGTGGATAGATTAATTGAAAAACTCTGCAAGTTAGGAGTGACGGGTGCCTTGCTTTCTCCCAACAAAAAAAAAACTCCGACATCTACGAGTAGCGGATCGGACGAGCGACACAGAGAGGCGGTAACGAAGGCGGTGATCCCGAGCATCCGTAGATGAAAGACATGCGAACGGTGAGTAAAAAAGACTGAATGTTTTGGCAAAGCATGCATGCTTAGAAAACAAGTAAGGGAAGGTAACGGAGGGAGGTGGGATAAAATAGAATGTCAGAATAACAGTGTAATGTATATATGAGGGGAAAGATATTGACTCAAGTGTGGCCGAGGAATATAAAGAGTTAACGCGAGTGTGGCCGCGATAAGAATATACGCCCAGTTCCAAGATTTTAAAGAATGCTAACAGAAGCCGTTATCTAAAGTCCTGTAAATAGGATGATGTAGGAGACCGGACTGATTAAAGACAATCCGAAAGAGATAGGCTTAAGTTCCATATCGGAACAGACATTAGGGTTAAGATGCATCTGAGGGAGCAGACGTCATAATTGAAAACAGTTTTTATGTGGAAAAAAGGTATGAAAATTGCATGATTGTAGAAGGAAATTATTGCATGACATGAATTGATGGTTGTTTTTTTAGCAAGATTAAAGTAAAAAATAGTGTTGAAGTAACAGGATTGGAGCTTGCGACGATTGGTGCTCGCTCATATTGTTGATTGCTGAGACGCAATTGTAATAAAGTGAGAAGTGAAAAAAAAGCAAGTGTTTATGAATAAGGTGTAAACGAGTTAAGCATGAAGACATCACTCTGTTAATACACATATGCAAACAGTTGCTGAAACACTCACCTAAGCTTAAACAGTACAGTGCGGAATGGGTTAAAGGGACCGCAGACAAAATGTTTATGCCGTGGCCCCAAGGCGGATCACTATCCAAAATGGTCCTGCAGCATATGACGACATATTTACATGCCACGTACACTGGCAAAAAGTTAGTAAAGAGGAAGGATTGTACCCACTGAGGGAACTGAAAGCAGCAACGGGATATAGCAACCCGTCATATGAGTCACCTACGCAAAGTAGTGACGAAAGCCCAGAGAAGGACAGGGAAAGCAATATTGCCTCCAAAGTCCTGAGGGACAAGGAGAGACGCGAAAAGGAAAAAGATAATCAAGCATGAGCAAGTACATCTCTAGATACAGGAAGAGAAGTAAAGAGATGGAAAGGAGAGGAAGATAGAACTGATGAGATGGCACTCACACAGAACGAATGGATGGGAGGGCAGATTTTATTGAAACTCGATGGTAAAGGCATTGAGGACATAAGACAAAGGGGAGAAAGAGACACAAGAAAGAAAGGATAAGGAAAAAGGACGATTGAGAGATGAAGGGGCAAGAAAAAAGGATAGGCAGAAATGAGAGCAGTTATATCATAATGAACAGGTCAGAAAACAGGAAAAGGCGGAAGAACAAAGAAAACGCGATAATAAGCAGAGAACAGCTGATGATCAGGAAAGAATAGAACAAAGGAGAATAGAAGAAGAGCAAAACATACGAGAGAAGAGAATAAAAAGACAGAAAGATGAGGGAACACGAAAGGTGAATGATTGAAGAGATATTAGGAAAAAGGAGGAAAACAGCGTTAGAGAGGAAGCAAGGAAGTGTAGAGAAGTTGATGACGACAAAGAATGTAAGGGAAGACAGAGAGCGCAGGATCTCGAGTATCTGGAAAGGGAGGTTAGAAAACCCGATCCAGTGGTAGAATGGGAAGATATAGAAGAATTCTTCCCTGGGTACGATTCAGTACCAAGCACATCTAGAGTAAATCTAGAAGATGACTTCGACACCAGAAGTATCGAAGAGACAATCTATAGAATATATGATGAGATGGGACTAGAAAAAGTAGCCCCAAGGAAAGAGAAAGGATGAGCACCTTGAAAGCACTCAGTTGTATGATACTGAGGACACTTCACCCAGCAGCAGACAGAGAGATGTCATTAGATAGGCTGACTCTAAATAGAAATGAGGTGAGAGAAGCTGCACGAGTTGGGCACAGGCAATATCAGACGAAGAAAGGGAAGCCTGTGAAAGAGACGAAAGAAGAAAGGAGACAGAGCGAAGTAACGAGAGACGTCTCTCTAGGGGTAAGGGAATAAGATGGTCGGATTCAACCGCGTCCATATCTAAAGTACCAGAGTCAGTGACACAGTCAGATCGGCATGAAGGACCGCCGCACGGTCAGAGGGGGGTGTCTCCCCTGCCATATGTAAGCAGGTTAAGGACATTGCCAGGCAGACAGCGATGTGGGAATATTACCCCTGCGGTAGACAGACAAATGATGAGAAGAAAAGGAGTTCAGTCTGTCACAGTTTCCCTTATTAGAGAAGGGAAGGACAAGGCCACAGCATATACCATGGCCACAAATGGATAGAGGGAATCTAATGGATAGAGGGAATCTAAAAAACAAGCTTCCAATGTTGGCATCTGGAGCTGGGAAATGGATACACGAGAAAAAATTACGGGAGGTAATACGTTGGCTATAGGGGCTATCAAGGGTCTTTTGATCGCCATACTTGGTGATAGAGCTGACGATGTTTGGACACGTGCAGGTTACCCTGGTGTGACAACAGTCAACACTGTGCATGACGGAGCACCATTTAACAATTGCAGAACAGCGGTATGGAAAGCGCTTCGAGTGCTATACCCGGACTCTTCTGACATGGGAGCTATAATGATGTGTAAGATGAAAGAGGGAGATGATCCGTTGCTTTACATTCAGCCGTTTCAAGACGCATGGGTACTGGAAACTCATGAATCTTGGGGGAAATCTATACCCATGTTTTACCATATAGTGTGTCAAGGGCTGCCAGAACAGGTGCAGAAGCAGCTCAAGATGTTGGGAGGAATCGAAGCTAAGCCATGGTCAGAAATACAACTGACAATTGCGCAAAAATACATCGCAAAAAGAATGATGCAAGTAAAGGCGAAGAGGCCAAATTAGTGCAGAAAAAATTGTCAATATATGCCATTAAAGGGGCAATGTTAACTAGCACAGATGGATCAAATGCACAGCAAGTCACTAACCAAAGTCAGTTCGATCAAAGCAATAATGGGTTTAGCCCAAGAGAAAGAGGCTACCGAGGAAGGGGATGGCAAAATAATCAGGGAGGCTTTCAGAATATGCACGTCGAAAATCAGAATATGCATAATGGACAAACCGCCGCCAACGTGTTGGACGTGTCGGATGACAGCGCATCTAGCGCGTATGTGCAGAAAACAAGGGATAGTGCAAAATGACCAATTTACAAGAGGGGTGATGATGAACCCACCTGCATTCTCGCAGCAGGGTGGAGATGGATTTGCTCAGAATCAAACTGTACAGCAGCAAGCGCAGAAAATGCAGCAAAGCTTACAGTCACAGCAGACTGTGAGCAATTTCCCACAAGTGAAGTCTCAACAATCCCTGAAGCAACTTCTACAGACTACAGGCACAGAACAGATATTGAACTCTAGAGCAGGAAAAGCCACTAGTGATGGAGGAAATCCATTCACTAACTGTGGGACGAGATTGTACATGGACTAGGACAGCTCACTGGGAGACCTGATGTGTTCCATTCTATCAGTGACACCAAACCCTCATGAGGAACCAAGGGTGGTTGTTACTATAGGGGATAAAGTATATTCATTCTTAGTGGACATGAGTGCAACACGCTCGTATATACGTGAAGGCAAGTTTTCTTTATCCAGTGATGCCATGAACATCCAAGGTTTTACAGGAGCTACAAGTCATGTTCCTTTTACAAAAGAACTTCCAGGTTCCATAGGAGAATGCGACATGAAGGTGCCACTGCTTTATTCATGGCAAACACCTGTCAATATATTGGGACGAGATTTAATGACAAAGTTAAATATGACAATCATTCAATGAGGAAAGAATAGTGTGTTCAACTCCAGGAATGCACTATTTAAACGTGTGCGAAATGATCAGAGCATACGCAGGACGAATGGCTATGAGAGCTATTCCATTAGAACCGGAGATATTTGCATATGGAGTGCGCATATTAATGTCATGGCTATCAGGCCTTGCAGACAGAACAATGAGAACACCAGTGGAGTTTCTGTTCAGACCAAGAATACCTATGCATGAGGAAAAGGGACAAGTGTTTCCCTTAACAATACAAGCAGCCATAGTGCGAGGAGGGATGGCATTGCTTGATGGTTGTGATTATGAAGGCAGACAATGGTGCGCAATAATCGCCATTGGGGAAGGTTACAGATTGACTGACGTCACTGATGACGATCTGTTTGAAGAACAACTAGGTGAAGATGAGATGACATTTGAGGTAAGCCTCACTTATTGGGTGAAAATGATTAAAAGAGAGGTGCCCCAAAGAATGATGCTAGCACAAAAACCTCCTAAATATTTTGATGACGACATGGCAAAGGTGCCTGTCTCAGTATGGACTACAGACCCTTATGACGTAGGCTTACTGAAAGGAGTCGGAGAAGTGAAGATTTAATTGAAACCAGGAGCAATTTTACCAAAAGCATGAGAGTATCCCATGTCTAGGGAGACGGATGAAGGGATTTTTAAGACAGTTTCTGCCATGATGGATCAGGGCATCTTAGTGACATCAGAGTCGTCATGCAATACTTCGATTTACCCAGTGAAAAAAGGGAAGGGGGGTCTTGGAGGCTAGTACAAGATCTTTGCCTGAAAAACCAGATAGTAGAGGCCGAGTTCCCTCTAGTCCCTAACCCGTCTACAATTCTACTTAGAACATGGGAGAAACCTACCGTTTGCAACCCCCTAATTAAACCTACAGCTGACGACTGCAATAGAGTCCAGAAAGCTTTTGCTGAGACGCTCCTGAAGGCTCAAAATAAAATCAAGCAAGAGATACAAACATCCTCACTGCTAGGTCTCGCATCTAAACTTAACCAGTCCAAAACAGCTACCTGTATTGACTCGTTAAAAGCCCAGACTAATCAGAATCTTGCAGCAGCTGGTCAATCAGACCGACCGGCCGGTTTTGAGTTTAAAGAACCTTCACTAACTGAAATGTTGGGTTTGCTTAAAACTATGCCCAGGTGAACTTTTTCCTTCTAAATTTATTCTAGAGCACTGGGACTTGTTTGCTCCCTTCCTCTGGTCGGTTCGTTAACTCCTCTTTTCGCATTCGTTAACTCCTCTTTTGGCATTATCCATCAGTCTATTAAAAATGTAGCCGTCGAGGGGGCGTGGCCGACGGGCGTGCGATGAAGACGTGATTTCTCGTCGCTCCCAGGCCGCCAGCCTAATCCCGAATCCATCCTGCCTTAATAATTACTTTGGAAATAACCAAATACACCTCAGCGAAGCGCGAAACACTGTTGTAGCAAAGCGCGGCACAGTGGACCACAACCGGTGTGTAATTCCGAAGTTACGGCGGTCGAAGATCAGAGACAACAGACCGCGAAAAGGACATCCAAGATGGCCACCGGAGACATGGAATAGGCGGAGAGCGCAGCGACCCAGTGAGGGAACCGGCCTAAGGAGAGAGGCGACTATCCCCGGCTGCACTGACATCGGGAGAGCGGAGGACAGAACGCACACTGGCCCCCACCTGACAGAATTGGGGAAAGTGTGTGACCGAGCGGAGTCAGTCCACACCCGCCATCCCCTGTGGCGGATCAGCGCACCCGTGATGCGTGATGGCGGTGAACATTCCCCCCTGCACACGGCGGAGAGAGGAGATCCTTCTCCCGCCCCTACATAGCGACGAAGAGCACACAGCCTGCAGCATCTAGGGCGTGCGGGTGGAACCTACAACCCAGAGACCCAGAGTGCGCACTACATCCTCGTCAGTGTGGGCACTCACGTGAACCTATCCCCGCGCACCACAAGAGGGGAAGGTAATAACACAACCTCCCCCCCCACCCCCGAGAGAAACCAATGAGGGGCCGAAACAAACCCGCATCCAGCCGATAAGACCCACGACACGGGCGCGGGCGCTCCGCGTAGAGCGCCTGCTAGTCCTCCCCCAGTGCAGCAGTAACACCCTGGAGCTGCGGAAAGGCGCCGATAAAGAAAGTGGTAAGGAGAGGGAGAAGAAGGAGACGGGAGGTGGTAACCACAGGCACAGATCCCTGTCCGCTCTCCGGTCACGCCAGCATAACTACAAAGACCCCACGGACCCCAAATGCCCCTACTTCAACACAGCACCAACCACGCCGGCATGATACGGCGAGGACATTAAGGCTCCACAACAGCACGCGTACATAGGCACTCCTCCCGGGCCAAGCCACACGACACAAGGGAGGAGGACATAATACTATCAGAGCCAAGTAGAAGCAACCCCTTAAAACTCTGAAACTGCGGTATTGGGCATCAATATAAAGGCAAGATACCCATAGCAGGACCAGTCGTCCACCGCACAAACAGAGGGGGAACCGTGTGCAAGCAAGCCTAGGAGGCCAGACGGTGAAACCCGCAAAGCACCACACAAGTCACACAAACAGCCTGAAGATATTCAAACGTGCAGGGCAGCAGGACAATATACGCAGGAGCCTAGATCAGCTGATAAAACCCACACTTGGTGTAACAAACAACAGTAAACGACATTATCACCGCCCCCCCACAGCCTGAAAAGTACATCGCATTTGGGCTGCTCGACAAACGGGTGTCTCGATACGTCCTGTTGCAGCAAATAGTTAACAAAAAGCTAACAAATTACTCTGCAGGCAAAAGGGGAGACCACTCCGAACTGGGAAACAGGAAGGAAAAAACGCTGTAAGCAGTGGAAGTACATGTATCAGGCACCAAAGTAACGAATACAGCTGCATGTAGAGTCCTGTGAACCACAGATACTCCTGTCAAAGGCGGTAACAACAAAGCAGGACCCCACTCTGTGCAACCCCACAGCATCACCCTCCATTGGACTCCATGATCCAGTAGACAACAAACCCAAGACTCTGAAACGCACCAGCGTGCCAATACGGTCAAACCCCCCCCCCCACGAAACGAAAGAAACCTTCACATCACTACGATGCCGGACCAACATGGGGAAGGACAAACCCAGGAAAACTTCCACACAAAGCAGGATAGAAAAATACGCAACAACACCAATGTCTCGCTCGCCGGAACGGCCGGCATCAATTGAACCTGACAACATGGAGGATGACATCTCCCTTGGAGATGTAATGGGCACCATTGCCAGCTCCAGAACATAAATGGAGAAGAAAATGGACAGTATCGGTGCCAACGTGTCCCTACTAAGACATGACCTCCAAAAGCTAACCTCGCACACCGGAGAGGTCGAGGCACGCATCTCGGAAGCTGAGGAACAAGTTACTTACCTGTAACTGTTGTTCTCCAGCATGGGTCTGGCATGGATTCACATGCTCATGAATATTCCCCGTCGTCAGGCTGGGAATCCTCGGTAAAGAAAAAACCAGTATCAGTTTTGTTTCTGATCTGTCTTTCGTAGTAGTAACCAATCACTGGTCTCTGCGTCATACTGACCACAGCCAATGACTGCCCTCTACCTAAGCACCGCCTCTGGCAGCCATCTTCAGATTTGAAGCACGTGAAGTGGCAGTATGACCAAGTGAAGAGCCGCAGAGGGGTAGGCGGGAGGGTTCGCATGTGAATCCATGCCAGACCCATGCTGGAGAACAACAGTTACAGGTAAGTAACTTGTTCCTTCTCCAGCATGGGGTCTGGCATGGATTCACATGCTCATGAATAAAGAATACATAGCAGTACACACATGCACAACCACGGGAGGTGGCAAAGGCTCAACATTAAGCAGTACAGCAAACTCAACATTAAGCATCTTACCTCCTCACCAGACTCACCTCAGGCGAACACGTTGCGCAGCACTGCTTGGCCGACCCTGGACTCCTCCCTGGAATCCCGATCGACGCAGTAGAATTTCGTGAAGGTGTGCGTCGACCTCCACGTAGCAGCCCTGCATATGTCCAGCAGGGGCACACCAGAAAGGAACGCCGTGGTAGCTGCGATCGCTCTGGTGGAATGGGCTCTCGGACGGCCAGGCAGCGGTCGGTTTGCCAACCGATGACAGTACATGATACAGCCGGAGAGCCATCTGGAAATGGAAGCCTTCGAGAGAGCCTTCCCCTGATTGACAGGTCCAAAGTTCACAAAGAGTTGTGACGTCTTCCGAAAACACTTTGTGCGGTCCACGTAGAACTTCAGCGCTCTAGCCACATCCAGCGAGTGCAAAGTCCTCTCAGCCGGCGACGAAGGCGACGGGAAGAACACAGGCAACACCAAGGGTTCGTTGAGATGGAAGTCCGACGGTACCTTGGGCATGAAGGAGGGGTGCGACCTGAGCACTACCCTCGTGTCGTGAAAAGTAAAGTACGGGGCCTTGCAGGAAAGGGCCTGGATCTCTCCCACCCGTCGTGCGGAGGTGATGGCCACAAGAAACGCTGTTTTCCACGACAGAAACTTCAACGGGGCCGAGTGCAGAGGCTCGAACGGGGGTCCCATGAGCTTGGTCAGCACCACGTTGAGCTCCCACGCCGGGGCCGGCGCCTTCACCGGCGGGAACGATCTGAACAGTCCCTTCATGAACTCTTTCACCAGACGATGAGACCACAAGGACGTCCGGCCCGTGGTTCTGGTGTATCGGGAGATCGCAGCAAGATGAATCTTGATGGACGCGTGTGCCAGTCCAGCTTTGGCCATCGTCAGCAGGTACGGCAGTACCTGGGGAGCCGTAATCCGTAGAGGGTTAATCTTCTGTGCGTGGCACCAGACAGAGAACCTCTTCCATTTGTGTCCGTAGCATTTAAGAGTCGAGGACGCCCTGGCCTTTGCAAGAACCTCTCTGCAGTCGGCCGGTATGTCGTATCCTCCAAACTCTAGCGCTGCAGGAGCCAGGCCTGCAAGTTCAGCGATTTCGGGTCATGGTGGAGGATGGCGCCTCCTTCCCTGGAGAGTAGATCCGCGTCCACCGGCAGCTTGATTGGCGGGGACGCTGACAAGTCCAGAAGGTCCGGGAACCATATCTGCCTCGGCCACGCAGGTGCGACGAGGATCATCCTGCACCGTGACCTCTTGAGCTGGTTGACGAGCAGGATTAGCAGTGGCAAAGGGGGGAACGCGTAGAGGAACAGGCCCTCCCAGGGGAACGAGAAAGCATCGCCCATGCTCTTCGCCTGGGGAAACCTGCTGGCGAACCTCCGGCACTTGGAGTTCGTCGCCGTCGCGAACAGGTCGATCTGGGGTGTGCCCCACCGTCGGAAGAGGCGATCCACTAGATCCTGCCGTAGTTCCCACTTGTGGCACGAGCGCAGCTCCCTGCTGAGTGAGTCGGCAATGGTGTTTTTTATCCCTGCCAGATGAAACGGCACCAGAAACATCCTTTGGGCGACGGCCCAATGCCACAGGTCCTGCGCCTCCTTGGACAGCGCTGGGGACCTGGTTCCGCCCTGTTTCCTGATGCAAAACATGGTGGTGGTGTTGTCGGTGAAGATCCTCACCACCTTGCCCTTGAGGGATGGAAGGAAGGACCTGAGTGCCCAGAACACTGCACGGAGCTCCAGGACGTTGATATGGAGGGACTTCTCCGTCGGGAGCCAAAAGCCTCTCGCGTGCAGATTTTCGGTGTGCGCTCCCCACCCTTCCAGGGAGGCATCCGTGGTCACTGTCTCCTGGTGGTCTGGAGTCTGGAAGTCCATGCCCACCGTCAGATGCGCGCGGTTGCCCCACCACCGGACCGCTCGGCGGAAACTCTCGTCGAGTGTGATCCTCTCCTCGAAGCCGCCCGTCGTTTGGATCCAGCGCGCGTCCAGGAACTCCTGCAACGGGCGCATCCGGAGCCTGCACATGGGAATGAGGTAGATGCAAGAAGACATCATTCCGAGGAGGGACTTGATGGACCTCACCTTGGCCGCGTCGGAAACCAACATCCGCTGTACCTTGCCCAGGATGGACCTGGTCCTTTCCTCCGACGGGGAGGCCAGAAGGGACACTATGTCGAGCTTCGCTCCCAGAAACAGTGCGTTTTGCGCGGGTACCAGGTGGGACTTGGCGTAGTTCACGGAGAATCCCAGGTCCGTGAGAAGTTGGACGGTCCTTGCCGTGTGCTCCACGGCGAGCTCCCTCGTCTTGGCTCGGATGAGCCAGTCGTCCAGGTAGGGGTAGACGTGGATCCCCTCGCGGCGCAGCTGCGCCGCCACCGGTGCAAGGCACTTGGTGAATACCCTGGGTGCCGACCGTAGTCCGAAGGGGAGGGCTTTGAACTGGTAGTGACGCCCTTGGACCACAAACCTGAGGAATTTTCGGTGCCCCTTTAGGATGGGAATATGGAAGTAGGCATCCTCCAAATCCAACGGCGACAGGAAGTCTCCTTCCTCCAGCTGCCCCAGGACGTGCTGGAGGGTGACCATCCGGAACTTCTGCGCCTTGATGAACTTGTTCAGACGTCGCAGGTCTAGGATGGGGCGCCATCCTCCCGTCTTCTTCTTCACGAGGAAGTATCTCGAGTAAACTCCGGAGCCCCGAAGACTCTTTGGGACGAGTTTGATGGCGCCCTTCCTGAGCATCGCCTTTACCTGCAGGAGAAGCTGAGGGACGTGAAGCTCTTTCCTGGCCACAGGGGGGGACGCGCGGGCACCTTCTTTGAAACTCGAGCGCGTGGCCCCGGGCTAAGGCGTCCAGCACCCAACGGTCGGTGGAGATGGACTCCCACACGCTGACGAAGCTCGCCAGCCGGCCTCCCACCGGGGGTGCTTCGGTGGGGGCCCGACCCCACGGCCGGTTCAATCCTGTTTCGACGAGGCTTTGCCGCCTTGACCTCCTTGGCGACGACGGCGGGGTCCGCCAGACTTGCCTCGTCCTCTGTAGGCCTCCTGAGACGACGAGCGGGCCGCTTGACGGTAGGTGGAGAAACCGCCGCCGGAACCTTTGGAGGCGCCCTTGCCTCCGCTGCTCCGAAAGGGCGTCCGTCGTTGCTGCAGAACCCCAAGGGCCCGGGCCGTCTCAGTGTCCGCTTTAATGGCCTGAAGGGAATCGTCCACTGTTTTCCCAAACAGGTTGTTCCCATCGAACGGCATGTCCAGGACTCTGGTCTGTACGTCTTGACGGAAGTCCGTAGCCTTGAGCCATCCACGCCGCCTAAGGCACACGCTGTTGCCAAACTGGCGAAACCCAGTGTCGGCGATGTCCGTCGCAATAGTGATGGCGTGGTCCGACGCCACCTCACCTTCCTGTAGGATCTCCAGGGCATCCGCCCTCTTGTCGTCCGGTAGGAAGTCCAGCAGGGGAGCCAGTTTGTACCATAGCTCCCTGTCGTAGCGGGCCACGATAGCCAAGGCGTTGGCCGCTTTAATCGTCGTCGCTGCAGACGAGATGACTCTGCGTCCCATAGCGTCCAATTTCTTTCCCTCGCCGTCCGGTGGGGAAGTCGATGTGGAGGCCGCACCCCCCCCGCTTTCTTCCTGGCCGCCGCGGAGACAACGGAGTCCGGGGTAGGCTGCGCCCGGAGGCACAGGGGGGCCGCGTCCGGGACCCGGTACTTCTTCTCGTACCGGTCTCTTCTAGCTGGCGTCGTGGAAGGGTTCTTGAGGAGGGCGAGGCCCTCATCCCAAATGTCGTCCAGTAGAGGCACCGCGAGGACCGTCTTCCTCTTGGCCCCGCGCCGTTGATAAAGGAATCCTTCCTTTTTCTTCTCCTCAGGGCAGAGTTGGAAAAGCTCGGATGCCCTGGCGATCATGGAGTGGAACGATCCAATCTCGTCGGGCGGAGAAGCCCTGGTGGGAGGTGACGACGGTAGATCCTCGTCGTATACCTCGTCGTCCGTACCCGTCGCTGCCGTGTCAGTCCCCGTATCATCCCCTCGGGTGGACGGGGAGGAGGGCTGGACGGGGCGCGACGGCTGAAAAGGAGGTGGAGGGTGAATCCTTCTTTTCTTGGGTGGTGGAGCACCAGAAGGTCCCGGATCCCCCGACGGGAGAGGTTCCTCCGTCGGCAACGGTAGTCTCGTCCTTATCTCTGAACATAAGGACTGTATAGCCAACAAAATGGCCGCCGAGTTGTCTTGCGGCGCTGGCAGAGGGGAATCCGACGGGCGATCAGGGGCCCCGTCGGCACCCTCGACGATGTCGTCGTCACCTGCGTCGGGATCCATCCCGACGGGCCGGTCTTCTTCCACGCCAAGGCCGTGGCTTAAGACCTCAATCAGCTCCTCCTCCGAGGTTGAGGCCGAATCTACGACGACGCCCTGCCCCCCCTTTTTCTTCCCCGCCGGGGATTTCACGGGGGTCCTATCGATGGGCACAAAAGAGGACTCCCTCCGAGGTGGCAGGGAGACTCTGAGCCCCGAGGTCGCCACCACTGGTGTAGCCTCCACAGGCTAAGCCAGGGCCGCCGCGACAGTATCGATAGAGGGCTTCGCCGGATGGATTAAGGCCTTCACCACCTTAGGTGCGCTCACCGCCTTATCCTTGAGGGGGGGGGCACTGCCTCGCTCCCCCTCCGATGGGGCCTTTGAGCTCGACCGGGGCCTCTCCAGGAGCTTCGCCGGGTGCTCGCCCTTCCTCTTACCCGACCCAGAGCGTCTCGTGGCTGAAGGTGCCGGGGAGGGTGCGCCCTGCCTGGCGCCCGTAGAGCCCGACCGCGGCACTCCCGGTGCCAGCGGACTCGCGGTGCTTGGCCTTGTGTTGGACCCCCGTCGACGGGGCGTCCTCAAAGGTCTTAGAAGACCGCTCGGATTTCTTCCTCTTCTTCTCGCCTAACGGGCTCTTCCCTTCCAGCCAGTTGGCGAGACGTTGATGGCGGTCCTTCATGGTCCGCTCCGACATATTGCCGCAAAACGCACAGTCCTTCTCCACGTGCGTCTTGTCCTCATGTAAGCAGTAGAGACAAAAGGAGTGTTCGTCCTCCTTAAAGACGTTCTGCAGCTGGCATCCAGGGCAGATCCTGAACAGCTTTCCGGGCGTCGAGCTTCCCTTCTCCTGGGCCATGTCCGGGCCTGAGAAACTTCTGGAGTCCTCCAAAAGCGTAGCTCGACGAAATCTTCACCCTTGAGGGGCACAGACGAATCCGACACGGGTCCCCGTTGATCGGATGGAGAGTCGGTGGAGCTTGAGGCTCTTTTGACCGAAAAAACGAAGTGTTTGAGAAAAAACGTGAAAAAATAGCACTAACGCTCGAGAGCAATAGCACGAGGATCCCAACACATGAACGTGCGGTAAAAATCTGAAGATGGCTGCCAGAGGTGGTGCTTAGGTAGAGGGCAGTCATTGGCTGTGGTCAGTATGACACAGAGACCAGTGATTGGTTACTACTACGAAAGACAGATCAGAAACGAAACTGATACTGGTTTTTTCTTTACCGAGGATTCCCAGCCTGACGACGGGGAATATTCATGAGCATGTGAATCCATGCCAGACCCCATGCTGGAGAAAGACAACTTACAGGGGTCAACAGACACATGTCCGGCATGCTAGACCGCATCAAAATCCTGGAAGCAAGATTGGATGAAAGTGAAGGGAGATCCAGGCGCAACAACATCCGCATACTCGGCCTCCCTGAGAAGGCAGAAGGAGCAAGCATGGAGCTATTCCTCGAGGAGTGGCTCACAAACACATACGATGCGAAATCCTTTTCCAAATTCTTCTCCAATGAGCAGGCACATCGTATCCCAACTGGTAAAGTCACACCAGGGGCACCACCGCGCACGGTCATCGCAAGATTCCTAAATTACAGGGATAGGGACGCCATACTACACATGGCAAGATCGAATGGGCCCATCACCTACAATGGATCTAAAATCGCTTTCTTCCCTGACTTCACCAGAGAAGTGCGAAAAGTGTGCCAATCCTTTGACCCCACTCAAAAAACGGCTGCAAACACTAGGAACAAAATATGGTCTAATCTTCCCTGCATAGCTCAAAATATTCCACAATGGAACAACAGTGCATTTTACAGACCCAAAAGAAGCGTTGAACTGGGCGGAGAGGCACATAGTGGGCGATTGGAGCACTAAAAAGAAAACAGGGGCTAACACAACAGACCACACCCAGACAGACAACAAGAGGAAATGCCGCCACAAGGAAATTAATAATAACTAATAGGTAACAACTGAAAACAACACAATCGCTGTAAGCTGAAACACAACGGAGCCCCTGCTCCGAATGGAACCATGAACCACAAGGTACACAATGGTTGGCGGCCAAACCAGAGCCGCCCCCCTGACAAGTAAGCGACCACATAACATCTAACAAAAGTACTAGATGAACAAATTACTTTCTTACCTGGTAACGTTCTTTCGATGGGATGGGACCGACGATGTATTCCATATCTATGACATGTAATCACCACAGCTGTGCTGCTTCGGAAACTTTTTTCGGCGTCTGCGTCCTGCGTCAATGATGTCGATGCGCCGTCGTCGAGGACCTCCTCCGACGTTCGACGTCATCCGATGTGATAAGTAGGACGCACGACGCCCGTAGCCTCAGTTGTAGTTTTTCCCCCAGAACGTGTGACATTAGTCAACAGCCAGTCAGACACAAAGCCTTGCTGAACGTAAGCTGCAATCGCAAAAGAAATTCTGCAGCGGGGGAGGCAGGGAGGGAGCGATATGGAATATGTCATCGGACCATCCCATCGAAAGAACGTTACCAGGTAAGAAAATAACTTGTTCTTCGAGGGGATTGGGTCCTCCGACGTATTCCATATCTATGACAGACTCCCAAAGCAGTACCAGAGCAAGGAGGAGGGAAAGAATTTAGAATCAAAATTTATAATAGCCAATCAAATAGGAGAGCAAAGGACCGCCTTGCCAAAGGCCAGATCCTGTCCTCGGATGGAATCGAGGGAATAGTGATGTACAAATGTATGTACTGAAGCCCAGGTGGCTGCATCACAGATGTTGCGAATAGGAACACCCCTCTGCAGGGCAGTAGATGCAGCCATACCCCTGGTAGAATGGGCCCGCAAGCCAGCCGGTGGGTCCTTACCCGCCAAGCGGTAACACTCTGAGATGGCCAAAATAATCCAGCGAGACAAAGTCTGTTTCATCACAGCTTGTCCCAAACGCTTTCCAGCGTAACCAATAAAGAGTTGACTGTCAACTCTGACCCGGGACATGCGTGAAACATACAAGCTTAAAGCTCTCCTAGGATCAAGCCTATGGAGCCTCTCCTCTTCCTTACCAGGATGCGGAGGAGGATAGAATACCGGAAGAACAACCTTCTGGGCCAAACGAAATTCTGTCACTACCTTCGGAAGAAAAGAAGGACGAACTCTAAGGACAACCCTGTCCTTGTGAAATACAGTGAAGGGTGGCTTAACTGAAAGTGCCTGTAACTCACTCACTCTGCGAGCGGAAGTAACCGCAACTAAAAACACAGTTTTCAGAGTTAACAGCCTCAAAGGGCAAGAATGTAAAGGCTCAAATGGAGCACCCATAAGAAACTTAAGAACGAGGTTTAAATCCCAACCGGGCACCAGGAAAGGTGACGGAGGGAACACATTAGTGAGCCCTTTCAGAAACTGAAATTAAAGGGATTTTAAAGTACGAACACTCTTCAGACGAGCGCTTAAAGATGGACAGCGCCGCCAGGTAACCTTTAATGGTACCCACTTGCAAGCCCCTGTGGGCCAAAGAAAGTAAAAAGGACAGAACCATGAGGATGTCACATGCAAAAGGATCCACATTCTGAACTCTGCACCCGTCGCAGAACTTACGCCAACGGCAACGGTACAGAGACTTCGTTGCTGGCCTTCGGGCCGAGAGCAACACCTCCATCATGTCTTCAGGGAGGTCCCAATCCTTATACCTCAACCTTTCAGAAGCCAAGCGTGAAGGTTGAGGGATCTGACCTCTGGATGGAGAACCTGACCCCCCTCCCGTGAGAGCAGATCGTCTCGGTAGGGAAGACGACGTGGAGGGCAGATGGACAAGTCGAGAAGGTCCGGGTACCACGTCCTCCGAGCCCACGCCGGAGCAATGAGGATCATCCGGGAACCGAACTTCCGTAACCTCCGCAGCACTTGCGGGATGACGGGGACTGGAGGAAACGTGTACAGCAGCGGGAATGACCACTCCGCCACGAACGAGTCTCCTAAGGCTCCTTTTGGAGGAAATTGCCGCCAGCAGAACCTCTCGCACTTCCGGTTGACACTGGAGGCAAAGAGATCCATTTGAGGGGTCCCCCAAAGGGCGAAGATCTCCAGGAGAATCTCCTGAGCCAACTCCCACTCGTGAGAGATCGTGCTCTGCCTGCTCAGAGCGTCCGCCGTCACGTTTTCGTCTCCGGCCAGATGAACTGCCGAGATCGAAACTTCCTGCTGGATGGCCCAGAACTCAAGCTGCATCGCCTCCCTGCACAGAGGAAGTGACCCTGCCCCCCCTTTTTGTTGAGGTAGTGCATGGCCACTGTGTTGTCCGTCAGGATCAGGACATTCTTTCCTCGCACAGTCGGCAGAAAAGCCTTCAGAGCTAGCCTGACGGCCCTCAGCTCCAACAGATTGATATGGAGTCTGGACTCCGACGGGGACCAACGACCGCCGACTGTCAGCCCGTTGGCATGAGCTCCCCATCCCGTGAGGGATGCATCCGTCACGATCGTCACCTCCGGCCAGGGAAGCCAAAATGGAGCCCCCTTCATCAAGTTGCCTTCGACGGCCCACCACAGAAGGTCCCGGGCGACCGAGGGCGGCACCTGAACCGGGTCCGACATCCTGCCGGAGGACTGCGACCATTGCATCTTGAGTGCCCACTGCAAAGATCTCATCCGCAGGCGAGCCTCTGGCACCAGAAGAATGCACGATGCCATGAGGCCGAGCAACCTCAAGAACTCGAACGCTGGGAGCGTCTGGGCATGCTGAAACTTGTGTAACATCTGCTGAATGTGAAGAGCCCTCACCTGGGGAGGAAAACACTGCCCCAGGGACGTGTCGAGCACTGCTCCGATGTACTGGAGCCGCTGTGCTGGCATCAAATGGGACTTCTTTAAATTGAGGGAGAAGCCCAGCCTGTGAAGGGAGTGGCAGGTGACGGACAGATGATCCAGGACTTGCTCGGGAGAGCTCCCCCTGATCAACCAATCGTCCAGGTAGGGGTAGACGTGAATCCCCCCTTGCCTGAGATGCGCTGCCAACACCACCATGAGCTTGGTGAAAACCCTTGGGGCGGAGGTCATCCGAACGGCAGGACCCGAAACTGAAAGTGCGAGTCGCCAACCGCGAACCTCAGGTACTTCTTGTGCTTGAGATGGATCGGCACATGGAAGTAAGCATCCTTGAGGTCGAGAGACACCAACCAGTCCTGAAGCTGAAAGGCCTGGAGGACTTGAGAGAGTAACCATCTTGAACTTGTCCTTCCTTAGGAGTTTGTTCAAACCGCGCAAGTCCATGATGGGTCTCAATCCCCCGTCTTTCTTCGAAATCAAAAAATAAGGGGAATACCATCCCTTGTTCCTCTCCGCTACAGGCACCAGTTCTATGGCGCCTTTCTCCAGCAGGGCTTGAATTTCCTGCGTAAGGAGAGGATCCGGACTCTGCAAAGGGAGGTTCCCCGTTGGATTGTCGCGAGGCCTGTTCCGAAAGGGAAGACAGTAGCCGTGGGTTATGATCTCCAGAACCCACACATCTGAAGTAATGGCACGCCACTCTACAAGATGCTGCGCCAGCCTTCCCCCAACCGGCGAACCATGGGACATGGCCTCATGACTGAGTGGTAGCGGCTGCGGCGTTACCTGAGGGCAAAGAGGCAACTGCCCAAGCTGCCTTGGCACCACAGGTACCCTGTCGTCCACCTCTGGTACCCCTGCGTTGGCCTCTTTGACTGCCAGCTCCTCTCTCTTTACTGAAGGACGAGTAATAGCGAAAGGAACCACCCCTCCATTGCTGTCCCCTAGGACGAAAAGGCGGAGGTTGGCGAACTGCAGCACCCAACGACTTTGCTGCAGCTTTTGAGGTCTGCAACCTCTCAAGGCTCTCGTCAGCCTTGCTGCCAAAAAGGTGTTCACCGTCAAAGGGCATGTGGAGGAGCCGGGGCTGCACATCAGGAGCAAACCCCGACTTCCGCAACCATGCAAACCTGCGTATCCCGGTGCTCGCCGCCATGGACCTGCTGACGCATTCAGCCAAGTCCAAACCCGACTGAACGGACTCACACATGGCATCCTTACCATCCTGGACCATAGCAAGGAAACCATCCCGTTCGTCCCCTTCGGGAATATGTTCAGCTGCTAATGCAACACAGTTCCACAGAGTGTGTGTGAAACGAGACAAGGCACAAATGGAGTTGGCCGCCTGAAGCGCCATACCACCAGAAGAAAACACTTTCTTCGCCCAGCCATCAAAACGTTTGTCGTCCCTATCAGTAGGGATGGTAGGGTACGACGCCTGCCTTGCCGGGGCCGTGGCCGCCTGCACCACCAAACTCTCCGGAGTGGGGTGCCTGGTCAAGTAGTAGGGGTTGCTACTGGCTGGACGGTATTTTCGCGACAAGGACCTGCCCACCGCCGGGAGACTCTCCGGAGCAGTCCAAGCCGTCGCCACCCTTCTCTGTAAAGCCATATGGAACGGCAGTACCGGGTCAGTTGGGGGACCAACATCAAGGATGTCCGTGAGATCATCCTGCACAAACTCCCCTGGGGGAGCAGACCATCCCAAGTACTCGGAAACCCTAGCCATAAGGCGTCGGTACGAGGAATCGGCATGAGAGCCAGGCACAGGCCTAAAAAACTCCACCTCCGGAGAGGTGTCCAGTCCACTGGCATCATGCAGTGACTGCCTCAAATCATCAAACTGACTATGGCCCGAGACAATTTCATCTGGAACCTGACTAGGAACCAGGCCATCAGAATCCTCATCCACCTCCGAAATATATTCCAGGTGGCGAAAAGAAGGCACCCGAGAGTGCTTGCTCTTAACTAGAGCCTTCCTAGAGGGTTCCCCCGTACCACGGGGTACCTCCGACACCCCGGCGTCGAGGGCGTCGAGTGAATCGGCGTCGAGAGATCAGGCATCGGCGCCAAGAGGATCGGCGTCGAGTAAATCGGCGTCGACGTCAGAGGCAGCATCGACAGCGTCGACACCGTCCTCGAAGCCGGAGCTCCGAGCGTGTCCTTCGACGACCTGAGCGTCGACGGCTTCGACGACTTCCTCGGAGCCGGAGCCTCGAGAAAGCCTGTCGACGCCCTCGACACCTCAGACGTCGATGTCTTCCTCGAAGACATCACAGGTGCACACGGTCTCAAACACGTCGAGGACCGGGACCTGGAACGGGTACGTCGAGAACGAGTCCCCTTGTCCGAACGGGACCTCTCCCGTGACTCGTGCCGACAACTCTTGCGAGCGGTGTCTCTCGACCTCTCACGACCGACCCCACTAGGGGGCGCAGACGGCTTAGTACCCTGCGACTCGAGAATCGCCAGCATTTTCTTCCCGAAGGAAGCCCATTCCTCCGGCGTCGCACGGCTGGTGGGGTAAGCGACGTGCCGGGAAGAGTCCTCCGAAGAGGACCTGGAAGACAACCGCTGTCGGCACTTCCAAGAATGCCTCGAAGAGGCCGAGGAGTGGCGAGACCGACTCCTAGAAGGAGACCCACGAGACTTCCGACGATGACGCGGAGAGTCTCCTCTCGAATCATCCATCGAAAGCCCCGCAGACTTCGACTTCCGGGGCTTGGACACCCGACCTACAGACAACTTCTTCTTACGTTCACGTAAGGCTTTGGACGTGAGCGACTGGCAGTCGATACAGTCATCCGTGTCGTGGGCCTCCCCGAGGCACCAGAGGCAGGAGTCGTGCGAGTCCGTCACCGACATCTTGGACCCACACTCCCCGCACTTCTTGAAGCCCGGACGAGGGGTCGAAGACGAAGTAGAAGACATCTTCACACGAAGGATTTTCACACAAAAACGAACAGGTTCGAAGAACTGAGAAGAACAGAACTCCAAAGAGTCGAGGCGTTAACCGAGATTCACGAAGCAACACGTTTGTGAAAAAAACGGAACTGAGGCTACGGGCGTCGTGCGTCCTACTTATCACATCGGATGACGTCGGAGGAGGTCCTCGACGACGGCGCATCGACGTCATCGATGCAGGACGCAGACAAAAGTTTCCGAAGCAGCACAGCTGTGGTGATTACATGTCATAGATATGGAATACGTCAGAGGACCCAATCCCCTCGAAAGCTTAGTTTCAGTGTCGATACACAAACTGTGAAGAGCAACTAGTACGGAGCTGTTATACGTGAACTGAAGTTTCACTGATCACAAGTCTCCACCCCAGTAACAGTCTGAAGGAGTACAACAGATGCAAATCATTGAATGTAAATTGCAAGTGCATAGTTTTTGTTTTAATTAGTGTTTAAGTTATGAAGGGGTGACAGATGCTTCAGTTGGGGGCGAAGTATGGGGAGGGGGGAGTTGGCTATATGTTCAGAAGATGGAAAAGCTCAACGGAATGCCGAAACATACAAAAAACAGGAGTTAATCAAACACTAGTCATTGCTAGATCCATTCCACAAGACAATCGTGGGCAACGTCGCCACTCCAGGAGGCCTCACTGTCACCCGTAACCATGAGTGCTAATGTACCTCTGCAAGACAACAAGACCCGAGCCTTAAAGCTTCTTACCTGGAACGTGAATGGCTTAGGAAACAGCCTGAAAAGACGACTGGTACGACATTTCCTGAATAGGCATGGCCCAGACATAGCCTTCCTAACAGAGACTCACCTAGCAGCTCAACCAATGCACTATTCAAGCGTTCCAACTACCGCACAGCAACACAGGCAGGCTTTACGATGGGAGCCAGAGGAGTATTGATATTGATACATAAAAGACTGCCGCTCACCCTCACGAAAACATCACAGGATACTGGGGGCAGATTTACGTACGCCACAGGTACGCTCTGGAATAAAACAATATCTCTGTTGGCGATCTATGCCCTGACCGCACTACAAACCACGCTAATAGAAGATATAACGCCTTTGCTAACCAATGATACCTCTGATATCCTGGTCCTTTGAGTTGACTTTAATGACGTCATGAGTAATACACAGGATCGCACACACCTACGCAGCAGAGACCCCAACCGCCGAACCAATGTGGCCACATTTGTGGAAGCATTTGGTATCAGAGACGTTTGGCGAGACCTACATCCTGAAGAACAGCAATACTCCTACCACTCTGGGGTACATGCATCATTGTCACGCTTAGACTACTACTTTGTACCGGCAGCAATAATACACACAGGAACACAAGCAGAATACCTCCCAAGAGGCATCTCGGATCATTCCCCCTACTCATGTCAATTACGACATGCAAACCAACCCCCCCCACCGGTATGGAGATTGAACAGCTATCATTTGGGCTCCCCTGAACTAATAGAACGCCTAAAAAATGCTAACACGTCATATTTTGAACTAAATGAAGGATCGGTAGACTGTCTTATTATACTATCGGAAGCCTACAAACCGGTGACACGAGGGGAAATAATTTCCTAGACTGCAGCACAAAAGAAAATTCACCTAGAATCACAGAGGGAGGCAGAAGCAAACCTAAAACAAGCAGAGGAGATACACCTAACCCAGGACTGTCCTGACACAAACAGAGCTTTGGTCCTGGCTAAAAAAAAAAATGCAAAACATCGCACTGGACAACACAAAACAGGCACATGGAGCAATGAGAGCCAGAATTTATGAAACAGGTGACAAGGAGGGGAAGATGCTTGCCTGGCTCGAACGGAGAGATGAAGAGCACAACCAAGTAAGAGCAATCACACCCCAAAATTCGGAACCATGTCTGACGGATGCGTACAGAGCTGAAGAGTTTGGAAGATACTACGAGGAGCTATAGAAGGCACTTGTGTCTCCCTCTGAAACCTCCATGCTGGAGGAAATTTCCCTCCCCTCCATAAATACCGAACAAATTGCAGCCTTAGAAAGGGAAATCACAGAAGAAGAGATTACAACAGCCATGATGCAGCTCCAATCCGGAAAGACACCCGGACCGAATGGCTTTCCCATAGAAACCTGGAAAAAGATAGGAGGTAACAAACTGGCCCCCCACCTGCTCAAAATGTACCAGCAGGCCCGAACCACGGGATGCCTACCAGCGGACCTAAGAAAGGCCACAATAATTGTAATACCTAAAGCAAACAAATCCCCAGATAATTGTAGTTCATACAGACCGATCTCCCTCATTAACAGCGAGGCAAAGATACTGGCCAAATTATTAGCGACACGCCTACAGCAGGTCATATCATCCCTGATTCACCCAGACCGATGTGGCTTCATGCTTGGTATATCTACAAGAATGAAGCCACTTAGCCATTGAACGTGCCCAGACCCTGAATATTCCCTTGGGAGTCCTCGCAATAGACTTTGAAAAGGCGTTCGACTCCATCCACTGGAAGGCACTCTGGAAGATCATGCGTAAAATGGAGTTCCAAGAGCAATTCCTATCCTGGGTCCAACTACTATACAACGCACCTATGGCCAAAGTCAGGGTGAATGGCTGGACATCACAACCCTTTGCCTTGGGAAAAGGGACGCGGCAAGGCTGCCCCCTATCAGCCCTCCTCTTTGCACTGGCCATGGAACCACTGGCTCAGTTGCTAAGAGATACACCCACATGGAGAGGCATCCCGGGAGGGCCACACTGGGAAGACAAAGTCTCGCTATACGCAGATGACCTATTGATATATATGCGAGACCCCAAGGTGACATGCGCAGTAGTGACAGTTACTCCAAAAATACAGGGACTTCAGTGGCCTAAAAGTGAACTGGTCCAATTCCACACTATTTGCATTAAACCAACTAGGTATAGAGGCCCCAGAGCCCTGTCCATATAGAACAGCCCCCGACCACTTCCAATACCTGGGTATTAAGATCACAAGAAATCTCAATGATTACACACTCAATAACTTACAACCCATCACAGAGCGATTTGCAGGGGATGTGCAGCACTGGATGTCTCTACCCTTGTCCCTGTTGGGCCGAGCTGCACTGTTCAAAATGCTGACACTGCCTCGCTACTTATACATACTTCAGAATGCCCCATTGCATATACCTGGGAAGACGTTCCAAAAAAATAGAAGGGACACTTCTATGGGGAGGAGGACGCCCGAGAATAGCCCTCTAAACACTGCAAAGGTTGATATGGGAAGGCGGCATTGGCCTGCCAAGTCTACAGACATACTATTGGGCCAGCCAGATGTCGGTAATAAATGATGCACTGCATGCGGAGGCCACGCTTCTGCATGTACAAGCATTGCATCCCCTGGAGCTATATGCTGCAACACCTAGAATAAACACCCGAAAAAAATGGCATCACAGACGCCTCATATCTGGATGGAGTCGCACGCCTTTGGCACGCCAATACAACCGCTATGGAACAATAGAAATCTCCCTGAGGTAGCCAAATTGCCGAAATGGCCAGCGTGGGTGAGATGTGGTATAAGCAAAGTGGAAGATATTATAGTAGATGGTACCATTAGACCCTGTGATGAACTGATTCTGTCTTTTAACCTCCCAGAGGTGGAAAGATACCATTATACACAGCTCCGGCACGCACTACAACAGCATATACCTACCCTCTCTAACATGTCAGACAGTACTCCACTGGAAAGAATCGTAATCACAGACCACATCCAGGCAAAAGTCACCACAGTGATGTACAGTGTTATTGCCTCCTTTGCCACACCAGAACTGGTACCGCTCAAAACAAAATGGGAAGACGAGGTTGGAGAGATCATGCCAGAAGACTGGGTTCAGATCCTAAAGTATCCCCGTGAAGTCGCTATATCAACCAGGCTACGACTAGTCCAACTTAATATATTACACAGAATTCATTACCCGAGAGTAGCACTGTACCGCTGGGGTATAATAACAGAACCTAATTGCTTACACTGTCATGGAGAAGAGGGAACCTTCTTTCACATATTATGGGAATGCCCAAATATCAGTCATTACTGGCAACAACGCTGCAACATCCTTACGAGGGTCCTAAAACAAGACAATCCCCAGAGACCCTAAGCTACTGCTACTAGGAGCAGACAGCGAGATAGACCTGTCAAGATATGAAAAGCTATGCTTCATGACTGCAAAAGCAATAATTAAAAGGAATATAGCAAAGCTCTGGGGAGCAGCAGAATCGCCACAAGTAGGCTAATGGATCACTGATGTACAAATCTGTATTGCCATTGAAAGGAGAGTATATAGAGCCAGGGGATGCCCCGAAAAAGCAGACAAGATTTGGCAACGATGGGAAGATACAATATGAACTTTTAAATCTTAATAATATAACACCGTAGATTGTAGGACATGAACGCTGCAGTGGAGAACTTACTATAAAATATGTTATGTAATGTATGTCATCTGTATGAGCACGTATTCCATCGAACGATATTGTTGTTAATGTGATCTGGCCCAGTACGGACCAGCGGTTGTATGTTATAAAATTAATAAAATATGATATTTTTTAAAAAAAATGTAGCCATCACACCTTTGTTGAAAAAAACAGGTTTGGACCCGCTGGATGCAGAAAATCTAAGGCCCATCATGAACACCCTCTTTTTCCTCAATCTCATTGACAAGGTAGCTACAGTACAATTGCAATCCTATGTACTAGACACCGGCAAACTGCACGTGAAGCAATCTGGTTTTCGGAGTTTTCATGGCACCGAAACTGCATTGTTGGATTTGCTGACGTACATGCTATCCAAATCGAAACATATTAAGTCGGGACTGCTGATGATGTTGGACCTATCAGCAGCCTTCGACTTGCTGGACCATAAAATCCTGCTTGATCAGATGTCCACTGTCGGCGGACTCTCCAAGAATGGCACTATCTGGCTTGCATCCTTTTTGGAGGGTCGCCAGTCACAGGTTTACTGAGGTGACTGTGCCTCTGAGTCACAAACTACAACATGCGGAGTCCCACAGGAGACTTGTCTTCCCCCCCTGTTGTTCAACCTCTACATCTTCCCTGTGTGTGTGTTGAATTAGAATCTTTGGGGATTTTCTTTTGCAACTATGCCAATGATTTTCAACTGGTGCTGAATATCACTGGGAATTATGATACTGACCAACTAACATTAGCAACAGCCTATCAGGTTATCAAACAATGGATGTCCTTGAACTGGCTTTGTTTAAATGCTGCCAAGACTGAACTAATGCTTTTTCGGCCCTCAACAGGCCCAAACTAAATTAGGTCACAAGTACACCCATTTTTCTATAGAGGGCAACCAAATCAAAGTAGTGCAGAAAGTTAAGACACTGGGTGCATACATGGAGGAAAGTCTAGACTGAGGCGCATGTTACAGCTATAACTAACACCAACTACCATCTTAAGGTCCTCAGACAAGTGGCACCACTAATCTCGGTGGAAAATTGTATCAAGCTTGTAAGGGCAGTGATACTGCCATGCGTAGATTACTGCAACGCCCTACTGGGAGGTGCCAATAAGGCTGATATACAATAGCTACCGAATATACAGAATGCTGCTGTGCGGATCATCTATCAGATGAAACACTCAGAACCCACCTTGCAGCCAGAAAAAAACTCCACTGGCTCCTGGTGGCAGCTAGTATTCAGTTCAAACTGCTCACAACCGGTCATAAAATGTATTTATGGTAATGCCAACTTATACCTGAAGGAAAGGATCAACATTTACCAACCTTGGTAAATGTTTAAGATCTGCTGAAGGTTTCCTGTTGGAATTACCCCAGATAAAACGATCCCGGGGTCTAGGTCGCACCTTCCATATCCGAGGCGCCCGAGCATGGAATGTCCTTCCCCTACAGATACGAAAGACAGAGGACCATCTTGTTTTTCGTAAACAGCTGAAGACAATGATGTTTTATTAGAACTGCCTGCTTAGCTTCTCGCCTTCCTTTTCTGTCTCTTGGCGCCTGGATGCCCACAGGCTTTGGCGCGCTACAAATCAAATAACAAACATCCAGACGGTTTCTGTTCCACCCGTTAGGAAAGATTTAATCTAGCATACCGCTAGGTCAGCGATTCCTATTTCTGCCATTCTTCTGATGAGGGCATCATGGTCGACTGTGTCAAATGCTGCCAAGATCCATAAGTATTAGAGCTGCGCTTGTGTCCGTAACCTTCAGTTCGACCCAGACAGAGCAGTTCCGTTTCTGTTCCTCCCATTTGTCTGATGCCTACTTGTGCCTGGTCCAGCAGTAGGTGATCTTCCATGTTATCTTGTATTATTCTAGATACGTATGTTCCGAGGAGTTTTGCTGCATAGGGGATGTTTGAGATGGGTCTGTAGTTGTCTAGGTCTTCCACGTTGCCTGCTGTGTCCTTGAGGAGCGGCTTGATGTTTGCTGATTTGAATGATCGCAGTACATTCCCTGTTAATAGTGATTGGTTGAAAAGGTTTCTGTAGTGTTCCATCAGGGCTCCTTGTGAGGATTGATTTGATGTCCGGAGGGCAGGGATCCATGGGGGAGCCGGCATTGTTGCAGTTTCTTACCAGCTTGATGAATATGTCTGCTGATATTTGCAGAAATGTTCGGTGTTTGTTCTGACGAACCTCAGCTGGCAGGGTGAGTTGCGTGTTGTGGTTGATCGATGGTGCCGATAGAAGTGGTCTGCAACGTCGTTGCATATTTCAGTGAGGGCATTGGTGTGTGGTTGCAGCCATGGGGGTTTGAAACAGTTCTTTTTGAGTGTTGGCAGCTTTGGTTGTCGTAAAATGTCTTTTTGGCCTTCTGGGTTTCATTTGTGCTTGCGGATATGTCGTTGGAATTGTAATTTCTTTGCCTGGTCATATTTTTACACCCACTCTAGTTCAAGTGTCTTTGTTTTGTCTTTTCATGTCGCTGAGTAGCACGTTAAACCATTTTGCTGTTGCTCTTTTGCGTGATGGGGTGAAAGGTTTTTCCTTGGAGATATTGTTGATTGTTTCGGCTAGCCACTTGTGAAATAGTTCTGTTTTTACGTAGAGGTCAGCTTCGTGGTCTGTGGTTTGTTGATTTGCAGTTGTTCTAATAGGTTGCTAGTTTTGATGGTCCTCCAATTTCTTTCCATGATAGTGGTCAGTTTGTCTGGTTGTTTGGCTGTTGACCTGAGTAGTGTGATTACAAAAGGGATGAAGTGGGCGCTCCAGAGTATGTGTATTGGTGGTATCATGGTGATGAGGTTTTTGTTGGCAAATATTGCATCTAGTGTATGCCCCGCCGTGTGAACTGCTCCTTTGAATAGCTGATATAGCTTCATTGTCTTGAGTTGTTTGGCTAGTGATGAGCTAGCGGTTTCTTCTTCAAACTAGATGTTGAAGTCTCAATGTAAATGAATGCACATAGCCACTTTAGTAACCCTCCCGTGGCACAGTTGGGCCATACAAAACTACAAACAACTTTATTTTGTATGTCCATGTCATGTGGGAATCCAAAGAGATCACAAAATCTATAAATAGCAGCCACATTGTGTTATCCTTATTGTTTGCTTGTTAGGCGCTTATACAGTAAGTAAAATACTCTTTCAAAAGCACCCACAAGGGCGGGAACAAGAGAGTGAAACAAATTACAAACAATATTTAAAGCAGTGGAGGGGGAAAAACAAAGTAATTTACTATGCCTTATGAGTATTCAGAACATACAAGTGCAGCAAGGAAGAGGGTAGAGGAGGTAAGCGCTGGGGAGTCAGAGCTCATGGGTGAGCCACAGATGAAGTGCTTGAATGTTGAGTGCTACACAGCCTGGAGCCATATTAGGTGTAAGTGCAACCCTCCAGGGTGGAGGGTGTGCCAAGGCAAGTGTTGAGGGTAGACAGGAGTTGGGCGATTGGGTGTGGGTGGTCACAAGCCTCGAGAATGCATAAGGGCCCCGGCCTGTGGGAGTAGCAGAGGGAAGGAGGTGGTCAAGAGAGTCTTGAGGAGCTTCCGGAATTTAAGAAAGTCCTGCTCAAGGCACAGATGGAGGGGGGGAAGCGCTTCCATAGGAGGGAGCCAGCTGAGGAAAGAGATCGAGCACCTACCCTCTGTTGAGTGAAACACTTTACATAGTTGGTGCCAGAGGAACGTAGGGGTCTAGAAGAAGAGCAACATTTATGATAGTGGGCCCAGACAGCCTCGTGGATGATGCAGAAAGATTTGAATTTAATCTGTGCAGTAACGGGAGCTAGTGAAGACTTTAGGAAATGAGAGATGCAGTCCCTTTAAGGACAAGGATACGTCTTGCTGCCCCATTCTGGATTAGCTGGGGAGGGGGGAAGAAGAGGTCGCAGAGTGGTAGAAGGCAGATTCAGGAGGAGGCTATTGCAATAGTCAAGCCAAGAGAGAACCAGGTCCCAGGCAACATTGAGCCACGGGGTGGAATTCCCGTGAGAAGGAGGAAGCTGAAAGTGGGAATTCTTGGCAATGTCCTGAGTATGAGGGAGGGAGTTGGGGGCTTCAGAAGGAGCGGGGGGAGCCCAAGGAGGAAGGCTAGAGTGAAGGGAAGGAGGGAGCAGGAGTCCCAATGGAAAGGATCTCAGTTTTACAGGTGCTAAGGCAGAGATCGCTGGAGGTGGACCACGACTGGATGGCAGATAGGCAGTGAGGGATGATGGGGCAGTGAGGGATGATGGGAGGGTGCAAGAGGGTCAGAAGGAAGTTTGAAAAAGAGTTGCGTCTTCAGAATGGAGGTTTGAGGAAAAGGAGGAGATGAGGCATGCAAGGTAGATGTTGAAATCCCCACAAGGATATTTATGTTGGAGAAACCATTTTCATGATAGATGCTGAATTATGAGGGAAAGTTTCAATTGCTTACCGCTGATGTAGCTATATAGAGTGAGAACACAGCTGAGATGTAAACCAAGTTATTATTAGAGAAATACAAACAGCAGAATAAAGCAATGACAAGGGACAGATATCAGATCTCTCTCTGTGTTCGGTCAGAGCTCATCTTATATAGCCTGGCAAGTTTCCATGATATTACTAGGAAGCAGACATTTGTGAAGAGACCTGGCAGTTACACAGCACATTGTGTCACAAGATCAGTACGCAACTTTGGCGTGAACACCAGAATAACGGTATTATTTGTACACAGCTAGGGAAAGGTACGGGGAGCTGGTGTCTCGTGGGTCCTGAGGACAGCATTAGGTCGTGGCCTGCTGAGCCAAGGCGGTGTGTGGGCATGCCAGGAGAGCCAGGTGTAGCAGGAGGCCCCAGGCTAAGCCATGGTGAAGGATCTGGAGCCTCGCAGGGGAGGGTTATTTCTAGGAGGTATAGTATCAGGACAATCCTGCCACATAACTGCTAAATGCAAGAACAGCTTCTGGGAGAGGACAAGTAGAAGAGAGCAGCTGTCCTCCTTGCAGGGCACCCCAATGAGTATCTTTTGACTTCATACTTTTTTTTTCAATGGCCTATGCACATAGCAGAAGCAAAGTACTACATTTGATTTTGAACAAGACTGGTCTTTGACCGTGCCATTCAGCATTATTAAAGTTTTATTCTCCTTGCATAGGGTGGGCGTTACTGAGTTATCTGAGACTTGCCTTTAAAATTAGTTAAAAACCATCTACAATAGCAAATTAAAAAATAGTATGAGTGCCAATCTGAATTTTATACAACAGCCTTGGAAATGGTTGTTGGATTCATTTAATCTAACAAATTAAGTTTCTCGTTCTATTCGCTGCACAAGGTAAGTGTGCATTAGTATAGGTCATCACATACAGGATGTGTTTTAAATCAATGCACGGTTGTATTCATTCTGGTTTGGTTTTAGAATTTACAGCCAAAATGAAGCGCAATTGCCACATTCTCCAGTAAAATAATAAAATAAGAACAGTTTGCAGAGAAACCTGTGCAAGTTTTGTTATGTTTATAAGTGTTTTGGTTTATTGTTGTATGAAGTTGCATGGGGTTCCCATTGGGTGATTATTTGTTGTTGGCAATGCGTATGGATTATATCAGCATTATTGCCACACAGCCAAGACACGTCCATGCAGGAAGGTATACAGGCAACAGTAAACACATTACATGACACTAATACTCCCATAGACACTATGCATTCACGTATCATTTGTGGTTAACTGTAGGGGCCACACATGCATATAGGCAGGTGAGTGGGTGGGTTCTGCAACAGCAACCTACAGGTGTTATGGGTCTGAAGAGCTGTAATCAAATTTCAAAAAGCATTTCAGATCACCGCCCCATCTCTTCTACCCCTTTATAATGCGGTCTGCAGTGTCACTCCCCTGCCGCTCAGAAAATAAATGTAAACAAGTGCAACCCCCACAATGTCTCCACTCTTCTTCTGGTCCTGCTTTCAGTGCAGTTAGCAACAGCTCCTCTAATACATTGGACGTTCATGTGTATGAGCAGTACTGAAGGAGATTGTTTACCAATTTGGCTCTTGCAATTTTTCACCTTGCATCAATTTTTAGACACCGCAGACAATGTAGGCTCTCTTTCAACACTGCATAGCAGAGGCAAATACAACACACCCAGAGATGTGACACAAAAGAGCAATCAAATACTGAGCATGCTTTACAGCGCAGCAGATTCCTTTTGTGCGCTTGGTGAATGCATTAGTTCTGAAAAAGAGGTAAAGATTTTTAAAGACACCTAAAAAAGGATACACTTTCATACAAAACATAGTGTAATACATTTATTGACCAATTCCTACCAGTCTAGTCGTCCTTTGAGTACATTTTATACACAACAGGTTCATTCAGATATGTAAATACAGAGTGACAATATATTTATAGTTTGCAGCAGTCCAGTGGCTCTCTCCCATTCTGAACAGTTTTTTATACGTTATCCTTTCTTCCAAGGGATTGAGGAAAGGAAATGTAGAAATCAGTTTAACGTTAAATCTCATGTTTGATGTTTGGAAACCTACGAAGCAGCTGGTTCACTTGATTTGGAGGCAAGCGGCCAGTCTCACTTTCTGAATTTTTCCCAGCCCTGCGCTGTGCCTGAGAAACAAAACAAAATAAATTAGATACAGACACAAGTATTAAGAGGACTAACACCATATTAAATCAGTTCCACCGAAGGAAGTGGCTAGCAACAAATCGAATTTAAAAAAATGTGTTCCAAGGCCAACAACTGAAGACTGTTTATTGGAAAGTCTTCATATTTGGATCTCAAATTCGCACTATAAAAAACAATAAAAGGCAGAGGTTTCTATTAACAAACATGTAGGCAAAATCAATCTGTTCCCTGCCACTAGATATACTCTGCACTATTAAGATATAGGTCCAAACCATACGTTGGGTGCCAAACCCCTCAAGAAAGTCCAATTATATATCAGCTTACACATTTTACATCAAGCCATAGCATAAGACACGTATGATTTTTCCAAATAACATTGCTTTAACAATGACGAGTGAAAATCGGATGGTGGGGCCCTACATTGTCCCTTTTTATAGATGGGTACCATTGTGCCTTGTTGGGGCATCAGGAAAGGTCTCCACGATTTAGAGGGGTTCCATTTTGCATGCCATATTTGTGACTGTGGCAAACTAAGCACGATGCTGCAATTTCATATTTATCTACTGCAGTTAATTATGGATGGGATATGTTACTTTAGTGTTTTGTTTAAAGTTGATACATATTAGATTTGCACACGTGCAGTGTGAGCAGAAAGATGAAATGCTGAAGTGAAATATGAATGAGATTCGCACATGGTGGTGGAAGTAGATGGAAACTGAGTGACAGGAGGTTTTAAATGTGCATGCGAAGAAGGGGCCTGGCCTGAAAAACCCACGATAAAGGAGAAAATATTTATTAGACCTGCACACTGAGGAACATGCTAAAGAAGTTCATAAATCTGCAAGTAATGGGCTTTTGAAGAATGTATTCAGATACGCAAGGAATTTCAGGTCACTGGGAAAATCTGGTTTTGAAGGCTTGAGGTTGACAGAAATGAGTAATCCAGCAGAGGGCCAGCCGGCGAACAGGACACAGGGATATGGCTTACTAGTTCTGCAGGGACCAGTTGTAATCTCTGCGTGTATTAAAGTCTTGCAGTAGGATCCAGCTATTTGCTTTGGCCTGCAATAAATAAATATGGGGTGAAGTATTGTTTTCTCAGGGTGGAACACATGTGAAGTGGTAGTATTTCAATGGCACCAGTAAAGAGGGGGTGGACGAGATAGCCATTGCTAGTTCAAAACCTGTTTAGTCAGCCTTCTTCATATCACTTGAAGTATCTTGAAGTATCTATGTGAACCATGTGAAATTAGGAGTACAGTTAAAGAGCTCAGGCCAGTTGTTACTAGTGTTAGGGAGAATTCTCATAAATGGCTGATTTCCCTTACCTAATGAGTCCCTCAGCAGCTTTGCTGGATTTCTAGGATTATTTTTTTTCACCTGGTGAGAGTGTGAGCCTTTTTCCCACTCTTACATGTGTTTTACCATGTGTGTTTTTACCATTTGTGTGTTTCTGGGCTCTGGAGCCTCACCTACTCCATGAGCACCACTTTTGTGTGCGTTACACAGCACCTTCAGTGCAGTGACACAGGGTTGTCTTTTAGACTTCCCATTGACTCAAATTTTTCTGGGGCTGACTACTGTCCCCCAGAAACATGTAAAGTTGCCATTAACTATAGTCTCTGTAAACCACAGACCCAGTACATCCCACCTTACATGGAGTATTGGAAAGGGTCATTTCTTATCCCTTTTTGTCTGTGTCTCTTGGAGCATCCCTTTACATCAAGACTTGGCTGGTGGCAGTGGTAACTACCCTAACTTTTCTACCGCGGTTATCTTATATAACCCTGGTATTGGTTTAGGCTATTCTATTAGCCTCAAACATAACCCCGCTTGACCAAATACATTCTATTTTGGCTCCGGCTGGGTTTAGTCGCCATTTCTTTTTGTTAAAGTCTTTCTCGTGTTTTTCTCTGCACGCCAAACCGGGGATGATTCCATTGTTCGCCCTCTTTTCGCGGGCTTCTGCACAGAAGCCCTCCTTAAGGCGCCTGAAAGTCTAGGTAGGCAGGATGTCCCATGGGTTCCCTTGGTAACCCAAGTTGCACTCCCGTTTGATTGGCTGGGTGACTGTCCCTGCCAGGACAGGCAACCTGCTGGGTGATTGACAGCCAGGTTGAATGAATGGGGGAAAACTGCATAAAAAGCAGGTCTCTGGGACTGGAAAGGCAGAGTAGCCACTGGAACGAAAGAACCAATGAGGAGCTGATCAAAGAGGACCCCTACAATGACTGAACGACTGGTGAAGCCCTGCTGCAGGTCCGAATCTTCAGAATCTGATGACAGAAGATCCTCCAGGAAACTTCTTCCCTTGAGCTGGTGGGACCAACCAGTTTGCCCAAACTAGAAGCCAGGACCCCTCCTCTGGTCGAATTCGCTGTACAGAGCTACCTTTTAGTCGTTGTTTTGCTCTGCTGCTGGCTTCTTCCCTGGGTGGCGCAGGACCCTCCAGCTTCCTACTTCATGTCAGTCCGACAGTCGCTTCAGGAACCGTGAGCCTGCAGAAATTGCCAGGAACGTCCGGCTCAGCTACAGCTCCCTCTCCGTTTTAAGGTACTGTGCAAATCCGGTTGTCCGTTTCTTTCAACCGTGGTGAAAGTGTTTGAAAGCTTTGCCCAATCCGAGTGCTTGTCCTTCTCTTCTCTTTGAACTAACCTTTCTATCAACCAACCCCGTCCGGAATCTGTGCTATGAACTTTACCGCGAACTACCCTGAACTGTGTAATCTTGAGCAAAAGACTTTTGACCCATTGACTTTGGCCTTAAGCCTTTTCTACCTGATTCTATCACTGTAGTTTCTCTTGTTCAACTGCCCAGAGTACTTACCTGTTGGTGTGATTTAATTTCAATTAACTTTGTCTATCCCTCCCTTTTAAATTTCTGGAGTGCCATTTTGTTCCACTTCATTTTGTGAGCTTAACTTGTCTGGAACGTATTGGGAGTGATGTGGTGTATTTAAGATTGTGATTTCTAGACTGCTTACAATACAACTGTTGAGTAAATAAATATATATTCTTTTACTTAGAAACCTTGAGTCAGTGTTTGCCTCAATCATAGTAATTGCTGTCCTTTGTGTAACTATTTGATACTGCTCACTTACTCTTGACATAAGTCTGGCTGCTCAGCTACTGCTACCAATTGTTCTGATAGTACAGGCTTGTACCAAAGGTGAATTTGTACTGTCACTTGTAGTCTTAATTGGTTGCGGTGTTCCCAAAGGGTACTGCATATAATTCTGCCTAACAACTAGTAATCATCTATGTTTGCACACAACTAACCTACCAAGGACAAATCCTAAGGAGGTGCGTTTACACACGAGCCGACGATGGTAGTTAAGATAACTTCTACCAATGAGAATGTAGGAATTGGAGAAAGATGGGATTTCTTTGACGAGGTTTTGTCTAATCACATGTGGGGGTGGATTGTAATAAAATATATGGGAATGTTTTGTTGCAAAAATTTACAATGTGCACACTTATGTGGTTTGTGGAGACTTAGGTTAGTTTGGCTTAATAGAGTCATCTAGCTGCTCCCTGGACGATTGTATAATAAACTTGCCTTATGTAGAAAACATGCACTTGTTCCTCAGGAGGTGGTCCCGCTTTGGGTTAAGGTGATTAGGGGCCCGCCCCCACAGCCTGTACTGCATTTTCAAGCCAAGGCGCCACAAGTACACATGGCATACTGTAAGCCTTTGGATCCATAACCATGCAATAAGTGAATTGAGTGGACCCCTCCCCAACCCACACCGAAACAGTGCTCTACATCCACTTTGCACCTTAGTGCTCGGCCAGAAGTTAATAACAACCATAACACTCGATGCGCTGCGGGAAATCAATTAGAATTAGTAAAACTATTTTATATAAATAGTTTGAAACTATTTTAAAAAAATATAGACACTGTATAAAAAAAAATAACAAGTGCAAGCTTATTAAAACGGCAATAAAATTATAAACTGACAAAATAATCACATTTTTTCTAATACTGTACGTTTCTAAATGTAAACAAACCATTTAGAAATTCCAAAAAAATGCTATCCCAGTCTGTAGGTTAGAAAACTTTATTAGGATAGGTTTAATATTGTACACATTAGATGGCTTTCTTGTCTTAATTGTATTAAACATGTACTTGAATGTTGTGTCTTCTTCAATAAAGATCTACTGAGAGAGATTTAAAAAAAATGGTCATTCTACAGACTGCAATGTTACAGTACTTTTAGTGAGATTTCACTTGAATTTCATGTCACCTTAGTTTATTTTCCAAAAAGTCAAATAAATAAAAAAAAGTTGTTTATTTACATACACATTACAATTGTATCCTAGTTTTACAAAGTCCTTCTGAATTTGGGTTTTTAAATAAAGGTTTATTTTTTTGTGACTAACAATTGATCCTGAGCAACTAGTGCCGTGCCGCAATACTAATCACAAGCCCTACTCGCACTACAAACACCCCATTCAGACCTCTTAGAAAATTACTGAACAGCTATCCATCAAGATACTATGTAGAACACCAATGACCTACTCAAACCTTTGAATTAAGAGCTTGCCAGAAAACTAGAACATCCTGGCCCAAACTGTCCTGGACCCTGACAATGAGCTCAACACTGAAGAATCTTGGAACAGACGAGATCCTGCTCTACAGGGGATCTACCAAAAGATTAAAGGGAAGAAGGCACAGTTGGAACTAGAGGTAGATCAGCAATCAGCCAACAACAGCGCCTGTAGTGTTTAAACCCTTGAAAGACTCAAGTGCACTCTGACAAGTAACTAGAGTCCTCACCCTACACCAGAAGCGTGGTGGCCAATTGGTCAGAGACTTCACTGATCAAATTATAACCATGCTAGCAACAATGGGTACAGGATTTTCCATATCACCCACACACCTTCAAATACCCATGCTCTGTCTGCTTTCAGATGCACCCTACCATTCCCCCCCAGCACCCTGCACCTCCAACATCTGAGTGAAAGGGCATGAAGGCATCTGGGACGCAGTGCACCTGCTTCTTTTAAGACAAAGTTCGACTCCCTAGCTTCCTCCATCACTCATCTAAAACAATCCTTCAAGCAAGGCAAAAACCCTCTTAGCTCATTTAAAGAGAAACATACACTCTGGCTCCTTAAAATGCTTCTCTTATATATTTCAAGGGCCGGAACATCTACCACTCAATCTCGAATACCCCTTTGAAGACTAAAACACTGAAAAAGTGTCACCATGTAGTGGTTGGAATACACTGAAGCATTTGACTGGTTACTGTGGGGTACATTTACCCACTCCGCAGAATTCCCCTCCATTACCAAGCTGCACTTCAGCAGTTACCAGCAAAATGGCTGTGCTGGCTCCTTTGAGCACCATTGCCTCGCATCAAAACTGCATTTTGCAGCTATAAAATGATGGCTGAACTGTCAAGCACCTATTGGGCAAAATGAAAAGGGAGCACACCAAGAAAGGCTGCCAGGGTGTTTTCTTATGTGCACCAAAGAAGAGAAATGAAAAGCAGCAATTCTTTGCTGCTAGCTCAAGGTTTACCATTGAAAAAGGCAAATATTTGGCATTTAAAATGACGGCACCCTGA
The DNA here is from genome assembly GCF_040938575.1 of Ambystoma mexicanum. NCBI lineage: Eukaryota > Metazoa > Chordata > Amphibia > Caudata > Ambystomatidae > Ambystoma > Ambystoma mexicanum. Next base: position 815,478,323 of record NC_090929.1, read on the forward strand.
TGCTCTTTTCATCTGTTCAACAATACACAGTTCAGATCCAGTAAGACCCATATTCAAGTTGTGCTTTAACAAAAGAAAGCATTGTCACTGAATGACAGGCTGTCAGGCAAGATCTGGGAAATCACCAGAAACTTTACTCTCAGCCGTACAGAAAAACGCTTGACTTTTATGCTACAAAAAGTGAAAAATAAACGCTTCTAAAGAAACCCCAACTCTCTGTGCATGTGTCAATTTCAGTGGACCTGTGCCTTGAACAGATTGCCGTGTACGACAAACTAACTAGGGTTGCAAACAATGTTTGGAATCCAGATGAGAGAGAAAATGGAATTTGAAAGGGACATCCCAGCAGAATTCACCACGTGTCAAAATGTGCTTTTGCAAACAAGAAAAATATCAGTTTTAAAAAGGTTAATGTGAATAAGGCCCTGTCCTTGCCTAGAAATGTAAGGGGGGAGGGGGGAGAATGGGTAAAATTTAATAGGTTTTATTTTACCCGACTGTTACGCTCACCTGGTCTCTGCAGAGGCGTTGGGGCACGGTTGCAGCCCTCCCTGAAATTTAATCACCCCCTTCAGGCCTCTACCTCAGTAGAAAAGCTGTGAGAGGTGGTAGGTGGTGATACTGCTCCTGCGTGGAGATAAGAGTGTGCGAGTGCGCCAAATCTGATTGTTGTACCTCTCTAAACTTTCACCCCAAAGTACGATTTCTGTGAGCATATGCCGGCCCATAAAGCTCACCTGTGAATTATGGAAGATAAGCTCTCCGTCCTGCTACTTCTGGCAGGGGCGTGTCGAATGGGATCTAGTTCCTTCACTGATCCCCGATAAGGATTAGTCCAGTCTAGCTGCGACTATGCTTCTCCTTAGTCTTTCTTGAGCTCTTGTGATGCTGTTCATTCTGTTTAATGTGTTTATATGTTGCTCCCATTTATGCCCGCAATAATGTCTCTTCTGTTTTCTTCCCTTAGATGGAAATTGCGGCCTCAATGCAGCTGTGAGACGCGAGACACAGCAGGATGTCCAGCAAGCAGGATCTTCCAAGGTAAGTCTGACCTCAGGCGACGGTGAGCGTTACGCTGCTTGCAAGTGCAGAATAACGCGAAGAGTCTGCCTTGAGGATCGGGGCAGCTTATATAGCTGAGATCATGGGCCGGCTTACCAATCCATTAGAAGCCACACCCAAGAATACACTTGGGGCTGCTTAATGGATGGAATGTTCAAGGTTAATGCATCCTGCTTAATGGATGGAATGTTCAAGGTTAATGCATCAGAAGTTCTAGGTCCATAATAAAAGCTTTTTGGTGTTAAATGGATGTTCTTGTTCACTTTTGTTCAGGAGCCTGGTGCCTTCAGTGTCCACCCAGGTCTACTGTGCATGAGACCCCTGCATGCCAGTGCCCCTGACTACGTGACCATGACACCGACTTGCTTCGGATTCAGAACAAAATAAATAAATGCATTGGCTGTACTGGGTAACCAGCCAAACAGGTTTCCTGCTTGGCTTCAAAGGACATTTGTGTGCTGGCAACATGAGTGGCATTCCCCAAAAGGATGGGATGCCAGCCCCAGTGCTCTTCTTAAAATCTTGATCTCATTTGAGACAAGTTAAAGAATCATGGTCCTGAAGATGATGATAAATAATACTCATCGAAACCGGTTGACCACCTTTTAACTAGGGATATCCCAGAAACTAACCAGGATACCCCGTGAACTAGACCATACAACATTGTATTATGGATGAAGCTCCTTGTTTTAAATCTTCTACGAACACTCTGTTCATTTCTTCGAAAAATCACAGAGTGATGCACAACTCAGGGACCACACACTTCCTATGAAGGTCAATAAAATCAAAAATAGCTCCTCTTTGAAATGTGACCCCAAGCTCTTTTTTATAACAAAACTGCTGACTCCTAAAATGAGCAGTCCAACACCCCATGCCTAGGGACAGAAGTCCCCATATACTATGAGGAATCCTCTGTGAAAACTACTCTTTGAGGTCACCCATTAATTGGTACTAGAATAAGAATTAGTCTCCACACAAAAAAGTGGATCCCCAAAAAGTGTTCACGTGTGTTAAAAACATTGTCCTAAGTAACACTCTGGAGAAAACTTTGAAGTACAATTCATCACCTCCCTGAATGTGATTAAGAAAATTCCCCAAAAGTAGCCACAATGGATTTCTGGGACACCTACGTGTTACTTTTGGAAGGGACACCTCCCATTCACTCAAACTAAGGAGCTCTAAAGACAAACCCCCTGGGAAACCCTGGGCTAAACTGACATTTGGTGACAAAGGCCAGCCCATCTGCCTCCAAAGACTATTTTAATGAATACACTTTGAGACGTATTTCTATAACCGGACAACGCAGTAATGCATAACAGTTTAAATGTAATTTTTGTGGCTTTAAAACAAGATACTGTGGCGGTCCGTAGCATGTTTGGGACAGAAACGTCAGGAAAAGGTGAATCATCTGAAAAGTACATATGGTGGAACAGTAAAAATGAATGGAAATATACTCTATGATAATATGTACACATGTATAAAACCAATGGTGGAATTTTGGGTGAAGTGGTACCCGCGAAAAATTATTAGAAGGGCGAAACAATGTCGTACAGACCTGGGAGTTGGAATACTATGCCCTGTATGAAATGTGTCATTTGCCTATGTAATTTGCAAAAGTGCCACAACTGTAAAAAGGAGTGATTTATGTCATCATTGATTTTTGGCAAAAATGACTGTGGGATGGCACAACCCCATAAACTGAGTCCCCTCCTTGAAGAGGCGACCAACATAGGCTGACCTATCCGGTTCTTAGGGGTAGGTCTAGCTTAGTTCTGCCCAACAATAAATCGTGTGATGTCACCGCCTTATAAATAAGGGGGGGGTGGGAGCTCACAAGGGGAGACTTCTGAATTTTCCAGCACCTGCGTATCCAGATATTCCACCGTCACTCTGCAAGTTTCCAGACCCCACTGCCAGAAAAGGGATAGTTGATCCAAGCCTTCCTATCCAGGCAGAACCACCCTTCAGCACTAAACCCCATAACAAAATCCCACTAACCTTCAGGCAGAAAGGGGAAAGTTGGTTGAGCCCGCTTTGGGATTCTCCAGTGCCGCCTGCTTGCTCCGCTTACCCGCTCCATCCAGCTGAGGTGTCGCTGTGCCATGACCAGACCTTTGCCCAGCTGTCTTTTGCCAGGAGAGTCCGCCGTGCAGTGATCAGAGCCTTTGAGTCCAGAACTCGGTTGGCTGTCCCAAATCCCCAATTTAAGCACAGATTGTGAGTATTTCCCCATCCCATAACAACACATAGCCTACCCAATCTTGATATCTTGCCTTTGTCCTACTCTCTGTTTCGCTCACCTGGTCTCTGCGGAGGCGTTGGGCATGGTTGCAACCCTCCCGGGGGCGAGGTCGCTCGGATCCGACTTCGCCCTCTGCGCTTATGTGGTGACTGGTGGTAATAGGCGAAACTGCTCGGAATTGCTCCTGTGTGGAGAATAGGGGGCCTGAGTATGCCAGCTGGTGTGCCTGATCCCCTTCCAGACCTCTTCTCCCAAACCATGGTAACCATGGGATGCGCTGTCCCTGGAAAGCTCACCTGTTGATTAGTTTTGGCGAGCACTCCGTCCTGCTGCTTCTGGCAGGGGCGCTTGTATGATCTAGACAGAGTTCCTTCACTGGTCCCTTGCACATGGTCGTCCAGTATTGCTGCGACTAAGCCACTATACTTCAGGTAAGTGTTCCTGTTTGCCTTTGTCTTTCCTCGTTTGTTTTTGTTGTATTGTAAAGTTTGTTGTCTTGTATTGCTGCCCGTTCCACTTTTGAGGTTTGCTCTTTTGCTTTCTTCCCTTGCAGGTGATGTTGCCGGCCCAGCAGAAGCTGCAGAGCTCGAGGCAGCAGCCGGAGGGAATGATGAACGAAGCTGCAGCGGTACAGTAGCTGGTAAATTGTTAACTGGGGGCGTGTAGGGTTCAAATGCGGCGCGGCCCTTTGACAGATGTTCTAACCTTGTCTTTCTTCTTCTTCACAGGGTCCAAGTTCGTGGATGCAGAGTGCGGTGCTGCGGCATCGGGATCAAGATCACTGGATGTCAGGAGCTGAGTCTGCAGATGAAGCGATGAAGCACCTGTTTCCTGGAGGTGAGTATTCAGGAGAATGCCTGGTTTCAAAAGGTAAACTGGCCCAAGCGGCGGTGAGCGCCACGTTGCACGCGAGTGCACAGTAACGCGAAGCACCGGCCTTAAGGTTGGAGCAGCTTATATAGCTGAGCTTCTGAAGCCACGCCCACCAGGTTCAGCCTGCCTGCCACACCCGATTGAGTAGGAACATGAAGACCAGGCCTAGGGAGCCACACCCGATGAGTCCACACATGAGGATGTTCTCTGGAATAAAGGCTTTCAGCTCCTGGAAAGTTCTTGTGAAATAAAAGCACTCCTGCACTGAAATAAAGCAAAAGCACTCCTGCACTGAAATAAGCCCCTCTTTGCCACCCATCTCCCTTCCCTTAGCCTCTTGGATGCTTCTATTAGGCAATTCCTGATCTGAATCTTGAATGCATCCCACCTCATCTCCCTCGCCCCCAGCCTCCTCCATAAATCTGCTGATCCAAGCATCTACCCGTTCTGACCCTGAGAAGATCCAGCCACCATCCCGCCCCGCACCCCCTCCTCAGTCCCCCCTCCCTCCCATTCCAAGGCGACTGAACGATCTGAGATTGTTGTGCTTCCAATATGGACCCTTACCACCGCTAGAGTTACCCTCTGTTTTGCCATTATGTAATCTATCCGGGAGTATGTTTTGTGGAGGTGCGAGTAGAACGAGTAGTCTCTATCCTCTGGGTGATGCACCCACCATGCGTCTTTGGGCCCCAGTTTCTCAATCCTTTCTCTTAACTGCTTGGACATCGTCCCTGCAGCATGCCCACTCACCCCGCCTGATCGGGTCTAGAGCTAGGTTATAATCCCCTGCCACCATCAGTTCACCCTCCCCGATCAGGTATCACTTCAAAAACCCTTCCTGCCCCCGATTGGGCACATTATCAATGCCCACATATACAGTTGACCTCCCACTATCGCTTCACCAAATCATCTCCCTTCGGGTCTTTAGCGCCCCCCAGAATCTGCACAGACTTATGGAAGAGGATTGCACACCTGCCCTCTTGCTCCCCGCATGATACTGCAGTGGTTATTCCCTTCTGTGAGTCTCACACCCCCCGCCTTCACCAAGTGAGTCTCCTGTAAGTAGGCCTTCTTGATCTCCCATCGGACCGCCACCCTTTTGCTCGGGCCGTTAAGCCCCCTTACATTCCATGAGTCTAACCTATACCTTTGCACTTGCATATGCCCATTCTCCCCTGGACACAATAATCTCTTCTACCTTGCTCGTTTTACCCTACTGCCCCCTAGACTAGTAGTAACTTCCCATTTCAAAACAATCCCTGTATCCCACATCCAGTTTCTTGACATGACCCCTGCAAGCTACGAAAAACATGCAATGTGTAGTCCCGCCTACATGCCATGCACTTGCGCGATCTGAATGACACCAGGCCTAGTAAGATCGTTGTCTGTCTTCCCTTTGTCCTCCCTCCCTGCCTCGTCGCGCCTTGAACACGTGTATAGGCACGTTACAAATGCCATATCATAATCATATCATATCATGCCCCAATTTCTTCTTTTCCTCCAGTCTTCTCCTTCCTTTGTGTCGAGAATAGCCAGGATACATTTAAATTGACCCTCACCAGGCCCCTTTGTCCACTTCAAGCACCACCATTGTGAGCCGTTTTGTCTCACTTCCCGTGCTCCCCTTGGTGCCATTCGTCGTCGTTCTCCACAGAGTCCCGCGGACACATACCCAGTGCGCTCAGTCCATACGCTACGAGAGACGTTCTTTTGTTCATTCCCCATGCAGAACTGAAGTTTTGTCATAAAGAGCCAGCAATATTTCATCCTCTTAAGTTCCTCTGTTAACGGCTTAAACAGTCTCTCCTCACTAGGTATTAGCTGGTATAGATAAGCCAAAACTGAATCTCACTTGCCCTCAATGGAGTTTTATCCTTGAAGCTATGCATCTTCATCAGCAGGTCCCTTGGCCTTGCCCCTGGGTATGCTCTCCGACTACCCACTCTGTACTCTTAAATTTCCATGTTCCAGCCCTGCTCGCCCCCCCCTCCCCCTGCGAGATAACATCTCCCGGATGCATCCCTCCAGGTCTGACCCTTCCACCCCCTCCTTAAGGTCCTTCATCCGGATATTGTCACTCCACGATCTGTTTTCCAGATCCTCACTTCTCCAGCGCCTTGATTCAGTCATCCACACCTCTTGCCTGCTTAGCCAGTTCGGACACTTGTTCGTCCAGCGCCACGATGCGCCCCTTCAGCACCATCACCCAGTGCATCGATCTCTCTCCAATTTGCAGTGATCCCCTGCGAGAGTTCCTCTCTGATGCTGCCCCCTCTGCTGTAACCGTCTGTTAGTTTACCCTTGAACTTGACCAGTGCTGCACAGTGGTCCTCTTTGGTGGATGCCATGCTCGGTGCTGTGCGTGGTTTCCAAAGTGGAGCTTGGTCTGTGTATGCCCCCTCTGGGAGAACTCTTGTCCCCCAGCTCCGGACATGTAGCCTTTCTTCGGTCCCATCTACAACCACCGGGCCGAGATTCCAGCTAACTGCTTCACTCTAAGGGGGGGGTGTGGGAACTGCTTCGCCTCTTCCCAGTTTTACCCCCTCCTGTCCACATCTGCACCACTGCACTGCCCTCCTCACTTCCCCCCTCCCGAGCTGTTTTCCACCTGCAGTTCCCTGGTGCTCACACTGGTAGATCAAGCTCCAGGTAGACAGTGGGGTGGGGCAGGACTGCGAGCTGGATAAAGGTCCAAGCTGGCATCAATTTACCTCCATCACTTTGTGCACACAGAGCACTGCTGTTTTCCCAAGTGTTTTCTTCCCCTAGCTGCTCTTGCAAACTCTTGGTGCTTCCTCACCCCTGTCGCACCACGTGGTATCCAGTCATTGCATCGAATGCCAAAGGCATTGAATGCATTTTTTCCAAAGGTAAAGGTTTTATTTTAATTATAAATGGGTTTTAAGGGGTAGAAAAAAAAAATTAGAATAAATAGAGGCTTGGGGGATCCCAGGGAAAAATAAATGCATTTGATGCTTTTTTTTCCGTTGCTTTTTTTTTTTTAGATGCCAAGGCATTTGATGCTTTGGCATTCGATGCAATCATAAACCCACCACATGCACCACTGGCCTTTCGCAGTAATCAGTCTTCGCTCCCGGAGGACCTCTTCTTCCTCCACCCGCCTCCCGTTAGCTGCCCACTTCTTACTGCAGGGCTCAGACTTTAGGCTGCTGCTGCTTTGCAACGCGGGCACAGGAGCCTCGCTCTGTTATCTGCTCCTGTAACACGCGCCAGCACCGCAGAGGCCAATTCCAACATCGGGCTCCTTGGCGGCCAAAGTAGTACCCAGTTACTCCTCCCTGTAGCGCGTGGCTTCCGTGGGCCAGCAGCCCCTGCCGTACACTGCCGACCACCGGTCCCCCATCCTCCGCTTCAGCTGGCAGCCGCCGCTCCTACAACCCCGCTCTTTCCCTTCTCTCTGCGCTGAAAGCGCTTGACCCGAGCTGACCAGCACAGCGGTCATCCGCCCCCACCCACCTTCACCTGGCACTCAGCTATGTGGTGTCCTTGTCCGCCCCCTCCTTCTCCTTCTCCTCCTTCTCCTCCTCCCGCCTTTCCTCCACATGAGCCTTCCTTCTGAGCCAGTATTCTTTTACGTCCCGGACTTACTTTCTGGCAGCCTGCGTGTGGTCCGCAGCCAGCCCTCTGCCCCCGGGTACTCTCACTTTGCATGAGAAGATGAAAATCGCCAGACTCCTTGTCGCAGGTATGGAGCTAGCACTGCACCCGTCCAGTCAGCCCGCCATCTTGGCCACGCCGTCCACTGGCTTCAATTTTAATCCAGAACTCACCTGAAAAGTACTGCCTCATCTATGCTTTGACAGATAAATCCTTGTGACTCCCTACTCTCCAGCTAGGAACCACATATCGCCAAGAGTGCTTGAATGACCCCCAAGTACAGTGAAAAACGGATAAAGAGCACCGGTGTGCCCTGCGTTCCTAAATTGTGGAATGGCCTGCTTACGTGCCTCACAAAAAAAATAAAAAAATTAAAAAAACAAGCACGTCAGCATTCCAAGAAGCAAAGTAAGTGCCTCGAGGTGGTATGCAGTACACATTTTAGAAGACTAATTTAATGTGGTTGGCAATGGGAATAGTAGTTTTAGGGGCCGGGGAGTATTTATTTAAAAAAAAAAGAAAAAGGGTAAAATCACATACAAGCCCTGGAAGTTCACACCTGACAAGCTTGAAACTTGGCCGTGCTATCCTTTGGACTCTAGCTAATCCAAGGACACCTCCAGAGTAATTCTAGGCACTAGTACTTTCTGGGACCTACCACTTGTGTGCTCTACCCTACTCTATGCTGTCCCACTATTGTAGGACTTTACTACCTGGTTTTTGCACTTCACCAGCACACAGCAATCCCTTCTGCTTGCGCTGCCACACAATTCTGTTGTAAATTGGCTTCTCATAAAACATCAAAAAGAAAGATTAACGTATTGCAATATTTACTATTTTACACATGGATGATATTTACATGTCTTTTTGGAATGTCAAGCCACCCATTCTCTTTTATTCCCAACATTCCTCCAATTTCATGATTGCATTTCACCAAAATGGTGATTCAATACTTCACAGACCTAATCATTACGGTAAGGCAAAAATGAAAGTGAAAATGCTTCCTGCCACGGTTGCCACATTTAAATAAGCCACATTTCGAGTTTCTGGATTGATTTATAGCAGGATTAAAAAGGAGAAGTGAGAGAACAGTAACCGGATTAGACCCAACTGATCGCAATGGTTTGCCTGGTCGTGGATGACCACTGACAGACCATCTTCGTAGGCCAAACTGTGAAATGCATCCCATCTATACGCATGATATTAGGGAGTGGGAAAGGGGCAACAGGTCCTAAATTAGATGGCAAACAGCAGTTGAGTGGAACCGCAAACTGGAACCTCTGTGCATTACATGAATATAGATATTTTTCATGACAAAAAAACAAAACATACAAAGCTAGAATTTTGGACGCACATATCAAGCTGAATTTTTAAAAAGGTGGGATATGTTACCATTCTCTTATGGGCTAGATTAAATGCCTTAAATGTATTTGCCCAATTTCAGATGCCCCCCTTAGACATTCCAGGGGATTTCAGGAAATAGATGAAAGGGCAGAAAAATTGTAGACCTGTAAAGTGATCAGAGGGAATAAGGGGGGGGGTTGGCATTCCGGATTAGAGATTGTATCATAATGTGGCTCAGCTGGTGATGATCAGGAGGTGGGTTAACCCAGAGGACACAGCTGCCCAGAAAGATTGCAAGTTCCGCAAACTATGGCCGTGGAGCTTCATTCAAACTTGATGCTTACCTATTGTTCATGCTAGTTGAACTCCCAAACCATTGGTTACACATTTAAAGTCTGGAGGGATATGCTAAGGGAGTGTTTTTTTTTCTCCCCCTATAGATCGACTAGCCCCTGATTAATAATTAAATCCTGGATTATGGGTTTAGTGCACAATAGGGAATAAGCATATTATATTTGGGGCAAGATAAAATATTATAGTGAAAAAACTACTCGGATTCAAACCGGTTATGCTCTCTGCAATAAGGTGATAAAACCCACATGCTGGCTGCACCTTAGAAGTCTACAAACGTGGAGAAAAACGGGAGTTTTTAAATGTTTAATGAACTCCTTCATTGCTTTGCTGCTTTAGAGCAATGTTCAGCTAATGTTAACTGCCATATCTAACAAGTGCCTTATTGCCATTGTTGTGAGCCCTATGTTCTAATGCACGTCATAACCTCAAAGGCTTTACTGCCTAGTACCTAGCTGTGCTCGCTTCGACAGTTATCGCCTCTGACAAGTTTCCCTCTTGGCATAGAGAAGCATGTTTGCGAATGCCGCTTTCCGCGGCTTTAGCAGATGGAGGTTGTCCTATAGCGTGCTGTAGTGTCGAGGTGGGCGTGGACATGGATAAATAAATGGGCAAGTAAATGGATTTATATATTATATGTATTTATTGTAAATACAAAGTGACCTGGGAAACAGGAGGGAGTTGGTGCCAACAGGTAGAGTCAGCTCCGGTATCTGTTTTTCTTCAACTCGCTTTCCAACTTCTATCATGATGTAATAGGCCGCCGTAGGCTCGCTCTCACCAGTGACGTCTCCGTCAGCTGTGCCGGACTTGCAATGGGAAGGAGCATGCTACACATCTCCCCTCCTTTATACCGTCACATACTAAAGTCACAACTGTAAGACTAATTGTAGAAATAAAAGGAGTTCACACAGTCCTCCATATGTCGTGGTTTGCGGCAGACTCTTCCCCCATCTGGACTTGCAAGAAGAATCTCTGACAAAGACTGGCAAGGAAATACCTTTTGTTTTATTAGAACATTCTCTTTGCACATTCCTCACTCCCGATACTTTTTGTAGACGACCTGCTCTTACATTGGCATTACTCAAATGTCCACCTACACTCTCGCAACTTCTGACATCTGAAACACTACTATCACTCTTGGTAATGCTATCCTGTGATACTACAACCCACACTCTCTCAGCATTCCAAATCCTTCCATCCTCTGTTCTGACAGAATGTTTAAATGCTTCTATAACTCTGACAGGCTTAGACCATTTACAAGGACCCTTCCTTAGAGGAAGAGGAAGTTTGATTCTTACCATGTTACCTACTGCAATTTCTCCGTTATACTTATTCACAGGTCGTCTTTTGTCATAAGCAAATTTGTTTTTCAATTGAACATTTCTGATCTTACTACATACAGACATTAGATCCTTCTCCGCCTCAATGCCTTTATCCAACCACGAAGGTACTAATTTAGTGCTTGCTTTCCTTCCTCTGCTCAATTCGAACGGAGATAGACCTGTAGTGGAATGTGGAGTAAAACAGTGTGCAACAATGTTTTCCTTAACAGCTTCTTCCCAGCTTAACCCATTAGACCATGCCCACTTAATGGTCTCCTTCAGCACTTTGTTAAATCTTTCCACTGTCCCATTGGTTTGTGGGTGGTAGATTGCACTCTGTGTACTATGGAATACTTACTACAGAAATCCAACATTTCTTTAGATCTGAATTGTCGGTCATAATGCTCCTAGGAAAACCCTCTCTAGCACAGATTTCTGACAGGAAATGAGTGACAGTTCTTCCTGTGATACACGGTGCAATCAATACCTCCGCCCACCTAGTCAGTAGATCAATCACAACCAAACAATATTTTTGCATTCCATTACTGTTGACAGGGCCCAACACATCCATACCCAAATCCTCCCACACTTTTCCTGGAATTCCCGTAACCACCATGGGCTGTTTCACACCCACACAACTTTTTTCACTATTACTGCCAAGGATACACTCTCGGATGAAACGCACTATTTGAAGATCGCATCCGGGCCACCAAAAGTCATTCTGTATCCTCCGTTTAGTTTTTACTATTCCTTGTTGACCTTCATGACCCAGCTCGATCACTCGTCGGCGTATTCCTGAAGGCGGGATCATTTTATCACCTCTCATGATGACGTTGTTATGCACACGTAGTTCATCTGCGGTGGACCAAAAGTCTTTGAGATCTAATTCTTCAAATCTAGTTTTTGTCCATGGACTTTGACCCTTGACCAGTTCATTATCTTATCCTCTTTTTCAGCATCATCCCATTCTTTTCGCGAAATGGACATGGCTTCTATGTTCAAAACAACTTCCATATCATCGTCTTCATCTATCACTTCAGATATATTAGTAAGACGAGAAAGACAATCAGCAGTGACATTTTCAATTTCTGGAACATAACGTACCGTACAGTTCATTTCTTGTAGGAGCATCACCCACCTCCTGATGTGATTTGACACCTTGTCCAAACCCTTAGACATGATGACATGAACCAGTGGTTTATGATCTGTACGGAACTCAACTTCAACACCCCAGATGAAACTCCTAAATTGTTCTGCTGCCCGCTTTATAGCTAATGCCTCCTTCTCAATGGTAGCATATGACTTTTTAGCCCCCTTGAGTAACCTTGAGGCAAATGCAATTAATACTTCCTTGTTTTCAGTTTCTTGCGTGACAACAGCTCCCAAGCCAATGTTACTCGCGTCTGTAGTAATGATGGTTTTCCTGTCGCTTCTGAAATTCTTTAACGCAGGAGCCTTGTCCAATGCAGATATTATTAACTCAAATTCTTCTTCACATTCGTCATTCCATTCAAATAATTTTCTTTTAAGTAATTCTGACATAGGGACAGTGTGTATTGCAAAATCTCGAACAAATTTCGAGTAATACTCTGCCATTCCAATGAATGTGCGTACTACTTCTTTATTACATGGTCTAGGCGTACTTTTTAAGGTGTCAATTAACTGCGTCTTTGGTGATATACCATCTGCAGAAATTTGTGCCCTAAATATTCGATTTCTGAACATTTTATTTTGCACTTGTCCTTGCTTAAGGTCACTCCTGCCTCATGCAATTTCTTACACACATATTTCAATCTTTCATCGTGGATATTTTGATTATTGCCATATTTCAAGATATCATCATGAAAACATATCACACCTGGTACTCTCTCGAAAAGTCTGTGCATTATTTTTTGGAACACAGACGCAGCGGACACAAGTCCGCAGCTCTCTGGCAAGCCTCTCTTGGCCCTCTTCCTGCAAGGCAAAAAACCTCGGGGTCATCTTCGACTCCACACTCGCCTTCTCTCCTCATATATCTGACGTCTCTAAGAAGTCACTCTACCAGCTGCACCTCCTCAGAGGTATTCTTCCCTTCCTCTCCTTCCCCCAGAAGCTCACTGTCTCCCGAGCCCTGGTTCTCTCGAAGCTGGACTACTGTAACAGCCTCTATCTAAATCTGCCTGCCTCCACTCTCCGCCCTCTGCAACTCATCCAGAACAGAACTGCGAGACTTGTCCTTGGCCTCAAGCCCAGGGACCGTATCTCTCCAGGACTGAAATCTCTACATTGGCTCCCAGTGGCTGCGAGGATTAAGTTCAAAACCCTCTGCATTGTCCACAAGGCCTTCTGGGGCCTAAATACCTTCAACTCTCTCTTCCTAAATATCTTCCTTCCCGAGCCCTTCGCTCATCCGTCTCCAACTCCCTCAGGGTCAGCCGCTTCTCGAAGCAACGAGCTGGGGGTAGATCTCTCTCCGCGGCAGGGGCCTCCCTCTGGAACAGCCTTCCTGCCTCCCTGAAACTTGAGGAGAACCATCTCCGGTTCCGGAAGCACCTCAAAACTTTCCTCTTTGCTTCTGCTTTCTCTCTACCTCTCCCCTGCTAAATTCTTCACTGAAACTGCACTGAATCTGCAACTGGGCCACCCTCACCGACCTCGGTCCTGGGCCCAGCCACTCTCCACTTGCACTGCCTCCCTGGCAACCCCTGCACAGTGGGACTGTGTCTGTATCCCCACAGCCCCCCCTTCCCAGCACTTGTCTGCACTTACCTTGCACTTGCCACCAGCTGGCCCTATTTATTTATTTTTTTTTCTACTTACTTTGTACTGCACTTCCCCCTCCCCTTCCCCTTGCACTTTTTTCCTTCCCCCTACCCCTGCACTTGCGCGGTCTGAATGACACCTGGCCTAGTAGGATTGTTGTCTGTCTTCCCCTTGTTCCCCCCTCCCTGCCTCGTTGCGCCTTGAAACACTTGTGTATAGGCGCGTTACAAATGCCATATCATATCATGTCCTCTTATACTGATATAGGCCATCCGGCGTAATAAAAGCTGTAAGATGTTTAGAGTTTCTGTGTAGTCTTACTTGGTGATATGCCGATGTTAAATCCAGTGTTGAAATTTTTTTCGATGGCCCAATCGTGGAAATCAACTCTTGAATGTTGGGAAGAGGATGTCTATCTGGAACAACACACTTGTTCAATTCACGCATATTCACACATATTCGGAGTTTGCCTGACTTCTTCGTAAGTACTACTAACAGCGAGACCCACTCGCTGGCATCAATGCTTTCAATGATTCCCTGATCTTCCAGTATTTTGATTTCCTTCCTCACTTCGTCTCGCATGGATATGGGTACATTTCTCAACTTTTGAGCTACTGGAATATGATCAGGTTTTAATTTGATTTCGTGAACATAACCGTGGAGACATCCAATACCTTCACGGAATACTGTCCTCATGACATCACTTGTCTTGTCTCTCAACACATCATTGGTGTTGTCAGACTTGCTTATATCACTGTTAACTGCAAAAACAGATTCTTCTGCAGTGGGATCCAATTTCACTTGTAGTTTGCTTTGATAAGTCCTACTCAAAAGTGGCGTTTTGCCCACACTGGTTATTTATATTTTCCCGTTGGCTTTCCTATTCTTGAATTTCAAGGTGCCCCAAAACCATCCAATTGTGTCAATTTTTACACCACCATAAACCCTGGGGTTAATATCTTGTTTCATGCAAATATTCATGCTTCTTCTTATCCCATAGATGTTGTGGTATTAATGTGTACTTAGCGCCAGAGTCTATCATCATATTCATCTCTACGCCATCAACACAAACTCTGGCTTTTGGGCTTTCCATGACTTCTTCATCCTCATCATCTAATAAAACAAAAACATTCTTCTTCATCATCACTGTGACCACTGTCGGTGTTGCCCCCTATCCAATTAGTGGAAGTATTGCGAAATCTGCAGCATCTGGAGTAGTGACCTTTTCCTTTACAGTTGCTGCATATAATTTTCAACGCTGGACATTCTGGCCCATCGGCCCAATGGCTACTGCTATCACACCTATAGCACTTTCCTTGATGTTTCTTCCTTGAAATGGCTCTTGGCCTATCCGGACTGCTTCTCCTTAAACGGCTATTGAAATTCCCTTTCTGGATTGTCTTGTTCTTCCCTTCTTCAAATTGTGACGGCCTGTATGATTTATTAAATGTTTTCTGTTTGACAGAGGTATTGTTAACCATGGATATTGATTCATTATCCTCAGTGACATTACATGGAATCTTTGTGGATCTCACTATATTAGATTCAACTTGAATTGACTTTACTCTGTTTTCTAACTCTTTCACGCACTCTTCAGTGTGTTCAACTTCTTTTGCTACTCGCAGCACAGTATCTAAAGGCGGGTCATTTTCTGACCATAATCTCTCCCTTACTTTTGTACTCCTGCACTCTAACATAAATTGATCTCTCAATCTTTTGTTTAATTGTTCATTAAAATTGCATGTCTTGGCAAGTTTCCTTAGTGCAGTGATAAACTTTGACACTTTCTCCCTCCTCTTGCGTTTTCTTCCCAAATTTGTATCTCTCCAATATGATGCTCAACTTTTTTTCGTAATGTTTATCAATTTTCTTGACGGTACGGTCATACTCATTAAGATCCACATCTTCATTGGCTGAAAGGTCTGGCAATGTCTCATACTTTTCTTGACCAGCTGCACCCAAACAATGTAAGAACAACGATTTCCTTTTCTCAGCACTGCAATTGGGTCCACAAACCACTCCTGCGTAATGTTCAAATGACCTGATCCACCTCTTCCATGGTATGCAGGGTTCATTTGCATCAGGTATAAAAACATGGGTGGAGGAACACTGCTAAATGCCATTTCTTATACAAGCTCCTTTATGATTACAGGGTTTGCCCAACAACAGTTATTTGTGATACTGCAGTGCTTTTATTTTGCTCCTTATATGTGTGTATTCCTCTTACATGCAGTTATTGTAATTGGAATGGAAATCCAATTAAGATGTGTGCCCCTAGCACCATTAATTCAGGTGCACTTTCAATGTGATCCTATTTACAGCTGCAGCTGAACGTAGGTTGCTGGCTACAGAAACAGCGTGTACACAGCTTTAAGAAAGAGACATTTTCTCGCTTTGTACGCGGACGTGATTGCAGGACAGAGACTAGACGTGAATGCGTGCATTGGCAATCCAGGAAGTGAATAAATACTAATATTGCGGTCGCTGGCGTGAGAGGATGGTGCGCAAACAGAAATGCGTACAATAAACAGCAACCTCACCCAGATCTGCAGACCACAGGGGCCGCTACTACGCTCGGGCGTGAGCGGAGTGGCCTTAATGGTAATACATCAACGCCACTCGGCAACCGGAACAGATGAGTCGAGAAAGCGTCCTTGTCGCCAATTTGGAGTGTCGAGGTGGCCGTGGGCATGAATAAATAAATGGGCAAGTAAATGGATTTATATATTATATGTATTTATTGTAAATACAAAGTGACATGGGAAACAGGAGGGAGTTAGTGCCAACAGGTAGAGTCAGCTCCGGTATCTGTTTTTCTTCAACTCGCGCTTTAACTTCTATCATGATGTAATAGGCTGCCGTAGGCTCGCTCTCACCAGTGACGTCTCCGCCAGCTGTGCCTGATTCGCAATGGGAACGAGCATGCTACACATGCTTGCAAGACAAGAAATGCATCACTATTTGCCTTCCATTCTGATGCCTTCCCAAGCGCGAGATACAGCCTATGGCTAAGACTTGTATGCTGAGGCACAATTCCTTCACTTCATTGATGCTTGAGGATATCATGCTATGTCTGAAATCCCCCCCCTCCTTCCATTGAAATGCATGTGTGCCCTCCTCTATAATGCTCAGTGTCGGGGGAGGTGGGCGAGTGCTGGAAGTGATGGGTAGGGGTATGCTGCTCAGGGTCACGTTCTGTTGCTGGGTTGCTGTTGTCTGTGTAAGCTGCCTGTGCTGACTACCATTAAAAGAAATTCACCAATCCACTGAAGTCCCCGTGAGAGATTTTTCCATGAGAATAGTATAGTGAACTAAAAGAAAAAAAGGTTGGCCACAAATATATTACCTGAAAGCTGACTGTTGGGAAGAGGCCATTTTAAATCCAACACCAAGTTCCTGCATGTCAGGCCAACATATTCCTTACTATTACCAGACAACAATGCCCAAATGAGATCTGTCATTAAAATGGTTCCAAGATCGGCATACACTAATAGACCCTGTGGAGTTTATGGCCTTTCGGGACCTGAACCCGGATGTACAGACCTCACTCGGGCTTCATTAAATAAATTGGTTACATGCATTGAAGGTATAGTTTCAATTGCTGGAGAGGGTACCAGCTGGTGGGCACATACGGTAAGGCCGATACGACGTAAAGCAGAGATGGTGATGGAGTCATTGCCCCATCAGGAACCACCGAATTGCCATCTTTCTGGCTCTTTACAGAGAGGACCTTCTGTGGAGAAGCATGTGGTTAATAGTGTTAATTACAACTATCTTATCCTGGAATTCTGAACAGTGCCCCTATGCTAGACATGCTTTCACATGTGTTCAGGAGAGCAGTCTCTGTGCCTCTTTAAGCCTCAGAATCCAGATTGACGGTCATGAAGGTAACCAAAAAGATGAGTGTGGAGGACCACCAACCTTTCCAAGACTTTACCCAGGAAGAGGGTAGTAGAGATAGGGCGATATTAAGCCGGGCAGGAGGGAGAGGGGGGCAGCAGACAGCGCAGAAAGGAGTGCTTGGAAGATAGAGGGAGGAAAAGGGCAAGTGGTGAAGGAGGGGTTCCATAAGTCAGCAAGAGCTGGGGCGAGAGGAAATGTCATCCTTGATGGTTCTGGAGGAGCAGGGGAGTACCCGTTTGGAGGCGGCCTTCACAGAGCAGACCACTTTAGAGACAGAAGTTTTTTATTGAAGAGGCAGATAATACAAAAACTGTTAATCATTTTAAAACATTAAAGGTTTGATGTACTAAAACGAATATAGTTAATTCATAATACATTGAATAATCTAATTATATATCCACAAATGCAATGTTGATATAGAGACAGATGTGTGGACGCGGGACGCCGACCAAAGTCCTTCCACATTTAGAAAAAAGAATGGAGGACTAATAAACATATGGTCTGAAAATAAAATAGTGGCGTGGTTTTGAGAAAGGCCTTGTGGCCAAAACATGTGTCAACAGATGGGCATAAGAATGGAATAAATAAACTTAAGACCAACCAAGGTGCGGTGTCCGGCGCAACAAAAGATTGCACTATTCAGTATCCACTTTAGAGACCTCATACAGTGTTATCGGCAGGAGAGCAAGGGGGTACAAGGAGGGGGCCAAGGAAGGAGGTGTGGGAGAGGAGATGCGGGTGGAGGAGAGCCAGGACAGGATGTTCTGAGTTTGGGTGTGAAGTGGGAGGTCAAGGCAGTGCAGAGAGCCTGGGATGGGAGGAGAGAGGTGGAGACTGCAAGTGGATTGGCGAGTTCCTTGCAGATTTTGAAAAGTTTGGCTGTGTTGTTAGTGGCTCCAGAGATGCAGGCTTGGATGTGGGCCAGCTTCTTGGAGCGGACAGAGAAGCGATATTGCCTTTGAGGCAGGCAGCAGGCCAGTTTGTCAGACGATAAGCCTAAGGTCAGCCACTTCCATTCAGCAACTCTGCACTTGCATTTCAGAGATGCTAGATCCGAGTCATACCAGCTGTTCTTGGTGGCAGGTTTTAGGCAGATCCTCATGGCAGGGTCAAGGTCGTAAGAGATGGCAAGATGCAGGTTAGCAAGGACAGAGGGAGAGGCAGGGGTGAGGGTGGGATGAAGTTGCAGGCAAAAACAGCAACCGACACTCGCTTCATCAGTCGAATGGTGGCGAAGAGGGATGGCAGTGGGTGGCTCGGATAGAGGGCCAAGGGGCCCCATGTGGGAGGGAAGGAGAGAGTGGTCGGTTCAGGAGAGGGTCATGGTGACATCCCTGTCTCCAATCCAGTCATCATATGCAAGCTGAAATGCTTGGTGGGCCCCAGTCTCAGTTTAATGTTCAATGTTTAGTTGATATGGCAGCAATCATTTTAATATTGCAAGTTATTTTGCATTAACTGTTTCAGTATGTATCCAAAGCGCATGTGATTTTACTCGTTTATCGTGCTTTGTTGTTGTGTATACATGGTTGATAAAGCTAATAAAATATATTTAAAACATTAAATCAGTTGCAGATTTGTTTGATGGAGTCAAAAGGGGATGAAATCATAAATTCAGCCCTGTGCCCCCGCGCCGGTAAACACACCAAAGTGGCATGGTGCAAAGCGTACACTTCACCTGCCACTGCCAGTTCAGCACTGAACAATGCTTTTTGCATTCTGAAGTGGTGGTTAATTGCACTGTTGCTAGTGCTGCACTGAACGTTGCATTTGGTTAGTGGCACTCAAGGCCAGATTGGGGGCCTACCATGGAGAAATCCAGAGCTAGACCTACCCCTTAGGACAATGGTAGAAGTTGAGCCCCCTCCCCACCCCCCTCAATTCCTGCCAGCAACTCTCCCGTGTGGCAGCCTGTTCCTGTGCAGTACCATTGTCTCACACCACGACTCAAACAAGATGCTTGCCGGTTTTTGGAGTCAAGGTACATGATCCTAGCCAAGGAAAGCAAAGATAAAGGGCAGCTCTCCAGTGCTACACGCTGTCCGCATCACGAGAGAGACCTGGACCAGACAGTGAGAACAACCCTCCTGTGTCGTCTCTGCCAGCAGAGACAAAAGCAGCAGAGAGAGGGAGACACAGCATTACATTGCCTACACAGCTGCGAGAAACCACACAATGCTCCCAGGCGCCGAACATCCACAGCCAGCTCCCTAGAACATCAGGTAAGCAGGGGCACACAGCTCCATACATCATTTCTAAATTCCATACTGAGTGCACTTACCTTAGGCGAGCCTAGAGCAATGCACACTAACATGAACTTGGACAGTCTACTGCCAGGGCACCATCACTATTCTGCAGTGGGTCGGGACTTAACCCGCTATTAAGCATATTTGCTGATGTAAAACCTATCTGGTGGGGAAAGCTGGGCCAGGTTTGTCATGGCAAGTAATCCAATAGCATGATGAGGAGGAGGAGGGGGGGTGGGGCGGTCAAGAGCATAAAGAGGGCACCAGGAAGCTAGAAGGGGTGCGTTTGGGTGAGGTGGCAGAACAAGAAACCAGCAGGCAGAAGGAAGGAAGGAAAGCGGAGCGTGGAGGCAATTTCAGTAGCAGGCGAGGTATCGTTTCTGAGTGCAAGTGGTACTGCTTTGTGACTGCACGAGAGGGTAACTAGTGTGGCTAGGAGAGAAAGTGTAGGGAGTGTAGAAGAAGTGTTTCTGTGAGTGAAAGGAGGTCATTTGAAGTAGAATGGTGGCTGGAGTGGTAGTGCAGAGTAGGAGGGGCTTGTAGTGCAGTGGATGAGTGGTAGTTCAGAGGGGGACGGGAGAGGTAGTGCAGAGGAGGGAGTAATTACTAGGAAGGTAGTAGTGACATTAAAGGGTGGAGGCGAACCTTGGAGTGACAGACATCTATGGGATAGTGGAGTCAGACAGGGAGTAGAAAGAGGAGGGTGGAAAGTAGGGATAGTGGAGGCAGACAGGGAGTAGAAAGAGGAGGGTGGAAGTAGTGAGAAGAGAACACCTAGACGCAAGAGAGCGTAGAAATAGATTAGAAAGGAGAGCGAGACAGTCTGCGTGTCTGTAAGGCGCAATCCCATTCACCATTAGGCCACCAACCTTTGGATAGAGTAGGGGCAATTAGGAAGTCCCAGAGGGAGATCAGATAGAGAAGGCGTTTGGTCTTCAGTTCATCGGGCATAGTGTTACGAAGAACTTTGACAGGTTGGAATCTGGTGAATATACTAGCCTGGGGCGTAGACATGCCTGGTGCTTTATAGACTAGAGGGGGCATACTGAACCCTTAAACGGTCCTGGTGTTCGAATATTCTGAGCCATCTGAGACACGAAGCGCGTTTTCCTATTTCGCATTCATTGTGAGAACACTGGATTAATTGCCCTGCTGAAGAGGCAGGACAGTTTATTTTAGTCAAAAGGGAGCCATGGCACAAAAAACTTTGAAGACCACTGCTTTGCTCTCACCCTGCCATGGCTAGCAGATGAGAAATTGGGCATCTTCAGGCACAAAGGATATGTGCCCTACCATTTGATACTGGTGCAACAGGGTCACTTTAGAAGTATCAATATTTTTTCATTTGCACCTGGGTTTCTGACACGTGCATACAAGTGGCTATAATCACCTACTGGGGGGGCACCACCAGCCTGCCGCATTGCCAGGTGCCCTTGATAATTAAGGCTGCAAAAAGTTCCATCACTCTGAATATACAAACACCTTTAATAAAACATAAAATGGGCTACATTACCTCGGCTTCAGCAGAACAAGTAAAGAAAGCCTGTATCTCCTTGCCGCACACACTGTCACTGAATGCATTCTGCTTCCAGCAAGCCATCATCATCGACATCTCGGTTAGACAGGTTGCCTCTGCGAATGAGATGACAGTTACACTGAGCATATTAAAGTTGGCATTGCGTTAACCATATTTCACATACATTTTGCACAGAAATAGTTGTAAGGTTCTCATTGAGTTCACCATCACCCACTTTGGGAGAGGAAAGAGAATTTAACTTTTGGAGATGTTTACAAAAGTGTCCAATGACCTCCATAAAATCACTAAATGGCAAACAGGAATCAAACTGCAACAGAATCAAGAGGGCTATCCTGGCATATTGTAGACAGCTAATTAAACTATTTGGCAGTCCATTGGTCCATGGGGTGAACCAATCGAAGCACAGTTCTAGGCATGTTATGGTATCCGACTCAAATTGTATACTGTTCCAAATCACCACTGTAGTAGTTTGAGCGCCTGATCCTGGTCTGTGGCATAGTGTGCCCCTGCATGAGTGATGTCTGCTTGGGATAGTGAGAAAAGCTGAAGTATGGAGGTGAGAGGGTGAAGGGAAGAAGGCTATTTGGGAAATGTATCAAAGGGAAGTGCGTCATTCTGTGTTACATTAACTGTTTCCTGGAGAAAGTAAGAGACTAGATATTTGTGTTGAGGTAGCATAAGGACTTTGTTTCTACAGCAATCTCGGAGAGCTATGAAATAAATATCAAATTAGTTTGGGTGTGTGAGGGGCTCGCAAACGTGCTCGAGCAATCCTGGTAGAGGCGTCAGCTTATATGGCTGCATCCATTAAATGGTTGTACATATTTCCTAGATGATACTTTTGGGACTGGTAAACCAGTTAATTCAGAGCAATGTCCAAGAATGGAACAGTCCGAGGCTAACTTTTTTTGGGCGAGGAGAGGCAGATCGATTGTGGAAAGCCGATTTAAACAAACAAAAACAGAGTTTGCAATGTTCTGGGCGTTTATAGGTTGGTTTTCCCTCTTTGCCCACTCAGATCACCCGTCTCCCCCGGATACAATTAAGCACCAGCCATGTGCTCTCGCTACACTAATCAATGTTCTGTACCTTCTATTGATGTATGCAGCCCTTCCAATTGTTCCCGCATAAATGAACAAGACCGCACACATCCAGTTTAAAGGCTCCCATTCCTCAATAAAATCCACTAAGAGACCGCAGCTCGGCCTTTCTGCTCCTTCAAAAGGCAGCCATGGATGGCAAGTGGAAATCTTTACATTATGGAGGGCTGCCAAACAGGCAACTCTGTAAAGTTTTTTTTAATTATTTAAATTGGCTGCCTATTGGTCTAGATATACCCTGAATTTGCCTTTTGTCATTACAAAACAAGCAAGCTATAAAATCCAATAAACTACCATCACCCTTATAAATTAACCGCGTGCCGCTTCCTAAGGGCAGCAAACTAGGCGTTCTAGTTGCACCGACACACGTGCCGTCGCTCATGCTCAACACGAAAACTAAAGCAATTTAAACAACCCAATAAACGTCCCTTTCAATTAGTGGGTGAGAAGGGGCGGGGGCGTCATACCATCATGCTTTCCCCTACTTGGAAAGTACGTAACATGGCGTCCTTGTTCGTTTTCTTGTTGGACCTGGCATTCTTGTAGATGGGTTTTGGCGGGTATTTGTATTTTCTCCATATACTACAGGTTATTTTGCACGACTCGATGATCACTGGTTTATCGGTCTAAACTTCCGCAGGACTTTGCAGAATAGACCTACTGACGTTCATGTTATTTCTAAGGGATTGTAGGGATGTGCCTTTCAGACACCACTTGGATGATGTCCTTTCTCCCCATATCTCCCTATTCTCCCCCCTCTTCCGGGTTAGTCACTTCTCCCCAAATCCACCCACTCTTTTTGTCTGCCCTAATCCTAGTTCGCCCTCGATGGCCTCCTGTCTTTCGACAATTTACCCCGCCCTGTTACCTCCAACTATTCGCCCATCACACACTACTACTACTACTACTACATCTTATTCTGAAGTCACTCTAAAACACTTGCCACTCACCCTCTCTAACTCCCTCACCCACCTTAGATGCATACTCACAATATAGTACTACTTGCTCACGCCAAACCAATACATCACTTTCTTCGAAACACCTCTGCACTCCAGCTCACCCGTCTGCCACCCCTCCATCTGCTGACCACAACCCGATAACCCACACCTTTCCATTTCATGTCCCATTAGATTTCAGGCCCTAACCAAACTGGTTCTGTTTTAAGTGCCCAGTAGATTTTACAATGGTCAGCATTTACAAAAATTAGGCTAAGTCCCGCCAGTTCTTTACACACGTTGCCGCCGTGCTGCAACAATGCCAGCCCACATTGGCTAGTGTTCAAATTCGTGCTAGAGTGAAGTATTGGGGAATTTTCGTAGGTCTTGTAGCAAGCCGCTCTGCGGTACAGCGATACGAGCGTGTCCGAGGGCGGTCCATCAGTGCTGCTGGAGCATGGCGGGTGCTTGGCGCGGCTGACTCCATGGATCCTGCATCTCAGCTTCACAGTTTACTCTCACGGCACTGAACTCTGCTGACTGAAATACAGTGTCTGGAGGCTCTGATGGGAAAGATATGTGGGTGGTCTGCCTTCAATGAAAGAAAAGGGACCTGCAAACATTTTTTGCAGAGGTCTGGGGTGATACAAGCAGGCATTTGGAAAGGGGGCAGGAATTGGGGGCCTCAACTGCCACTTTTCATCTCTGGGGTAGGACTGGCTCTGGCTTCCACCTTGGTAGGCCTCCCCATCCCCTAGTGACAAATCTAGATTACTGACCTCTCACAGTGTGTAGAGACTTGGTGACTGGAGTCAAATGTCCTGGAAAGGAAAGCAAAAAATATGCTCCAGGAAAGGATTGTATTTTTCCATTTAAAAAAACTCCCATGGCTTACTTCCTTCAGCTGGGGGGGAACCTGAACGATAACATAAAATCGCAGATTCTCGTTTTTATGGCTTGCATACGTGGTAGCGTTTGAGAGGGAGAATGTATTCTGGTTATTCCCAAGGGGTGCATGACAATTTTAGCAACATCAGTAGAGAGCGGACTGAGACTGTCGTGAGGACGGATGAGATAATAGGTTAAAGAGCTCAGCCGTGCCTGCTTCACTCCGCTTAGAACAAGTTGAAAGGAGTTCTGAAGCTCGAAAAACCCTATTTTAAATGGTTGAGTGGTTTTGTATTATTAGGGGATTGTTTCTCAAGTTCTTGCTAGCCTTCAGATATTATTCTATTGCCATCTGAAAATCTCAACAGGAACAGATAGATCTACGTGTTGAGTAGCCAGGATGTTTTAGTGGAAACATTTTGCTGCTTTTTTATTCTTTCGGGACCCCGACCATTTCTTTTTACTAGTTTGTCCTTTCCTGAGACTTGGCAAGGGGGGTGCTTTTTCCACCAGTACTGGAGGACCCAAACTCTTTACCTCCTTGTGTACCACTACAACCTCGCTTATGGATGCTAGAGCAGAGGGACCCGGTCCACAATTTCTTTTGATTTTGATGCATTTTTACACTTGACAAGGTATTCCTGACAGGAACACTGCCTATGGCACCATCTTTATTGCTACAAATGTTATATGTGCGAGTGTTTGGCCGAGTGTGGCCACGACTGCAGACTGCTGCTTTTCTTTTTTTTGGAGAATGTGTCCAGAGTCTTTCTACTCTGTTCGCTGAAAGGAGGAGTCCAAGCCATCAAAACCCTCGCCACAAGCGGAGCGTGGCAGAGTGTTTGGCTGAGTGTTCGGCTCGCGTGAAGCTGAACCCGGCCCTGCTTTTCGGCACCTGTCCATTCCATCTACGATACTGTTGCAAAGTTAAATCTATCCAATTGAACAGTCGTCCCTCCGTGCACTGTGCACAGTGCGTGTGGCATGGATAATATTTCAAGTCCCTCTCTGATAGAAGTAACTTCAGAAGTCTGTTCTGCCGCCAGTGATACGGGAGAGACAAGTAAGGTGAGTGATGCATGCAATTCAAATTCAAAATTGTCCATTTGTCCGCTGAACAATTTGCACATTATCATTGTGGCCAAAACCACCTCACCGCTTATGACCGCGCACCCGGTCAACCCGACAGTTCTTCCACAACCTTTCACGTCCTCGCCTTTTACCTGCATGAAAGTCTCACCCCCACATTTAATACTAGAACCGGCCTTGTGTCCCGGTAACATTGAAGATGACACGGGGAATAAGAACTTCATGCAAAACAAACCAGCTGTCCCTGCCGCAGCACGAGAACTAAGCGACTCATCTCACATACATTTACACAAGTCACCAGAAAACGTAGAGGGTGAGGGAGAGATCAGGCAACACGTGCCACCAACACATACAGTCTCACCGGCGCTTCTTGACACTCTGGCTATTGACTGCCAAGTTAATGACTTATCCAAGACACCCAAAATAATGTCAGCACCTAAACCAAGGTTAGACGCGACAAAAAACGACATGCTAACGGCCATTGCCGAGCACACTAACGACGAACAAAATGCCTCAAAAACTGGAAGGACCCCATTCATCCTTCACCCAGCCAAGGATCCTCGAGTGTGCCCAAATTCAACGCTGGTAGAATTGGCTAATCCCAGCACATCAACACCCGCTCCTTCTGGCATTAATCATCGGTCATTTGATTTTGACATGATGCCACAACAATTTGAACTTCATGGTCAAAGGTGCCTTAATGATTCAATGTTAGGTGGGGGAAAGACCAAACAACGCTATCTCTTTCCGAGAAAGCAGTTGTCCATGCCTTACCATCTCCCTGAAAAATTCATATGGCACACTGGAAGCCGTGAGTATGGGCGCCCGCAACAACTGGAAAGGCTGCAGTCAAGCAACAAACGCCTCCACACCAATTGTTCTCATGCTCCACCACCTGGTGACTCTGAAGTCTCTGACAGACAACTCTTAGACTATGCTTCAAAATTGGAAACCTTAGAACGCAGATTCAAAGACATGCCTGTGGGTGCCACTGGTACAACGCATTCACAGAGCTCAAGCATCTTCAACTTCAAATCACAAAAGTCATCTCCTCATGTAACTAATCTCACAAGGTAGCTCTTCAGAAAAACCAAACACCTCACTAAGAAATGCCCCAAGTGAGGTCTCAACTGAGCTACCAGCACCCAAAGTGAGTCTTCAAGAAAATGCCACACAAACTGCCAGAGCACTGGAAAAAGATACACAGGACAATGCTCCTTTAAAGTCTACTTCGGAAAACAACTACACTGTAATAGCAACTATGACTGCCGTCATGGCTCCATTCATGACGCTGCACAAACAAATGGCAGACCAACTAAAAGACCAGACAACGGTTATAGCCATGATGACTTCAAAAATTATATTTGTTGAAGCTTTCATCACAGCTATCCAAAAGGATCTTGATATGAGGCAAGCGAAAGTGGCAACTCTTCTCCATTCTATTCTTGATCCACTTATCAAAGACAAGGAAAATCGACGTCTATCAAGAAGATTCAAATCAATTGAAGTTGAATCCAGTGTCAATAAAACCAGCCATCAGTTAACAGATCCTTTTGAGACTTTAGACCAAATCTCAGCAGGGACTACATTCCCTCAAAAATCTACTGTTCCTGCACCCAGTGGTTCTGTGCCTTCTCTAGAAACCGATGGCACGCCCGACAATGAGATGCACGGCAAGGCAGGTACAATGGGAGCAACCCTAGCAGCTGGCACAGGCTTGGCTCACAACTCATGTGACAACTTGCCACAACAAATATGTCCCATCTTCGTCAAAGGAGCAAAGACATCTAACCCAAAATCTACAACTAAGGCACCGAAAAGCAAACCAAATGTCAAAACGAAAGTACCTGAATCGAAGCAAGTGCTACCTAAAAAGCAATTAAACGCACAACTAACGATCATTACAGTGCCAGAGACCAAACCAATACACTTGCCAAATCAAAGTCAACCAAAGAGGGTGCCTCTTCAGCCATCCACCAAATGACAGCCAAACCTAAAAATAAAAACATCAAAAATAACTCAAGTGAGAACTACACATAACAAGCACGACAGTTGCATAAAACAAAGTCGACAAGAAAAATTGTCACAACCAACAAACATAGAAAAGAGTTGTGAATTGGCAGAACTCACCGATGACCCACAACCAATTAAGGACACAAATGGCAAACACTCAAGTCCACAGGAAAAATCTCTTCAAACAAGATATGGAAAACAGTGTGTTGGAAGAAACTGCCAGTGAAACAGACGCCTCATCATCTGATCTGATGAACCTGTCAACCTAGTCTGTGGATAGTTGCACCTTGTCGAGTGCAGATCTAGAAGAAGAAGAGGCTAATGTGAGCGTCTCCTCAGTCCACACAAATATGGATGATGGCCCACCAAAATCCAACAAGCAGCCTCGATCAGAAGAGAGCTCCAAAAGGGCCACTTCGACTGCATATAGAACAGAAAATACACTGGACCGAGTGCTCATTTATCCGATGACTCCTCTGTTCACACAATCCTTAAAACAAGAAATATCTCAACTAAGATCATTAGGCTTTGATCTTACCGAGTCAAAAATGGTAGTTGGACCATCAAAAAACATCAACACCTCTTCGGAGTTGAACCTAAAATCGGAATTAAAAGCCACCTACGGGCACAACAAGAAATGGTCCTCTAGAAATCACGAAAGGAGGGATAGCACCATCGATACCCATGATCGACGCAGTTACAAAAACGACTGGCATGAGAACCCGTATCGCCACTCGGACCGTTTCAGGTCAGACCGAGCCAATACATACCATCGTAGAAACTCTTACAGGCGCAGAAACTCTGTGTCGCCACAACCAAGGAATGGCTATAGTCAAGAAAAATCAACTAACTAGCACAAACTAAAGACCCCAGCGGTTGGCACAAAAGAGAACTTGAAATGGCTCATGGGGCTAGTAGCTGACAAAATCAAGATGCTATAGGACGGGTTCTCATCAGCACTAATGCCCCTCACAATAGCATCATGAAACACAAGGGGCTTCGCTCATTTGTTTCAGGCAGGATCCAACCTAATCGAAACCCATGACATTTATTGCTTCCAGGAGACCTGGATGCACATTCCACTTATGGTCGAAGGCTATTCAAGTCATCTTAATCCAGCAATTAAAGGGGACACTGGTAGACCAACTTATCCTCATTAACAACCAGCTCGATTTTATAGTAACCACAGAAATCACGCCAACCTCCCTAATTCAAATCATAGTAGGATCCATCAAAATTGCCAAACAACAAACAAGGAAAACACTTACTGTCGTAAACCTCTATTAGAATCCAGCTGTAGCAAGTTTGAATTTTCCGGACCAAAATTGCAAAATGGCTAGTGCACTGCAAACAAAAATGGGTGGATCCATGGTTCATCATTTGTGGCGATTTAAACTCTAACTGTTGGGATGGATCCAGAGGCCTCATAACATTCAACATCTTTTCAGCAACACCAGCAGAAAAGAGAGGCTATCAGTGGAATAGCGTTATGAATGCGCATAAACTGAACTTACTTAACAGCAACACCACTGGAGTTATCCCAGCTAACATCACCAGAAAACATGGAAGCGGCGGTCACATTATAGATTATATAAACATCTCATCGGAACTGATCTCTGCAGAAAACAAAATGGTGGTCATACACATGGATAACAGTGATCACAACTTGCTATAAACTAGATTATTACCAATCTTTAATAATACAACATTTTCAAACATGAAGCTGGTAGAAGTCAACATGGGAAAAAGCCGAATCAAAATTCTGCCCACCAATCTTCCCTCATTGACTAGAAACTCATCCAATCTTGTGAATCATCTATATTCAATAGGAGGGACAGAACCTCTGAACTACCTTAGTTTGTTCAAAATATGAGATAAAACCAAGACCGGCGTTCTTGAAGCAAATCGTACACCGTCACACCTTTGACCACCAAGTTATCCTCCAAAAGAAATCTTTGAGACAAAGTTTAAACAATTTAAAACGAGATAACTCCGCACTAGCCACAAGTAAAAGGAAACAAATTCGGCAGCATTACCAGAATTGGTTACGTCGTCACAAAAAGACATTAGACCGTAACGACGCGCAGAAAATGCTATATATCATCCGATCATCTAATACCGCTGATATGTGGAGACAGCTAAATGAGCTACAAATTGATCAAAATTATTTGTCAACACCACCAATCCTTCCCGCAGCCTGGATCTCTCATTTCAAGACAACTTTCAACCATGAACATGATGACACGTCATTATACAAAAGAACGAGAAATGGCACTTAATAGACACCTCAGTGGATACCATTGAGAATGTCATCATGAAGCTGTCCAAATCAAATGCACATGGAACCGACGGGATAAGCAACGCCACCCTCAAAGAAAACCCACATCAATGGGCAAAGCTCGTCAATTCTATTTAATTACATCACATCAACCCAGAAGATACCAACTTCATGGAAAGAATCGATAATTATACCCATTCATAAAAAGGGCAACCGACAAATTCCAGCTAACTATCGCCCTATAGCATTGCTAGACTCCATGGCAAAGTTTTTGGTACATTTGTACTTCAAGCATTAATATCATCTGGCCATTTTGATCCATGGCAATCAGGCTTTGTTCAAGGCATCGGGACAGCGCTCAACATCTTTATCCTAAACCTGCTGAAAAGCCGCACGGAGAGAAGAAAAGACTTAAAAATGTACATAGCCTTTATTAATTTAACACAAGCGTTTGACAGCATCTCACGCCCAAAGCTACGGACTAAACTGGAAAAATGGGGTTGTCCCGCTTCCATCATAGACCCCATTAAAGAATTCCATCATCACACCACTCTCAGAGTTCAGCTAAACAAAACAGGCCTATTAACTGAGCCAATTCCAACTAATAAAGGCGTCAAGCAAGGTTGCCCGATGGCCTCAGAAATATTTAACATCTTCATCTCCGACATAGATTGTGCAGCTAATAATACAAGATGTTTTCCTCCATTAATAGCAAATATCCAAGTCAGCCGCCTAGTCTATGCTGATGACGTGGTCCTTATAGACCAGACTCCAATAGGTCTCCAAAGACAGTTAAATGCTCTACAACTGTACGTGGAAACTAATGGACTCACAATCAATCTGCAAAAATCTGCCATATTACCCTTTGGTGTTCAAAAGAGCCAGCTGCGAACAAAAATGATGCGTTGGGCGCTGCTGGGAACAGAAATTCCCGTAATGCAATCCTTTATATACCTAGGAGTATGTGTCAACTCAAACAAGATCGATGCTGCATGGCTCCAAATTTTTTTTTTTAAAACCTTTATTTTTGATTTTTGTATTATTCTATAAAGACATAAGAACAAATACACACCCACGTTAGGGTGGACTTAACTCTGCGCCGTGTCCCACCACCCATCCTCCCCCCCCCCCCCACCCCCCGGCTCGGCCCATAGTTCAACTGTTTGTGCCGTCCTGATTCCAGGTCGATGTAGCATGGAAATGGTGCTGCTAGTTCTGTGCCTTCACTGTGACCTTTCTCCTGTGTCTGAGGCATCTGGTTGGCTGGTAGAGTCCTCCTCTGATTCTTTTAGCAAGAATGTTATCAGCGGACCCCAGATGTCTGGAGGACGGGCATGTAGGGGAAGTTGTTTGACAAAGTCTGTTTCTACATCCTGGCAATAAAGGATGTCTTTGCGCCAGGCGATGAACGATGGGGGGGGCCCTCGGCCCCAGGACATGGCCACTCTCCTCCGGGCCAGTGTCAGCAGAAGTCCCGTCAGTTTCCTTGTCGGGGCAGAGAGCAGCCTTGTCATACCCAGCAAGGCCGCTGTCCGGCTTGGTTGTATCGCCTCTCCCACTATTGCTGCTGTTGTCTCCAAGACATGATTCCAGAACGGTGTTATTTCGGGGCAGTCCCATGCCAAATGGACGAAGTCTGCTGAATGTTCTCCACATCTTTCACATTTTGCAGCTGTTTCAGGGCGATGCTTGTTTGCTTTCGCAGGTGTGTAATAGGTCTGGTGTAGAAAGTTAAAATGGATTAGTTTAAAGCGTGAGTTGAGGGCGATTTTTTGAGTCTGCATCAGGATGCAGGTCCAGTCCTCCTCTGATATTGTACTGTGCAGGGACCTTTCCCATCTGATCTTTGCTTGGTAGAGTTTAGGTGATGTATCAGTAATAATAGCTTTGTAGATTTGTGACACCAGCTTGCCTTCACCTTGTGCTTGAATAGCGTTGTGTAGTAATTGCCAGGTCTGTGGCTGACGTGGGAAGTCCGGCAGGAGCGCTTGAAACGTGTATCGGGTCCTAAAATAGAGGAATACATCGAGTGCGGTGTTGCCGCCTTTCAATTTTGCTTGTTGCGGCGTTATAAAGCCGTCTTCTGTGAAGAGATCCCCCAGAGTCTCAATTTTCAGTTTATCGGCCCACTGATGAAATACTTTTTCAGACGTAAGCGGAACTCCTGGAATGAATTTAACGGGCAACAGGGGAGAGTATCTCGTTTTTACCCCGTACCTTTGGGACAATCTCAGCCAAACTCTATATGTTGAAAGCATTACGTTCATGGTGGAGTTGGGAACGGGAATTTGACTGAAGATGACTGCGGTTAACAGGTTCGGTGTTGCTAGCGCCCGTTACACCTGAACGTGAGGCCTGATTGTGTGGGAGGCATACCAGTGACTGAGAAATTGCGCTTGCGCTGCCCAAAAGTACTTTTCCAGGTCTGGGAGGGCGAGGCCACCGCTCGCCACTGGAAGTGTTAGTGTTGCATATGCCACTCTGGCCGGTTTGTCTGCCCATAGTAGTTCGAGGACCATGCTTTTTAGTCTTTTCAGATAAGTTTGAGGAAGGAATATTGGAATATTGGTAAACAGGTAGAGTAATTTTGGTAGGATCACCATCTTGACCAGGGAAGCTCTTCCCCAGAGCGTTAGTGGTAGGGTCTTCATCTTGTCACTTTTTCCTGGAGGGACTTGGTCACCTCTTCGTAATTGTCGCGGAACACCTCGTGGTAGCTCAGGGACATTTGGATTCCCAGGTATCGGACATTGGACGTTTTCCATGTGAATTGGAAGTCATCTTCGAAGGGTTTGGTGGCTGGGGTCAGCGGGAATATGATGGACTTTGATTGATTGATTTTCAGGCCGGAGGCTGTCCCAAATTTGATTACTTCCCTCATGACTGGGTTCAGGTTCTCTTCGGGATCGCGAACGAACAGGACCACATCGTCCGCGTAGAGGGATATGATGAGCTTGTGTGGTCCAATAACGAGTCCTCTTCGTTGTCGATGTTCTCTTAGGATGGAGGCCAGCGGTTCCATCACCAGGGCGAAGATCAATGCTGAGAGTGGACAGCCTTGTCTGGTGCCCCGCTGGAGTATCACTGGAGCCGATTTTGCCGTACCTATGATGATGTTAGAGCGCGGCTCGTTGTACAATAACGATACTAGTTTGATAAAGCAGGGTCCCAGACCCATTCTGGTGAGTACAGCGAACATAAACGGCCATTCCACCGAGTCGAATGCCTTTTCGGCGTCGAGGAGGACCGCTATTGCTTGAGTTGAGGGGTCTAGTGCTTCAATGACGCTGAACAGCCTCCCGATGCCGAAGGTCGTGTTGCGGCCTGGGATGAAGCCTGCCTGATCTGCCAGGACGAGGGTGGGCATCAATGGTAGTAGCCTGTTGGTAAGCACCTTTGCGAGTATTTTGTTGTCGAGATTGAGGGAAATGGGCCTGTACGATGCACAGTCCTCTGGTGGCTTGCCTGGCTTATGCAGGAGGATGACGTTGGCTTCACGTGAGGAGTGGGGGAGAGTCACTTTTTCTAGTGCCTCGGCATATACTGCCGCCAGAAGGGGGGCGAGGGTGGTGGCGAAGGCTTTGTAGAATTCCCGTTAGGCCATCTGGGCCAGGAGCCTTTGAGCTAGGGAGGGTTTTGATAGCTTCTGTGATCTCCTCTTGTGAGATTAGGTCGTTCAGTGGTTCCCGCAGGGAGTGCTCGACCCAGTACAACTCTGCATCTTCGAGGTACTCCAACGCGACTTGTGGGTCGCTGTTGTGACTGTTGCTGTATAGGTCCTGATAGAAGAGCCTGAATTCCTCCGCTATATCTTCGTCAGTGTGGACGAAGTGTCCCTGCCTGGTCCGAATCCTTTCTATTGGCGATTGTTTGTTGTGTGCCTTGACCAGGTTTGCCAGGAGGGCGCCCGGTCTTTGACCTTCGCCGTATTGTCTGACTAGACTGTTGCGATTTAGAAATTTCACTTCCCGATCCGCTCCGTTACTGAATTTTTGTAGCTCTTCCCTCAGGGCGACTGATATGTTCGGGTTGGTTGTGTTGGAGCGCTGGAGTTCAAGTTGTTTTAGTTTCTCTTCACAAGTTGTCAGCTCCCGCCGTATGAGTTTCAATATGCCATTTTCTTTGGCGTGGCAGACCCCTCTGACGAAACACTTTAGAGTTTCCCACAGTTTGCTGGGTGAGGCCACAGATCCTGTGTTGACTTCGAGGAACAACGCAATCTCTTCTCTTAGTTCGGCAGCGAATACCTCATCCCGCATTGAGCCGGTTTTGAAACGCCACCGTTGTAGGGGGGGTTTGGGGTGTGCTGGGTTTAGAACAATAGTTACCGGGGAGTGGTCTGAGAGAGTTCTTGGATGGATATCGCATGGGCCGCTGGTCCATGGGCCATTCACAGAGGTGAACAGATAGTCGATCCTGGAACTCGAGTTGTGTACGGCGGAGTGGAAAGTGTATTCACGCAGCTCCCCTTTAGACGTTCTCCAGGCATCCTTCAGATTGAATGCCTTGCAGATTTCTTTTATTTGAAGGCTGGCTTTGGATGGAGGTTGTGGGGTTGCTCTTGATCTGTCTCTCACCGGGTCCAGCACTGTATTCATGTCTCCGCCCCAGATTATGGTCGCAGGTTCTTGGGATGATAGACGGGATAGTACCCAGCTGAAGTTGTCGGGGCCGTCTATGTTTGGTGCGTACGAGTTAAAGGTGATTTTCTGGCCTGCTATAATGCCGCTCACAAGGGGAGTTCTCCCTTCGTTGTCTTTTGTGGTGTGGACAAGCCGGAAGCTGATCTTCTTGTGTATTAAGATCGCGACTGTTCTGGAGTAAGATGAGTACGAGGAGAAGTATCTATGGCAACCCCAGCTCTTGGCCCACTGATGATCCTTCCCTGGGAGTAAGTGAGTTTCTTGAAGCATGGCAACGTCGACTTCGTGTCTTCTAAGGTACTGGAGGATTTTCCTAGTTTTAGATGGGATGTTGCCTCCTCTTATGTTCCAGGTTATGATTCTGAATGGAACGGGTCAGGGTCTACATTGATTCGTTTTTTGTTCCCTATGGTCTTGCCAGGAGGTTCAGTGGATGGACGGTGAGATAGAGGTGGTGGCGAGCGGAGGGGATGCAGGGTCGGAGGACGGCGTGGAACTGGTGGCGCACAACTTGGCCGCTCCTCACGGCTAAACGAAGGTGAGGATGCGCACCTCAACTGGAGGTGGTGTGGCAACTGTGACTTCCCTCCCGCGCGCGGGTAACCCCCAACTGACCCGCGAGGTTCCCTCTTCATAACTAAACTATAAGGGTTGCTGTGCTTGGGGCACTTGTGCCTCCCGAGAGGGGAGGGTGGCTCTCCAACGCACTGGGAGTGAGTCTCTGCGGTATTAGGTTTATGCATTGGTGCCGGGGGTATGAATCCTGTTCCCTTGGGTGCCTGGGTCGAACATTATGGCGGTTCTCTGCGTCTTTGGTGTTCACGCTGCGGTCTGGGGTTATTAGCGGCGGATCTGCAGCCGGCGTGATCAAGGTAGTCGCTGGCTTCCTCAGGTGTGTGGAAGAAGAGGGCTTTCCCTTCATGTTGAATGCGAAGCTTTGCTGGGTAGAGCATTGAGTAAAGTATCTGGTTGTCTTGCAGCCTTCTCTTAACTGTCGTGAAGGAGCGCCTCAGTGTTTGAACGGTAGGGGAGAAATCTGGGAAGAACTGGATTGGGTCTCCGTCATATTGCAGTTTCCCTTTTTCTCTGGCTGCCTTGAGTATCGCATCTCTATCTTTATAGTTTAATAGTTTTGCAATAATCGGCCGTGGATTTGCGCCTGGGATTGGTCTGATGTTCGGAATTCTGTGGGCTCGTTCAACTACAAACAATTTGGAGAGAAGCTCTTTCCCAAAGAGGTCTATGCAGATCTGTTCGACATGGTCCTCCATTTTCGTTTGGAGTTGTTGTTCTCTGATTCCGATGATTCTGATGTTATTCCTTCGTGAGCGTCCCTCTAAATCTTCATTCTTGGCGCAGACTGCTTTCATCTGGGACTCGAGGGCGGTGACTCTTGTGGTAAGGCCTGTTGCGCCATCATCCAGGTCGGATACTCGTTGCTCCACTGTATCTAACCTATCGGCGTGCTTGTCGAGGCGATGTTGGAGCAGGTCTACTTTAGACGATAGGTTGTCGAGTTTACTGCCCAAGTCGCCAATTCCAGCTTTGAGGTCCATCAGAATTTCCCTGATATCGAAACTTGGTAATTGCTCTTCTGGCAGGGACATAGTGGGTGTTGGTGACGCTGCTCCGCTCGCTTCGGAATGCGGTTTGCTGGTGGAGCCAGACTCAAAGTTCAGTTTCTTTTGGGATTTGTTTAATTTCCCCATTTTAAACTATCTTCTGCTTCCAAGCACTCGAAAATGGAACAGGCGGATAACTGGTGGTCAAACACTGGTGATCGAGTGACGCCTATTGCTTTCGTTATGGTGGCTGCGTTAGGGTAGTAGCTGGGTCGGCGTCGGGTTGTTTGGGGGAGGTTTGGAGTGAATTCCTGGTGAGGCGGCTTTTTTTTTTTTTTTTTTTTCCCTTGATTTGCAGAGCAAGCTCTAGCAGTCTACTCCCTTTACTGCAGAGACACTTGAGTATGGGGTTAGCTCGGGGGTTAGGACCACTTGTGTTACGCGGGTTAGTACTGTTCTTGTGAGGAGCGTCTGCCTCTGCTAGAGGGTTTGTAACGCCGTGTTGCGGAGGCGTCCTCTGAGGTTCTCAGACGGGGTCGCTGTGCTCCTCAGGCTGCAGGTATTCTGGTTGTGAGCTGCCGGGCTTTTTCCGGGCCTCGGTGTGAGGAGTTGTGTCGCCGATCGGCGGGGCCCGTATGGCCATGTGTCGTAGCCAAACCCCTAGAGGTGATACTGTTAGTCCGGGTCTCCTATGCCTGCCGTTCTGCTGTATGCTATGGGGTGCTGAGGGTCTCTGATCTGGGCACTGTTTCTCGGCAGCCGTGGGGTTTGACAGTGTTGGCCTCGGCCAAATGGGCTGATCGCTGTGGCTTTCGCTGTGGCTGCGGGGAATGATGGTGATATCCCCCTGTCGCTGCGTGTTCCGCTCCGCTCCGCCTTAGGGGGGGGCCTCGGTGTTCTCGCAGTTCGTGGAAGCCCGGAGTAGGTCGGGTGCGGCCCTCGTACGGAGGGGAGGCAGCCGGTTGGGCGTTGGGGACGGTTGCTGGCGAGGCGTATCCTGCTGTGCCTCCCTCGTTCACCGAGGATTTTGACGGAAGCACAGGGTTTCTGTAGACAGACGGATCGGGGAGGCAGCTTGCGCACGCTGGGGGGAGCTCCTACCTGGGTGCTCGGCGAGAGCACCGCTGCTCGTCGCACTTCTTCTTGAGCTTCGGCCGGGCTGTTGCAGGGACGGAGACTGTGTGTCTCTTGGCGCCTCCGGCGCGCACGTCTACCCGCTGCTTGACGCGGCCCAGCTCTACACTCCCACGGGTCTCCGCTGGCTCTGGGTGTCGGGTGTTACACCGACGCTCGAGCTTTGATGGGGAGCTCTTGCACCTCTCTCTCGATCCCCTCCTCCGTTCGAGGCTCACTGCCGGCGTGAACGGCAGGCCTTGCTGGCCAGGCCGGGACTCGGCCGCTGCTCTGCCGCCAAAGACGATTTTGGGCTTAAAATGTTCGTCGGCGCCTCCTGAATGCACCTGGCTGTAGTTGTGGGAGAAACGGACACCGCAGAGGGAAGGATGTCGCAGGATTAATGGAGAGCCACACAGAGCTCTCTAGGAGGCAGCCATCTTGGATGGCTCTCTAGCGCCCTCTCTGCATGGCTCCAAATTTAAAAAAAAGAAAGTAATGAACTTGACAGGTCTAGGAAAAATCATTTTGAGACGCTATTGCGGTTTCAGCCCGATTCCATTAATCAAATTCTATAAAGCCAAGGTCATTCCGATTCTTACCTATGGTGCGGAAACCTCTTAACTTTAAAGCCAAAAATTGGGCAGCTTTAGAAGGACATTTTTGGAAAAACATACCTTGCCTGCCCAAAGGCACACCAATACAAGCAATTCGCAGAGAATTGGGTCTAACCTCCATGCTAGCTATTGTAGAGTGGAAGATACTCTCATTCTACAGAAAATGCATAGAGGAAAATCCCAAAGGCGGTTTTAAATGTCTCAGAAAAGCGCTTGTGGAAGAACAAGATCCAATACTGACCTTATGGCAAACAGAATGTCGAAGTCTACTCGATATTACAGGAGAGCAAGCAAATACTTTGATCAACAACCTGGACAAAGTTAAAAAAAAAGCTATACTCCTGCGATTGGTTCAGGACTGAAAACGAATGGTCAACATGTAAAATCTATGGGAAACCATGGGAGGACAACAAAAAGCCAAATTCCCTATCAAGCTATCTAAAATTGTTTTCTCATTGGTACTTCAGAGACCAATTTCTTAGATTTCTGCTCAACAATCAAAACAAGAGAAACTACTTGACCACGAAATCACGCAGCTCCTCTGAATTGCAGACTATGTCAAAATCCTGAGTCGATAGAAAACCTGCTTCATTTGATGATGGTCTGCCCAGCTCTATCGCCACAAAGGACTACTCTCATGACTCCCATCATCACAAAATATGGACAGTAATCAAAAGACCTATGGTGGAAAATGCTACAATCAGGAGAAAAAACGTCAGTAACCCTAGCTGTGGTCAAATTCTCCATTGCCATACAGAAGCAGCTATCAACACTTGATTAACTTGATTTTAAGAGTCAAACTAAGCGTAGGGCAATTGATCTTAATCTGTTCAACATGGTAAAAGGTTGTCAACTGTATAACCATATATCAGTATAAAAAAAATAATTATATGTGCACATTCACTTGGCTAGTACTATGGCCAAAATGTTTACCTTGTTTTAACACCATCTCCGAACAACTACCTTTGTTTGGCCATTGTCGTCATCTTCAGGAGGAAACGGTCCTATATGGTTGTGCCTCTTCAGTGTACAGAACCAGGAACTGGCAGGTGTGTGCATGAACACCCTAATGAACATCTTCTAAGGGTTTGAAATTGAGGGGAGCTGTGAGCTATTTCGCTCCTGCTTCTAGCAGAGTAGAGCTGGCTAGCTTGAAACCAACGGCTACCATGAGCAATTTTTGGCTCCTCAGGCCAACTCGTGCCTTCCAAACATGCAAGTGTGACATTAATTTGGAGTATGTTAATAAACAAGAATTAGAACACAACGGTTCATATAAAATGGACAGAAAGTAAAAAGAGCATCTCTGGTAGCTCCTGCCTACTGGGTGATGCCCAACACCCAAGAGATGGTTTTAGCTCCTGCTCATCAAGTCTCAATTGCGAACCCCATCTTCACCATGACTTGACTTCACACACAAGTAGTTTACCCATTAGATACATTCTGGGGAGAAGCATTGAGGCTCCCGTGACATTTGGGCACAATTTCCTATTCTTCTTAGGGATTGGACTGCTGAAACCCTGGACTTGGTTCCAGCTCATTTTAAAGAGAGAGAGAGAAAGAGAGAGAAAGAGAGAGAAAGAGAGAGAAAGAGAGAGAAAGAGAGAGAAAGAGAGAGAAAGAGAGAGAAAGAGAGAGAAAGAGAGAGAAAGAGAGAGAAAGAGAGAGAAAGAGAGAGAAAGAGAGAGAAAGAGAGAGAAAGAGAGAGAAAGAGAGAAAGAGAGAAAGAGACAGAGAATTTTGTGGACATTCACTCACACTGTCCGGAAAATAACCTTGACTGCTCTCCAGGTTTGGCTCGCTTACCCAACATAGTTCACCTAGGGTGTCCTAAAATCTGTCCACCAGGTCAGATTTTAGAAATCCATCTTAACCAGTACCAGTAGAGCAGTTCTCAGGAAGAAGCGCTTCTGTTGAGCTGAAAAGGGTGAAGTGCATCTTTGATTGCATTATTATGTGCGCAGGAGTGTAGATAGCAAAAGCGTTAAATATGTTTTTAATTGTCTGAAAGAGCCCCCTTCCCTACCCCATTAGTAATCATTTCTTTTCCATACCCAAAAACCCCAATCTTGAAAAAAACGGAGTATAAAACTCCCACTTCAAAACCTTATGTGGAGCCCCAGTTACTTTGGTGCAAATTCCAGATAGAGGTGCATCTTAAGTAAGCATTTTGCAGTAGAGGCATGACAGGAGTTTATAGGTTTAGGACTGTGCCAGTTCTGAAGCCATAAAACATATTTCTTGAGAGCAAAGACCTTAATGGGTCACTGGTAAAATTGGTACCACTGCAACTACAAATAGGGTTATATAAAGACAGTCGGCAGGTTATATGTTATAGGCAAATCACAGAGCTATATCAACATGTGACTTTAAAATTCAGTGCTCTCAAGTTACCCAAAAATCAGGACTGAATGGCCTAATCAGACATGGCACTTTTAAGATTAATGCATTTATTTTTTGCATTTATAGCAGCGAACCAAACCCTCAGGCATCAGGGCGCTAGTGCGACATGACATTCTTAAAAGTGCAATACCATGTATACAGTGGTTCATAGAAAGCATCTGGCAGAGCAGCTCCTCATGGTATGGGTGCTACCTCAGATATGCAGGAACTGGTGGTAGGTTACAGAAGCACGACAGCCAAAATAGGTATGGGTGCACGCACTGGAAAAGCCACGCCTCATGGTACGGGGCTACATCAGGGGTGCAGGTAGGCATAAAGACAAAATTCGTACAGTGTACAGCAAAAGGCTGCAGAGTCAAGATCAGGTTCATAGCAGGCAAGATGCAGGTTTTAGCATTAAGCTAAAAGTCAAATATGGTGCATAAAAGTCATGCTGCTGGTAGGGTTGTGGACACGCTAGTGGGGAAACGCAGGAGAAGAGGCGAGGGTAAGGGGGTGGGGGGTGGTTCCACATATAAGATGACCAGTGTGGTATCATAAATGGGCTAGGATAGTAACAGCGGGTGGTGGAGGGGCAGCCTGAGCAGGTAGATGCGATTGCTGCGTAGTAAGTGGGCCAACTTAGAGGGAGAAGGCAGGGTGAGGACGTGCCGATTACCAGATCGCGCGCTAATGCTTTAAAATCACTGAATAGGTTTTACAATCTAGCAAGCCCTACTAAACCGCAAACTATGTACGAATGGAATTTTGCTTCAACTTTGTTTGCATTACTGCTTGAAGTAGTAAATGTATTCCAATGCCAAGACAGCATTTTCATTCGCTTTGGACATTCACTGAGCTCTCAACTAAACACATGTTAGGGAGAATTCTCAAGAATGTGCCAATTTCCCTTACCTTTCGAGACCCCTAGCAACTTTGCCAGATTTCTAGAAATTTACCTGGGAAGGGTGTGAGCCTTTTTCCCCACTCGTCCATGTATTTTGATATGCGTTTTACTTTTGTGTTCTTTGGATATGGAGTTTT
The DNA here is from genome assembly GCF_040938575.1 of Ambystoma mexicanum. Lineage (NCBI taxonomy): Eukaryota > Metazoa > Chordata > Amphibia > Caudata > Ambystomatidae > Ambystoma > Ambystoma mexicanum. The sequence continues at coordinate 815,519,236 of NC_090929.1, forward strand.
AAAACAACTCCATAGGCATCATCTTTTCTGTGTGTCACAGCACCCTCAGTGCAGTGGCACAGGGGTGTCTTTCAGACTCCCCAAGGTTTAAATACCTTCTCTGGGACCGACTACTGTCTCCCAGAGCCTGTAAAGTTAAATTGACTTTACTAGTCTTTTTAAATTTACAGACCCAGCACACACTATCTGCCTATAGAGTGTTGGAGGGGTTGCCTAGCTTACCCCCCCCCCCCCCGAGTCTAAACACTCGGGTAACAGTCAAATGTTACCCTTTCCCACTTGAAATGGCTGGTGGCAGTGGTTTTAAACAAACTACCATGATTTTTCCCAACCACGAACACTGGTTGCTAAAAATCGGGTCAGTCATGTTTTCCAATATGGCACCCAACAACTATCTGTAAAATGTCTCTGGTTGACTCTTTCACCATTTCTTTTTGAAAAGGTCCTTCTTATGTTGGTCTCTGCACGCCAAACCAGGTTTGGTCCCTTTGTTGGCCTTTGGCAGGCTTCAGTGCTGAAGCCCTTTTTTGGCGCCTAAGTGTCTGGGGTGGACAGGATGTGAGGGAGATGCCCGAAACTCCCTATGCTTAGTCTCCTAGGAGACCTGAATGCACTCTGGCATGATTGGCCGGCTGGCTGTCCGGCAAGGACAGCCACCCTGCTGGGTGAGTGACAGCTAGGCTGGAATGAATGGGAGAAAACTGTAAAAGCAGGTCTATGGGACTTGGAAAGCAGAGTCGACCACTGGAACGAAAGAACCAAAGACAAGCTGAAGGAAGACGACTGCTGCAACTCCTGGTCTACCGGTGAAGCCCTGCTGCAGGTCCGAAATGCCTGAAACTCCATCGACAGAGAAGCCCTTCAAGGTTAACTTCTTCCCTTGAGTTTGGTGTGAACAACCAACTCGTAAGCCGCCTGGACACCGTCCCCATACTGGTCGAATTTTCTTCAGAGTGCTGTTGAAAACCGGATAGCCAGTGGGAAGAATACCAGTTTATGGTCTTTAAAAGGCACTCGCACCTTAAACCGATGTTTTGCCAAGCTTGTGGCCTCTTCCCTGGGCAGTGCAGGAACATCCCAACGTCCTCCTTGTCCCCAAGACTGAAGCACAGGAACTGCCAGGAACAACTGCCTCAGCTACAGCTTTTCTTCACTTACAAGGTACTTTGCAAGTGCGGTGCAGAACTCAGTTCGGCTGTGGTGAAAGTTTGTGAAACTTTCCCGACTTGGAAGACTTGTCCTTCCCTAAACCAAGATCTAACTTTTCATCTGACCAAATTCTTCTAAGATCCGTAGCAAAGACATAACCGTTTACTACCAGAAATGTGCTAACCTATACAAGACTCTGAACCATTGACTTTGGCCCAGGCCTATTGAAGTTAATTGCTGGTTGTAGTGAACTGAAACACTTTGCCCTGCCTATGAAAGTATGTGTGCCGTTGATTCTTATAAACTTGTCTTTTTACCCCTTTTTAAAGTAACAGAAGTGCCATTTTGCTCCCACTTCAGGGACGCTGAACTTGTTCAGAAACTGATTGGCTGTGTATTGCAGTGTATTAGAGTGTGGAATTCAGCTGCTTTTACTAGTGGAATGTTTTCCAAATGACTGTAAATAAATGTATATTCTTTTACCAAGAAACCTTGATTAAAGTGTTTGTTTGAATCACTGTAATTGCTAGTCCTTTGTGTAACCTGTTGTACTGCTCACTTTACTCTTGAGAAGTCTGGCTGCTCAGCCACTGCTACCACATTACTGTGTAGTACAGGCTTGTACCAAAGGTGAGATTGTACTGACACTTGCAGTGTTAATTGTGTGTAGTGTTCCCAAAGGGTACTGCATACGATTCTGCCTAACAACATGCTCATGTTAAGTGGCGCCCATCGAATATATTTTTTTCTTGGCATAATAATAATAATAAAATAAAATAATAATAATAATAATTTGGCATTTATATAGCGCTACGAACCCTGAGGTATCTGAGCGCTGCTTATTATTACCCACGGTGTGTGGTGCTCATTTATCGACCTCGGAAGGATGAAAGGCTGAGTTTGGCCCTGCCGGGATTCGAACCTGCGTTAGCAGCCTCTGCACGGATGTCAAAGCGAGCGCTCTACTCGCTGTGCCACTTGACCGGCATTCTAGACGTTTTAGTCCATGTGTCAGGAGACCCCTGCATCACCCCGCCCCCTCCCACCGGGATAAGGGCAGGCCGAGAATCAAGGTCATCATGCTAATAAAGATGCCCTTCTTGTGCAGACAGTGGCATTACTGAGGTCAGCTTCTCTTCAGACAGTCACAGAGGTTTGAACTTCTGTGACCTTTGTATCTTTGATGACTTTGCAGCCAAAAAGTGTCTTTCATCGCCCAGATCATCAAGAACAAAAACCTGAGTGTTAGGCAGTTTTATCAAGCTATTGGTTGGTGGAGCCACAGTTAAATAAAGCGAATTTCTGAAAATAAATAAAAGTAGGCATTAGGGAACCAGTTATACAACTGTTGACAACTTGGTTCATTCAATTGTTTCAAATATTAATATGCTTCAATATGTCAAATTAATTGCTAGTGAACACATTCTAGAAGATTTTTGCTCAAAATCATAAGGTACTTCACTGTAATATCACCCCCAACTTTGATTAAAAGTTAACTCCGAAGTACGACACATTAGACAGTTCTATAAAGTAAATCCAATAACATGAAGTGCTCAACCTGTAGAATCTGATAAGATGAGGAGCCTGGATTTGTTATCATTAGAGAATCATTACAGAATCATTACTCTCTCTTATAGAACCATTATCCAAACATTACTCTTTGCTATGGAATCATTCCATTATTGCATCCTGTTTAGTTCTGATTAGTACATGAAGAAGTAGCATCATTACACTATCCCCATATGTTAGACTGCCACTTTGTATGCATTAGCCATTTGCATTTTGCATTTGGAAGAGAGGAATAGGCCCCGTTATATGAAGGGTTTGCTTATTTATGTTATTGCCATATGATGTTGAAAGAGATGCTTTTAGAATGATGTATTATGCATTTATGTAGCGCTTAGGCTGAGAGAGAAATGTGCTAGGCACTAGAGAGAACGAATGAGGCCTGAAATGACACACTGTCATATTTGAAAATGCCATGTAGAGCCATTTAGAATGACACATTGTTATGTTTTGTATTTACATGTACACATGTATGCATTGTAGAGACACCATGTATTGAGTGTGCACTTAGAATTTGCATTATGCTTTGAGGATAGTGCTTGGTATTGTTTGAATGTGTTTGGCACCACATTTGAGAATAGAGAAAGCATGAAGCCATTCCACTGAATGGAGACACACAGAAGTTCTTTGCGCTGCGGCACTGCAGAGATTGTTATGAATTAGTGTGAAAGAAGGAATGTAAACAGTTTCTTGGCAGACACAGAGGTCGCCTTCGCCTTAGTAGAAGGAGGCTAATCAGCATGGCTTGTGTGCCGCGGAGAGGGCAAAGGTGGGAGGGAGCGCGACATTGGGAGAAGTGCCTTTTGCATGAGAGGAGAGAGGGCCTGTTCTCTGGAGGAGAGAGGATTTTGTGATGCCAACAGTGCCAACAGTGGAGTGAATGGAGAAATGGAGGAATAGATGGTGTTTTGCACCGCTCACAGAAGGCCATGAGCTAATAGATATGCTTTGAAATGTCAGATTGAGACAGAACACGCACTGACCAGAACACGCAAACACAGACATTCGGGCACTGCCTGAATAAAGAATGCTGAGACAGAAGGAGACATTCTTAGCTTAGAGAACAAAGTAACCATGGAGAATGGGTGCGTCATGGATTAGTATAAGCAGAGGTGAAGAGAAGGGAGTTTGGTAGTTGCTGTTGGAGATCGGGTTAGATACTGATGAAGTTCGTTCGAGCTAGTTGCTGTTGGAGTTTTGGATGGAGCTGCTCTTTGAGAGATAGATCGAGAGACGTTTGGATGCAGTTCTGAGAATGAGGGAGAGATGTCTTGGTGCAGCAGAATCTGATGGCTTTGGGAGAGAGAGATCGGAGAGCTTGGCAGAGGCAGTTCAAGTGACCAGATTTTGAGGGGCCTGCCACTGACTGGCTGATTGCAGAGTAGCGGGAAGAGGAGAGACCTGGCCCTGACAAAGACAGAGCTGGAGACAGAGCAAATGGGAAGTATGCTTTATGGCCTAGACAAACTGATTGATTAGAACCAGTGGGGTAGCTTTGCTGAGGATGTTGAAGGGGACGTGGCATCTGAGGAAGGGGTGCCCGAGCCAGATGGGTGGGGACAGAAGGGTGTGCCATGGAGGTTGGGGGGATGGGCACCCCTGTGTCCCCCTAGAATTACGCCCATGATTAGAACAGACACTCACACAAAGAGCTTTGGGAAAGGGGAAATCAGACAGGGATTGTCTTAGAGAGTGAGTTTGAAGTATGGTGTGGATTGGAGAGGATTGATCCTGCATGAAGCAGAGGATTGCTGGATGTTTGACGCTTGCATTAGAATCACAGGCTTGCATTAGAAGCCTGTAAGGCTTGTAGTTATCCACTGCATGGTAGATTTGCACCAAAGCATAAAAGGTGCAAATTCGATATTGGCTAGAGTTTTAGTATTGTCTGCATCATGCTTTGCTCTGCATAAATACATGTATTCTATTGTTATAATTGAATCAATATTCATGTGTTTTATTTGTGTCTTATGTTATTGTGTCCATTTGGAGTATGTCTATAAGAGTATGTTAGAGGTTATCTAGGAGTAACACAGTACACATAGGCCCTGAGATACGAAAGCAGGGGGGGTTTAGTGATCCAAACCCCCCTAGGAATGTGGCTAGGGTTGTATAAGACCGGAGCATGGTTGCCCAGGGGGGCAAGACGATAGGATTGGTTTTCGGACTAACAAACCAAAAAGTCATTTTATTTAGGCAAATCCTTATCTACACTTGGTAAATGAAAATAACTTTTTTTCTGATTCTAATTAGAAGTGTCCACAATGTATGGCTGAAATCTTTCCTCGCCGACCTAACTGAAAGAACCAACATTCCACCATGTACATCAAAAGCAAAAAATATCACTGAGGCGTATCGGAAGGATCAATTCTCTCCCTACTCCTCTTACAACATTTAAACGACTCCCCTCCCCCCAACAAAGATCAATCAAGCCCATTGACTGACAGCCTACAACTATACAGACGCCAACCAACTCATCTTCAATATAACTAAACGACAAAGATCCTGACAACACCCTCAATAAATACCTCAGAGACAAACACCTGGAAGGCAACCTCAAACTAAACCCAATCAAAACAGATATAATTATCTCCTCACAAGAAGACAGTCCGACACAGACAACCCTCACATGGCCCTCAAGAATGGGAACCCAACCGGAGATGTCAACAGTGAAAATATTAACCTAAGAAACCCCATGGCCAACTGGATCACATTGGAACCACAAGTCAACTCAACTGCAAATACAAAGGTCTACCTCATGCATTTAATAAGAGGGATCCTCCCCTATATTCATTTCACACACAGAACCCTTGCAGTCATCTCCTTTGTATTATCTCAGACTACTCAAAAAGTCTCTACCTTGAAATGCTTGCACACCTTACCAAAAAACTACAACACATCAAAAATACTGCACCAAGACTATTCCAGAGACTAAATTGAAGAGACCACATCACACCGGCCCGAAGAAGATGTATACTGGCTACCAGTAAAGAAATGCATTAACTTCAAAGCCCTATGCATTGCCACAAATAAGGAGCCAAAATCATTATCTCCTGATAACAACTGAGAAGAGACTAAAGATCTAGCACCGACCCCCAAATAAAAACAAGATACGAGAAAAGAAAATTCGGAGGAACCACCTTCTCCTATTTCAGAGCCAAACTATGGAACACGTTCTCAGATCCCAAAAGAAAAAGAAAGACTGAAGGCCACCTAACTTTCAGGAAACTGCTGAGAACCTGGCTAGTCAACTCACCCACATAAACCATCAATACAACAACCACGCTCACTAGCAGAGCAACCAACCCATACAATGACAGCTGCTACAAACCATAAGCTGGAAACAAGGGATAAATACAACAGCTACAATTACCCAGAGATCACCAAAACCCCACACCTCCCACATGCAATAAACACCCATAGGGCTAGTGAATGAACCCACCAAAACCTGCAAACTGTGCAATACTCTCCAACCAAACAACAAACCCAATCAACTCAGACAACAAACAAGTCTAACACTAGACGGCACCCTTCCGGACACAAGCCGAGAGCACAAAACAACCCCAGAAACCACCAGTCCGTCCTGGTTCAACACACATTAACAAATGAGCACAACATTTATATTATCCCCCTCTGCCTCACTAACCAACCCAACCCACTTTTACTTACAGAGGCACGTGAGCACCTAGAGACCAGGAAAATGGTAGCAGTGCACCATATAAATCAACTTAACATAGCATACTTTTAGGGTGACCGGACATCCCGGATTTGCCAGGACCGTCCCAGAAATTGGGGCTCTGTCCCCCTTTCTCAAGATTATGTTTACATTGGAAACTGCAGTGGTCCCCGTTTTTGTAGCAGGTCTTCACAGCTGGCAGGCATGCACAATCTCGCACAGAAGAAATGCTGCACTTTACAACTTAATATAGTGTTAGTTTGTGATAAATTATAATGTGTTTATTTGAACACTAACACTTAAATCCCTTTCTCCTCCAAACACTACTGAAGTGTAGTGCCACCACGTTCAAGAGTTAGTCGTACTTTTGTTAGTTGCCCTGTCCCGGTTTACTTTTTAAGTCTGGTCACCCTACATATGGTGGGTTCAGGCACAGCGTGTACATGTAAGTGGGTGGGGCTATGCAAATTGCTTGTATATGGAAATGGTGTGGGGCGGGCCATAATGAGAGCGACGCACAAGTGACCCTGGAGCCACCTTTAAAGTTGACATATATACAGGGCTTTAAGTGGGCCAGGGCCCCCCGGGCCAGGGTCCACACCCAACTAGCCTCAGCCAGCCAACACCTCAGGGAGCCTGTGTAGAGGCTGCACGGTTCCACGAGCTGCATGCAGGTGTCAGCACTTCGGTTTAGAAAAAAGAAAAGGCATCCCCTTTTTTTTTCTAAACCTTAGTACTGTCAGCTGCAAGCAGCAGGCGTAACCGTGCAGTGTGGGCTGCCTGATGTCTACTTGAAACAGGAGGGCTGGACTGCCAGCCCAGCTCTCCTTTTTTCGAGTAACATCATCACCCAGCATGACTAGTTACTCGAAAACAAGGAGAGACTGGGCCCTCCTTCAGCCCTCCTCCTGTTTCAAGTACAGACCTTTCATTCAAGGAGCCTGTGGTAAAAGGCGGGCTCCTTGAATCAAAGAACCTCCTGCATGCTAGCTGAGGCACACTGGTGTCACATCTTTTGGTGAGCCCAGTCCGTTCTTTTGTTTAAAAGGAGGGGCTGGGGCCGCATCAAAAGGTATTTATAGACAATATAATATGTTCTACGAACGTGAACTCATCTACTAGCAAGTGTGACCACTCTGTCGCTCAACATGTTGTTTCATCTTGCCATTCCTCCTAAATACTACTTTTCACCAAACACCCAGTTTCCTCTAACCACCACTGATAACGTGAAGGTGACGGGGGCGCTAATATCTCACGCTGCACTGTATATCCTTTAGTTTGCTCATGGCGAAATAACAGCCAAACATGACAACCTAGGCGCTTAGCTTACGTACCTCCAAGTCTACCTTTCCTGTTTGCCACCCTATCGGCCAAAGCTAGCTCGCGTTTAGACGTGAGCGCTGGCTTGCCCCGCCGCCCGCTCATCAGGTAAATCACCCTGGCTTGCAGCGTGCTACCGGAGGACGCCATTATGTTAGTCTAGTGGCTAGTTCCCATCAGAAAAACGGACCTTGTCAATGCTCAGATCCTCTATTCATCACGTGGGTTTCACGTTCGGGCGTGACTCGTCACTTGCCTTAGGTGGCGCAGTTCAACAACGTATTATCTTTGCAAGGCTTATCGCAACGGAAGAGCTGGAAGACTGGCGGAGCCTCGTGGCACAATTGGGAAGGGCAGACCTTAAAACATCTGTCGAGAGCTGATGAACACCGTCGTTACCAAGTGAATTTGGTTTACAGTAACTCTTAAAGCAATCGCATAATTGGTTGTTTTTTTAGTAGAGTGGGGCGATTTGGCCTGTACAGAGAAGGTATTTCGGTATATTTTGGTGATTCGTTTAGAATAAACGGTTTAGTGCAAAAGGTTATTTTTTGTGCAATGTGGATCAGTGGAGCCGATTTATGAATTTCCTGGGGTGCTCAAATATAGGAAGTGACATCACCAGCAGTTATATGACCTCATTTGCACGTGGTCGGCAACTTGGTGCAAGGTGGTTTTGGGGGCTGCAGAACAGTGGAAACATTGGCTAGCATGTACTGCATATACTGAAGTCAAGTAAGAAGGAGGTTTAAGCCTGCCAGTTGCATTCCTGTAGGCCAACACTGTCCGACCAGCCCCTCTATAATCATCCAGGTTGCAGTAACCCTCAAAAGGCAGAGCAACACAACTAGGATGAGAGAACGAAATGCCATCCCATCCTGTGAGTGTGTCACACCTCAGAGCCAGGGTCGGCCTTGAGGACAGCAGGGCCCTGGGCGAAATGGCACCCCACCCCCGCGCCCTTAGTTAACAGGGGCGGAAGGGGACAGGGCCAGGATGTTTTGTTTTACCCTCCTCGCCAGAATGATATTAATAGGGTGCATTAGCAGCCCCTTGTCATTGAATGAGCCTGCCGCTGTGGGTGCATTCAATGACAATGAGGCGCCTGCCACGCCTTCTGCCACCACGCCAGCTCGGGGGAGCCTTCGAGCCTTTGAAAGACTCACCAGAGCTGGCGTGGTGGGGGGCTAATGGCACCTTTCGTCATTAGGGGCGCCAGCGGCGGAGGGGTGCATTTTAAGTGTGCCCGCCGCCATGGGTGCATTTGACGGCAAAAGCCCACCTGCCACGCCGCCTCCCCTTGAAAGACTCCCCCGATCTGGCGTGGCGGGGGATAATGGCACCCTGGGGGGTGAGGCGCCCTGGGCGGTCACCCGGCTCGCCCCCCCTAAGGCTGGCTCTGCTAAGAGCAAAGACTGTGTGCCTCCTACCTTGGAGCACAATCTCACAAATTTGGTGCAAATCTCACAAGTGGGAGCATGGGAATCCCCTGCGTGTGTGTGTGTGTGGACTGCAGACCCCGGATCACATGCTCACTGCTTCAGTGTGAAACTCTGGCCAAGGCTCTTTGCGCAAGCATTCAGAATGGGTCTCACACCTTTAAACAGTGTGATATATTTCAACAAGTTCCAGAAAAATCCAAGGGGAAGAAGCAAGTACAATAACCAGTTCACCAGAGCAAAAGGATAATCCAAACGCAGTCCAGGAAGCAGAGGCAAGTTAAAAAAAATGCACAGTTCATCAAAGAACCAGCAAGGCTAATCCAAAAAGCAATCCAGGAGTCCGAGCCAAGTCAAAGCCACAGGATCAGCGGGAGCAGAAGGGTAATCCAGAAGCAGTCCAATACACAAGCCAGGGGTCATAAAGCAACCATAAAATTCCAAGGAGAAGTAGGTGATCACAAGAACAAGAAAAGTACCAAGAAACAAAGTAGCCGCCCATAGACGTTGAGAAGCAAGGAGGAATGAATGGGGCTTCCTTATATAGCACTGGGCTATGTGATTTCCTGATTACAATATCACATGACTATAAAAGTCACGTCCGATGCGTTGAGCACGTGGCCGATGCCTTGACGCGTCATTCAGGCGCCATGGTGACCACCACAGAGAACGCGGGACCCCTGGTTCTTTGGGGAAGAGCCAGAGTGTTCTCCCCTTGCAGCTGGGGCCGCTGTGGATGGGCAGGTAAGTGGTGTAGGATTATGACAGAGCCCTGCCCTAAGGGCCGCAGACCCTGCTGCTGATGTGGTTGGGATAGGTGGAAGCATTGCAGCAAAGCAGGGGCATGGATGTTCTTGACAGGTTCCCAGGTTCGTTCATCCGGACCATACCCTTTCCAGTACACCAGATACTGTAGAGCACCCCTGAAGAACTGTGAGTCAAGGATGGCATGTACCTCGTATTCGTCACCAGAGCCAGGCGTGACGGGAGGAGGTGGGACGGTAATACGTGTGGAGGGTGGACATGGCTTGAGGAGGGAAGCGTGAAAGACTGGGTGGATGCGCCAGGAAACGGGCAGAGCAAGACGAAAAGAGCAAGGGTTGATAACCTTTGTGATGTGGTAAGGTCCCACAAATCTCAGTTGTAGCTTACGGCAAACCGGAATACGGAGATGGCGCATGGACAGTCAAACCTCGTCACCAGTTTTGTAGGGAGGGGCAGGTCGACTTTGCTTGTCTAGTGCCTCACACATGGTGTCCTGCGCCTTTTGGAGATTTGCATAGGTGTGCTCATGAACCGGCTGGAGTAACAATCATTCACAGCTGGGACGGAGAAAACCCGGGACAGTAGAAATGGCAAGGTACGTGGACGCTGACCATAAATGGAAATTAATGGAAAAGACCCAGTAGAGGAGTGTGGAGCGTTGTTAATGGGAGAATTCGGCTGTACTCAAGACATTGTGCCATGTTTCCTGGTGTTGGAGGCAAAGACAATGCAGATACTGCTCTAGTGTCTGATTCACGCGCTCGATCTGTCCATCAGTTTCGGGATGGTATGCCGATGAAAAACGGATGTCCATACCTAACATGGCTGTTAGGGCACCACAGAAGTAAATTGGGTGCGCGATCAGAAATGATAATGGGCGGAAGACCAAAAAGGCAAGATATATGTCGGAAATACAAACGAGCCAAAACAGGAACGAGCAGAAGGAACGCCTGAGCAAGGAACAAAACGGGCCATTTTAGTAAAACAATCTACTACCACCCATATTGTGTCATGCGTTTTTATTCTGGGCAGGTCAGTTATAAAATCCATGGATATGGTATGGCGGGTTGGAGTAGACCGAGTGGTTTGTCCCTCAGATGTTTACCCTGGGCACAACATGCACAAGTGTTGACATATTCAATGGTGTCTTTTCTCATGGTAGGCCACCTACGCCAGTGTTGCAAAAGAGTTAGGGTTTTGTTTTGTCCTAGATGACCATTGATTAGGACATCATGGAACCACTCCAGCGCTTGTCGTCTGGTGTGTTGGGTTGGTAGGAATAGTCGGTCCTGAAAATAAGGTAAACCCCCATGATAGGTTACGTCCCATTCCTGTAATTCGCCCCGATCGAGTGCAACCCAATCCTTAAAGGGGAAGTTTGCTCAAAAATATTATTGTCCCGATCGTTCGGGCATGTATTTTTTTTTCTTCTTTTTCTTCATATTTGTACTTAATTGAAATGTTATACCACTTACAACTAACAGCCCAGGCCCAGTGGTACTGGAAGGAACTTGTGCCCCGCGGGCAAACATATCATTATACAACATATAATAATTCCCTCCACCTTTCCACTTCCCCCACCCCCTTTGTATGTCTCACTCCTGCTCACTTATCACCTCGTCGTCTCCACAGTCTCATTGCTACACAAAAATCTTGGTCTGTGAATCCCCATTTCCTCCAGGCCCCTCCTTCAAGTCTGTTCTACGTAGTTCTATATGCATTTCGAGATCCTGTATTACACTCGTGCGTCCCTCCAATCCCCCCCCCCCCAGTCTCCCCTCTGCCCAGCTCTGTCTGGGGTGCCGGGCTCATGTATCTTACAAGAAACTCCCCCCATTCTGTCTCTAATGAGCCTGCTTGGCCATGGAAACCCGCTGTAATCCTTTCCATAGTGTACATATTCCTGGCCACATTATTCCAGTCTCTTTTCCCTGGGAGGAGCTTGTTTTTCCACTTGGTCGCTATACATGCCCTTGCAGCTAGCATCAGTGCTGCAGCCATTTTAGGGGGGTCTCCTATATTCCCTCTTGTCTCTTCCATGCCAAACAAGGTCAGATGGGTAATTTTATTTGGAATATGCCATCTAGGTCTTTTATCCACCCCAGGACTTCGTCCCAGAAAATGTGCACCCTCAGACACTCCCACCACATATGCCAGTAATCAGCGTTCCTCTCACACCCCCTCCAGTACCTGGGGCTTGTGTTCGGATACATTCTCGAAAGTTTAACCGGGTCAAAGTTCCATCGGTGGAGTAGCTTAATGGAATGGAGTCTATATTGGCAAGAGATTGATTTCTTCGCTACACTCCTGCACAGTCTATCCGAGGTCAGGGTCCAGATTGAATCCCATATCTCGTTCTCATCAACCCCTCAGTTTTTCCGTAGATCCCTTACTCTGGCAACCAGGGCCCCATACATTGCTGAGATCAGCTCTCTCATTTCCGTCCTCCTATCCAATAGTAATTCGAAGGGTGTGAGGTCCCTTTGTAGCTTCTCAGTCAGGTTCCTTCTTGTGAGAGCCCCTTTTAACTGTAGGAAAGTGAACACTGAAAGTTTGCCTATGTCTGTTGCCGCCTCCAACTCTGTTATGGCAATAAAGTTACCCCCCCCCCTCCATAGTTGTCCTATCCTTTCCAGCCCGCTTTGTACCATTTCTGAAATCATTCAGCAAGGCATAAATTAAGCAGTGTCACGGAGCAATTTGCTATGCAATTCTGTAGGTTTGCTCATTAAATTGGGACTTGTGTAGCAAAGTTAGCTATTTAAGTTACCCTGTTCAATGAAAGCACAGCTCACCCTGCATTCCTCTCTTGCCTTCAGAGCTCTCTACACCCTCTTTTCTCTGTACACTGCAAGTTCAAATGGGTTAGTACACTGCAAGTTCAAAGGGGTTAATGGAGAGAGAGTGCAGCAGTAATCACCCCCTTCACTCATTTGTCAAAAGGCCTGTGTGGGAGTGCTATGCACATTTTATTTTTATTTTTCAAATAATTGCAAACCAGAAATAATCGGGATAATATGGTTATTAAGCTAACTGTATCGTGTCTGACAAAGACCAGTATGTGTTAGGTATTTTTTTTTAAAAGGCTTTCAATACCTTTTCTAAAAATGTAATAGGTTACATAATTACAGTATTACTACTGTAAAACACTGCATTGTCTCCATGCTTTACAGTGAAGTGTATCCAAATCTCAGTGTCAACTAGATTTCATTTTTTTGGGAAAGATGCACCATATTGACGAGTGTACACCTTTGAAAATGTACATGACCGTGCGGCCAAATGCTTTGATGGCAAACCTAGTCCTGTGGCCTGCTGGTTACATACAGCTTTCAACTAGTGCTCAATGTTATGCTCACCTGGTCTCTGCAGAGGCGATGGGGCACGGTTGCAGCCCTCCATGAACTTGACTCACCCCCCCTTTCAGGCCTCTCCCTCGGTAGAAAAGCGGTGAGCGGTGGTACATGGTGATACTGCTCCTGCGTGGAGATAAGAGTGTGCGAGTGCGCCAATCAGTGATTGTTATACCTCTCGAACCCTTCTCCCCAAAGTACGATTTCTGTGAGCATATGCCGGCCCCTAAAGCACACATGTGAATTATGGAAGGTAAGCTCTCTGTCCTGCTACTTCTGGCAGTGGCGTGTTGAATGGGATCTAGTTCCTTCACTAATCCCTGATAAGGATTAGTCCAGTCCAGCTGCGACTATGCTTCTCCTTATCATTGGTAAGTGTCTCTTGAGCTCTTGTGATTCTGTTTGTTCTGTTTAATGTCTTTATATGTTGCTCCTTATGCCCACAATAATGTGTCTCTTCTGTTTTCTTCCCTTAGATGGAAATGCGGCCTCAATGCAGCTGTAAGACCTGGTCGGATGGATGATTGATGCTACCGTAACGTTCGACAGCAGGTAAGTGATGGTTTGAGGAAAAGCGCAAAGTATGGTGAAGCGCGACCTTAAACTGACTGTTTTTTCCTTGTGTAACCTTGTCTTCTGTTTTTCCTTGCAGGTGCTGCTGTGGATGATGGAGCATGTCGTGCTGCGGTGCCAAGATGAAGATTTTGGCGTTCCGGAAAGTGTAAAGATGAATGCTTGGTTCGCCAAAGAGATGTACAGGTAAGAACAGCTTCCCCCAGTTGGTATGTATGCTGGCAGGAAGCAGGATGTCCAAGAAGCAGGGTCTTCAAAAGGTAAGCAGGTCTGAACACAGGCGACGGTGAGCGCGACGCTGCTGGTAAGTGCAGAATAACGCAAAGCGTCTGTCTTGAGGATCAGGGCAGTTTATATAACTGTGAATCCATTAGCAGCCACACCCAAGAAAAAACTTGGGGCTGCTTAATGCATCCCAAGTGCTTAATGGATGGAATGTTCAAGGTTAATGCATCTGAAGTGCTTAATGGATGGAATGTTCAAGGTTAATGCATCTGAAGTGCTATGTCCATAATATGTCCATAATAAAAGCTTTTTGGTGTTAAATGGATGTTCTTGTTTACTTTTGCTGATGAGCCTGCCACCCAGGTCTCTTCTGCATGCGACCCCTGCATGCCTGTGCCCCTGACTTCATGACCATGACACTCAACCCATGTTGGTTTATACCCGTTACCATGTTGGTTTATACCGTTACCCTGAAAGTGAGATGGCCCCAAATTACAATATTCTGCCTAGTTTGCCCAGTTCTCTGCCTGCTATGCCATCCACTCTGCTTAGTCTTTTACATAATGAATACACAAAGCTAACTTGATATCTACTTAAAGCAGCTATCAATAGTTTCATCCAGTCTCTACAATTACAGTCCTACTACAAAACTGCACACTGTAGTTGGCCCCCAGAGCTCTCTTTGCTCTATGATTATGATTGCATTATATATTTGCACCTGCAGTAGAGAGAGCTGGCCAAACTGTTTTAAGAGCATTGTTTATCATATCTATTTGTGTCCGGTCATGCAGCTAACCTTTTTACAGACACTCCTCCAGGGCTTGCAAAGTATTTTCGCCCACTCGCATAGTCAAGTAGATTTTAAGAAGGGCCAGTACCATTTGCAGGGGATGTTGGAAACTTTTATTTAAACTTTACTTTGTTTGCAGTAAATGACAAATAAAAGTTTCACTGTGCATGACTGGCCTCTGGGTTGCAGCACTGTGCCAAACTAAAGTAGATTGTGGTGACATGCACCATTTTACAGAAAGAATTAGCAAGGCCTGACTTATCTCACTAATGTCTTACTTCAGCGGTATACAAAACTGCTGTATTGTTGCTCATTTTATATCTTGGGTACAAGTATCTTCTGGTGGCATTAAAATTATTAGTACAAAATTGCTAATCAAATGGGTTTGTTTGCTAATCAAGAAAAATGTCATTAGCAAACTCTGCTAATCCATTTTTGAAAACTAATTTATGCCTTCAGAATTCGGTATCATGTCCCTGACCCCTGGCACCCAGAGGTGACCCAACGGGGAGGGCCATGTAGTAAGCCCCTCCATCTCCCTTCCTTGTTGCCAGATTTCCCATAGGGTACCAACAATTGGATGGTCTTGGATCCTCCTAGGGAGTCTATTTCTGGGGACCCATAACCATTCAGCCACTGTAGCCGGGTGCAGGTATAGATTATCCAACACAATCCACTGCAGATCCCGCTGATATCTACGATGAGGTATTAGAACTCTAAGCTGAGCGACCTGATAGTACAACTTCATGTTTGGGAGGCCCACCCTCCCACCTCCCTTTCTCCTTGGGCAGTACCAGTGTCTCCCTGGGGATCCGTGCCCTTTTCCCCTGCCACAGAAACCGTATAATGGGGCTCTGGATCTCTCTGAAGAACGTCGCCGGGATGGTGATGGGGAGCATTTGGAATTCATAAAGTACTCGGGAGAGAACCACCATTTGAGCGCATTGAGGCGTCCCAGCCAATAGATTGTTAGCCTCTCCCACTTTCCAAAGCCCTCTTTAATTTTGTTCATGAGTGGTGGGAAGTTTGCCTCAAAGAGTTCCCCACACACATGTTCTAGTGACCTTTATACCCAAATATTTCATCGTGCCCAGACTAATCTGCATTCCCTGCGCTGAAAACCTTGCTATTTCCCCATCACTTTTCTTATTGAGTGGGAAGAGCACTGATTTGGACTTATTGATTTTAAGATCTGCCCTACGGCCATACTGTTCAATCAAAGATAGTGCTACCGGAATCGACTGAAGAAGCTCCCTAACGTGCAGGAGCATATCCTCTGCATATAACTGCTTTTGTACTCCACCACCCTACCTGAAATCACACAACCCCAGGGTCCACCCTAATCTTCTGGGCCAGCGGTTCCATGGAAAGTGCAAACAGTGTCAGAGATAAAGGACATCCCTGCCTCGTTCCTCTTCCAAATTTGAACCACCAAGAGTATCCCCCATTCACTAGTCCACTTGCGCTAGGGGACGAGTAAAGGGCCATTATACCCCTAATAAGTTTACCTCCCATTCCAAACTTAACTAGCACTGCCTTTAGAAAGTCCTACTCCACCCTATCAAATGCTTTCTCAGCGTCAACTAATAAGAGGGCAGGATCCCCCGTCATGTCTTGGGCTGTTTGGATCAGGTGGAGCATTGTGTCCGCCCCCTGTCGGCCCTTAATGAATCCCACCTGGTCTGGATGGATGAGCCCCGGCATATATCCCTCCAGTCTAGACGCCAGGATACTATTGTAAATTTTGGCATCTATATTCAGCCGGTAAATCGGGCGGTAGGAAGCACATCCCCTGGGGTCCCTCCCGTCCTTATGAATCACTGTGATCAGTGCCCTTCCAAATGATTCAGGGGCCTTTCCCGTATTCAGTATCCTATTAAACAATTCCATCATGAATGGGGACCGGGCGGAAATGAATGTCTTATAAAACACGGCCGTGAATCCGTCCTCCCCGTAGCCTTTCCCAATGGTAGTCTATCTATAGCTCTCTTGACTTCTTCCTCGGCTATGGGTGCGTCTAATGCCTTGGAGTCGGTGAGAGAGAGCTTAGGTAGGTGAATCTCAACGAGGTCCCCCTCCAACTCCCCCACTTTGTTGTTTGCCTCTGAGGCGTAGTGTGACTCATAGGAGGTTGTGAAGCCATCCGCAATACCACCCCCCCGGTGCGTCACTTTCTCCCTTTGCTCCCTCAATTTCTTTGATCCATCTTACTGCTTGGTGCCCTCAACCTAGCCGCGAGTAGAGCGTCTGCCTTGTCCCCCTTCTCGTAAAACCTTTGTTTAAAATACTGCAAGCTTCGAATTATTTTCCCCTCCTCCAGTAAACGCAGTTCCTCCCTTCTACCCCTTGCTGCCGTTATGTATTCCTCCTGCCTTCCAGACTGCTCATGTGCTTTTCTGTCCAGTAGTTGAATTTCTCCCCTCAGCCTTCTTTCAATTAGCGCCCATTCTCGCTTTTTCCTCGCCCCTTCTCTAATTAGAATCCTTCTCCAAATGGTCTTCCCAGCCTCCCACACAATATCTCCTGCAACCTCACCCATCAGATTTGTTTTAAAGTATTCCTTGATTTCCTTATCCAACCCTCTGTGAAATACCGGGTCCTTCCATAATGACTCATTACACCTCCACTTCGTGCACTTGGGGATCAGACCCACCCACTGTAGGTTCACCGTGACCATGTTATGGTCCGACCAGGAGACCGGAGTGATCTCCGAGCCTTCCGCTTCATCCCACAAGTCCCTAGATATGAAGACGTAATCTATTCTAGTGTATGTACTGTGTGGGGGCGCGTAGAACGTATAACCCCTTTCCCGGGGGTGGAAATGTCTCCATGTATCTCGCACACCATACCGCTCTAGTGCGGCCTGGAATTACCTGTGTCCCAGTCCAGGGGGCTATTGGGCCGCCTCCTGTAGTACCTTGTCTGTCTAGCTCTTTTTCGGCCAATATATTAAAATACCCTCCAGTGATGCGGTGACCCGTGCTCTCAACCAATATTTTTGCCATTGTGTTCTTCAAGAATCTTAGCTGACCCTGGTTTGGGGCATAAACCGTGGCAAATGTCAGACTCCCCTTATGTTGCCTGTGCGCACCAGAGCACGCCCCTCCACCTCAGACCAGGTCTTAATAAGTTCCATCCTAATTGCTCTATTCACCAGGATCTTGACTCCGGCTTTCCGCAGTGGACCCTACCCCCATTATTGACTCCCTATCTGCCCACTTGGAATCCTTCTCTCCTCCCCCTTAGCGAATCTGGTCTCCTGGAGGAACACGATATCTAAACCCAATCTACGGAACTCCCTTGCCACTAGGGACCTCTTCGTGGGTGAGTGAAGACCTTTTATGTTCAGGGTGCCCACCTTCAGCGTGTCCCCACCCGGAGCCGCATGTGCCATGACCCTCACGTTATGCCCCACCGGAGGCTTATCTCCAGCCACCCCCCAGGGTCCAAAACTTCAGTGCAGACTGTGCCATGGGAATCCAGCCGTAGGAATGAAGCATATACCAAAAGAACCCTACCCTATTACCTGAACGCCCCCCCGCCACCGACGTCTGATCCCCCCCAGTTAAAGGCACCAGGTTAGAACCAAACCACCTAGGCACCTGTACCCTCGGGGCCCAATCCCATCAAACCACTTAGGCCAGATTCCCCCTCCTCGCCCCCCTCTACAAAGAACCTCTTAACAGAACCACACTTAGTCCTCCTTCTTTTACCATACCCACTCCTGAGACCCTTCGGAAGATTACAACTTAAATGCATAAAAAACAACCTTCATTCAAGAGACACCGACAGGGCCTCACCAAAATTAGACCCTTCTCCGCAAATAGCCGCTCCTCTGTGCGCAGGTCTGTCTGGGCTCAATTTTCAGCCCCTGGCAGGATGCCCAGCTTCCTATACTTTCTGGAGCCCAGAATGTGTCTCCTCCTCATGCCCTTCACTTGCCAATGACCTTCCTCCCTCTGCTCCCTTGAGCTGTGCAGAGCCTCATCATTCCCAGTGAGCTCCCTGGTAGTCCTGTTTATTTCCTCTACCGTTGAGAGCCTGTATTTATGACCCTCTAATTCAAAGGAGAGGACAAACGGGAACCCCCACCTATACCTCACCCCTTTCTCATTGAGCCACCTGGTGAGCAGTGCTGCCTCTTCGTAAACGGAAGCGAGGAGAGGTCCTGGAAGATAGTAATCCTTGCAGTACCATATTGCACCGTTCCCTTTGACCTCGCCTTCTCGAGGATCTTGAGCAGATCACTGTAGTTATGGAAGCGGGTTAACACCGATTTGGGGCCTCCAGCTGTGCCCCTGCCCTGTGGATCATTTCATTCTTAGCTTCATCAACCGCGTCGTTTTCAAAAATTAGTTTTGTGATCTCATACAAGGATTTCCTCAGGTCTGCCTCTGTCTCCCCCGCTCTTTCCGGAACCACAAAAATTCAGAGGTTATTTCGCCTTTTGTGATTGTCCAGGTCCACCATTTTGAGTGTCATCTCCTCCTCCCTCCTCTCGACCTCCGAAAAGCGCACATCCATGTGGGTCTCCAGGGTGTCCAGACTGATTATGCTCTGCCTTCTCCAGTCTCTCCTCCATCTTATCGATTCTTTGGGTTATTTTATCCACTATTCCACCAATGTCCGCTCTCCTATTCCGGATCTCCTCCATCAGAGCTGCCACATCTTGTTTGGCGGCAGCGGATTCCACCTCTCCCCTTGATATGTTGGACCTTCTCTCTGTTCCTTCTTTGGCCGTTCTCGGGGTGTATTTGAATTTGGCTTTCTGTCTGGGGATGCGGGCACATGCCCCTGTCCCGGGGGCCCACATCTCCCCTCGCTTCCTCAACATCTTGTCCCTCCTGGTGTGCCAGGAACGTCTCGGCTCTCTGTAACCTGGCTCTATATCTTTTTAATGAGGGTAACACAGAACCGGGTCCTGGGATGCTCTGCTGGTGGGGCCCCAGCAATGGGTGCAGCACCCCACCCGGTGCCAAAACTCGGTGGCAGGGCCAGTAAACACTTCCCCTGCAACTGCTCCTCCCCCATGCGTGGCCAGGTGGGGAGAGGGTGACCTGGCAATGTATCCAGGGGCTGGGGGTCTCCGTGAAGTCCAAGTACCCTGCCTCGTGTGTCCCCCTGATTGAGGCTATAATGGTGGTTGCAGAAACCATGGTGCTGGTAACCCCGTGGAGCTGGTCCCACCAGGTGCTATTATGCCCCTAAGAATGCCTCAGAATGCTGACAGATCCCACGATGGAGGAGCACTGAATCCTCTCGCAATCCTCATTCCCTGGTGCAAATTCACCTACGGCTATTGCACCTCATTGGGTGTCCCAGGTACCACCCCACCCCAATGTTGTGATGCCGGCCCAGAAGGGCCGTGTCCCTGGGGCAGAGGGTCTTAGCTTCCCACCTCGGTTTTAGTGCTGATGGCCGGTATTCCTAGTATCCGAGTGCCCCCCACCCGCTGCTCTCTGGCTCGTGGTTGATTACCTAGCGGAGGGCCGGGGGGTTGAGGGGTCCTCACGCATCTCTCCTCACGTCTCTCGCCGGCAGTCGCTCCACTGACACACCGCTCTTCCGCCGCGTCAGCGACGGCTTGGCAAGCCACTCTCCTCTATCCCAGTCGGGGGCCCAGAGCTTTCCGCAGGCAGAGGGGCACCTCTCCTTCCCTCGAACCTGTGCCGGACCATCCAGCTGCATGGTCTCACTGCAACTGCTCCAGTCGCCTTCTCCTACGTTCCTCAGGCCCAGCGGG